>NC_134695.1:52101455-52444372 GCF_050947455.1 Rhinoderma darwinii
CCAGTCCTTGCTCTCAGTGTGTGGATCACGCAGTGTCCACACAAGAGGCTTTTAACTAAACCTATTTTCGGGCTTCCGGCTTTGCGCCCCCTCATCACACACACACACAATACCAAACCTTGTTTGTATGGTGGTATCCATACAGACATAAAAAATGGGTGCTGTATCTCTGGGTAAGTATGCGGAGAATTTTCTGCAGATGTCTCCAGGAGAAAGCCATAAAAGGGTCTCATTATCTATAACCAAAGAAAGAAAACCGGGATGTGCAAAATACTGACTGCATTATTATTAGTAATAAGCATATATAAAGTTTTACATATCAGTCATGTATATTACGGACATGTATGAATCATACAAGGCCTCATTGGAATTGTTCTTTTAATATCTGTCTCTTATATGATGCGCCCTAGTTAAAGGGATTGTATGCGATAAGAAAAGTATTGCTACTTCCTTACAGAAATAGCGCCTCTTTTTCATGGGCTGTGTCAGCTACTGTAGCTTTAGATTTCACTTGAATGGGACTGAGCTGCACTACCAGACACAGCCCATAGACAAGAGTGGCGCTGTTTCTAGAAGAAATTAACAATGCTACGCAAATTTCTTTTAAACCCTTTAACTGGAGTGATATATTATGTGACGAATCCACTTTAATAATTTGTGCATGCTTAGTTATAATTTGTATCAAAGAACAAATGCTCTGAGGGCTCACATGTAGACTCCTCCTGGCAGCACGGAAGGGTTATCAAGGTATGGTAAAACGGAAGAATCAATGGTAGTGGCCCCAGAAGATTGAACCTACCCAATGCACAATTGATCATTAAAATATATATCAGCAATGTTTTTGAAGAGCATCAGACGTGGCTGCCCTAATAAAACTAAGTTTGTGGGTGCTGTTACACCCACTGTATTCTGATCTACACTTTCCACAAATTAGAGTTGCGGAGAAGGCCATGCGAAAATTTGAAGGCCATTTAAAAAAGTTGGTTTACATGACAGTTCCTCTTTAAAGTCATTATTTAGTCAAAAACGTAAAAAAAAATAATATCAACTTGGCATCAACAGCCAAAGTTTGTTATGCCGGTTATCATTCTGATCCTTTTAATATCGAACGTGGCATGAGACAGGGATGCCCTCTCTCTCCCATCTTATTTATCCTGGTTCTTGAGCCCCTAGCCATGAAGATTCGCCAAAATCCGAATATAGAGGGACTGGGGCTAGCAGCATGCACCAAAAATTATCCCTTTTTGCTTATGACATGCTGATAATACTCCCCCAACCCAATATCTCCCTTCCCAACCTAATCAACACTCTATCTAATTTTGCCTCAATAAACCCCTCGAAATCTGTAGCATTAAATATTAACCTTCCCTCTGAAGCCATACATTCACTGCGTAGTCACTTCCCCTTTCAATGGGCCAAACAATCACTGGAATACCTGGGCATACACCTCACCCCCTCCTACGACCAGCTATATTCTGCCAATTATCCTTTCCTTATCCGTACTCTCACCTTCTCTCTGGTGTCATGGCAATCTACATATCTTTCCTGGATTGGACGCATACATGCGGTTAAAATGACTATCCTTCCCAAACTTTTATATCTGTTTCAAACCCTGCCAATTAAAGTCCCACCACACATATTACGTCTCCTTCAAAATCGTATTTTCTCATTTATTTGGCGTGGCACGCGTCCTTGGATATCCAGGCCCACCCTATACTCGTTGAAACATGACAGGGGTTTAAGTGTTCCAAATATTTCTAAATATTACCAAGCAATATTATATAGCAGCACCCTTGACTAAATTACACGCGACCGCGAACATGTCTCTTCGGGTGTACCTGGATATTCCGGAGGTATCACCTACCCCCATCCAATCTTTGCCATGGACCCCCCCCCCCCCTACGCCCTACCCTTCTTAACCCCTCTCTCACACATATTTTTTCGGTTTGGGACAATATCAAATACTCTAGCAGATTAATCTCTCCCCACCTACCCCTCATCTTCTTATGGCATTACCCCTTCTTCTCCCCAGGAGCAGACAGTTATCAGGCATTTAACTGGTGGTGGTCTCATGGTCTCATGGTCTCTGACCCACCCACTCTCGGGTTCTCTCGTTCTGTGATCTTCAAAATTCGAAACAAATCCCCAGTGGTGAACTGTTTCGTTATCTACAGCTCAAGAACTGGATTAATTCTCTCCTCAGCAACAAATCTGAGTCTTACTCTCAATTCGAGAGAATCTGCGAAACCGGTCCAACCTCTAGAGGTGTGATATCCATATTATACAAATAGCTCCTCAGTAATCCAACCCCAGCTTCTCATACATACAGAGAAGGAAATAAGTATTTGATCCCTTGCTGATTTTGTAAGTTTGCCCACTGTCAAAGTCATGAACAGTCTAGAATTTTTAGGCTAGGTTAATTTTACCAGTGAGAGATAGATTATATAAAAAAAAAAAAAGAAAATCACATTGTCATAATTATATATATTTATTTGCATTGTGCACAGAGAAATAAGTATTTGATCCCCCTACCAACCATTAAGAGTTCAGCCTCCTCCAGACCAGTTACACGCTCCAAAACAACTTGGTGCCTGCATTATAGACAGCTCTTACATGGTCACCTGTACAAAAGACTCCTGTCCACAGACTCAATTAATCAGTCTGACTCTAACCTCTACAATATGGGCAAGACCAAAGAGCTTTCTAAGGATGTCAGGGACAAGATCATAGACCTGCACAAGGCTGGAATGGGCTACAAAACCATAAGTAAGACGCTGGGTGAGAAGGAGACAACTGTTGGTGCAATAGTAAGAAAATGGAAGACATACAAAATGACTGTCAATCGACATCGATCTGGGGCTCCATGCAAAATCTCACCTCGTGGGGTATCCTTGATCCTGAGGAAGATGAGAGCTCAGCCGAAAACTACACGGGGGGAACTTGTTAATGATCTCAAGGCAGCTGGGACCACAGTCACCAAGAAAACCATTGGTAACACATTACGCTGTAATGGATTAAAATCCTGCAGTGCCCGCAAGGTCCCCCTGCTCAAGAAGGCACATGTACAGGCCCGTCTGAAGTTTGCAAATGAACATCTGGATGATTCTGAGAGTGATTGGGAGAAGGTGCTGTGGTCAGATGAGACTAAAATTTAGCTCTTTGGCATTAACTCAACTCGCCGTTTTTGGAGGAAGAGAAATGCTGCCTATGACCCAAAGAACACCGTCCCCACTGTCAAGAATGGAGGTGGACGCATTATGTTTTGGGGGTGTTTCTCTGCTAAGGGCACAGGACTACTTCACCGCATCAATGGGAGAATGGATGGAGCCATGTACTGTCAAATCCTGAGTGACAACCTCCTTCCCTCCACCAGGACATTAAAAATGGCTCGTGGCTGGGTATCCAGCACGACAATTACCCGAAACATACAGCCAAGGCAACAAAGGAGTGGCTCAAAAAGAAGCACATTAAGGTCATGGAGTGGCCTAGCCAGTCTCCAGACCTTAATCCCATCGAAAACTTATGGAGGGAGCTGAAGGTCCGAGTTGCCAAGCGACAGCCTCGAAATCTTAATGATTTACAGATGATCTGCAAAGAGGAGCGGGCCAAAATTCCATTTAACATGTGTGCAAACCTCATCATCAACTACAAAAAACGTCTGACTGCTGTGCTTAACAACAAGGGTTTTGCCACCAGGTATTAAGTCTTGTTTGCCAAAGGGATCAAATACTTATTTCTCTGTGCACAATGCAAATAAATATATATAATTTTGACAATGTGATTTTTTTATTTTTTTTTATATAATTTATCTCTCACTGGTAAAATTAACCTAGCCTAAAAATTCTAGACTGTTCATGTCTTTGACAGTGGGCAAACTTACAAAATCAGCAAGGGATCAAATACTTATTTCCTTCACTGTATGTTGATAGATGGCAACAGGATTTGGGGACAACGATTGAAACATCAGATTTGCGTGCTATTTGGTGCACAGTTTCACACTGCTCCATTAACACGACTATTATGGAGTCAGCTTATAAAGTCATGATGCAGAGGTACTTAGTCCCTAGCCAAATTGCACATGCATTCCCTACCTATTCTGCCTCCTGCTTCCGTGGTTGCTCCTCACCTGGCGACATGATTCACAAATGGTGGTCCTGTCCTAAACTCACTAGATTCTGAGCAGAGTTTTTGGCCTCACCCAGAGCATATTTGGTATAATTCTCCACAAGGATTCCAATTTTACTCTCCTTCATCTCAACCCCCCGAGCTTACAAATGCACAATTTCAGCCGTTTTCCGACATTCTTCTAGCCGCTAAAATTACTATAGCCCACTTCTGGAAAAAACGCTCTGTTACTTTTGCGGACATCAAATCCAGAATGGTCCAAATATTTATTAATAAAAATCTCACCAGCATTTTACTCGACAAGATTACTACGTTTAAGAAACTTTGGCAGCCCTGGATCAGTTACGCCTACTCTCATGTACCTGCCGCCACGATTACTGAATTGTAATCTTTTCCTGAACCTCGGACTAACTAGTCCCTATACCCCTTCCAGTTTCCCCCCTCCCCCCCCCTTTTTTTCTCTTTCTCTTCTTTCACTACTTATAGTTATTATTTGTTATTATTTGTCTTGCTGAGACTCTGTGATACCTGTTCTGGTTCATTGCTGTATCATAGGATGCTTGTTTCTTATCAATCTTTCGCGTAAAAGGTTTGCATTTATCTATTTTTATTGTAAAATCAATAAAACTTTTTGAAAACAAAAAAATAAAATATCTGGAGATTGATCCTTATGGTCCCACTGCATGTCCTGTCCTTAATCTTCCTTGAATGGCTTCACCAAAATTAGCGAGTTGAAAAGTGGTTTTGGTATACTTTGAGTAGGTAGACCAGCGATCTCAGCAGAGGTTTTAGCTTGAATCTCTTGGACCCCACAGCCGGGCCCTCTACCTGTGTGGAAAAGAGTTTACATTTAGCTGTATGTGATTACAGCACGCTGCTTAGGTTCTATTGAAGATATAAAATTCAAGAATGATATTAGGTTGCGCTGCTGTTCTCTTATATATCATTGGGGGTCCCCCAAAAGCATGGTCCCAGTTGCGATAGCTAAAGGCCCTATTACACCGGCCGATAAGCGGCCGGTGCACTGAGCGCCCATCAACGAGACATCGTTGATCGGCGCTCGTTTGCTCTTGTCATAAGGAGCTTTGGATGGGGACGAGTGGTCGTTAGTCCGATCACTCGTCCCCATCCATTATTATCATGTCGGCAGCGCGTCTCCCTGTTTGCACACCAAGATGTGCTGCCAACAACGATGATATTTTACTTTCTTTAAAACGATACGATCAGAAGATGATCAAACGTTTGCTCGTTCATCTGGTGATCGTTCCCCTGTTTACACAGGGCAATTATCGGCAATGAGCGTTCTATGAACCCTCGCATGCACAATAATAGCCCTGTGTAAAACCCCCTTTACTCTGCACTCACTAAAGTTATGCCAGTGGGTCCCACTGTCCATCAAACATGGGTGCCATAACCCCGGCCCCTCCAGAACAGCTCTGTGCGTAGCTCAGGCTGTGTTCACATCTGCATTGTAGGCTCAGTTAGCAGCATCCGTCACAGACTCTCAAAAATGCCTAAAAACAGCGCTATTTTTTCCGGTAAAATCACTGACATCTTGATCCAAACCCATTAAAGTCACTGGGATCTGTCGGACGCTGTTAGCATCTGTCATGTGATGGATCGTTCACAGCATTGAATTCTGTTTTTTTTGCTCCTGTGACGGAACAGAAAAATGTAATTTATATCGCAAATGTGAACAGAGCCTTACATGTCAGACTTGTATGTTTGGTACTTTTAGAGACGTGGACATCTTAGATATTAACTGCAGAATTATCTATCGGAGAAGATCTGGACATGATGGATTCTCTGCAATTTTGGTCTTTATTGTCCTACTGTCTTTAATCATAGATGTTATTTTTCTATGTTGTGCTTAGTGCCACTCCATCTGTGAGTGGCTGATATTTTTTTTTTAAACACCGTTTGCTCGGCTCCCTGAGGGTGTTGCTGTGTAAATTTATCTTGTTCTTTAATTAGTTTGTCCTTTTAAGCATTGTTCTGATCCTCTGTTTAATGTCCCGTCGCAAATCATAACAAAACATGATCAGGATGCGGTGAGCTCATGATAAATTATACTAGTACTATAAACATGTCAAAAGGATATTTCACTCTCCACTTCCTTATCTTCATTGTGTCCAGGATCCACCGAATGTTACTATTGGCAGCTAATCCTTCTACAAAAGTGAGGTACCAGAGAGGGGTCCGCAGGCTCAACTGAGAAATTACGCATTCAAAAAGCCACCAAGGACACCCCCATAAATTGAAGGCAACAATCCAGCACTACTTACTGATCAAAATGTGCGGTGTACACCTATTATTATTTTTCATCTCTTCTCCTACAATTCCATGCAATGCAGAGCATCTTCAGACACTCCAAAGCTGGAGGAATGTATAAGGGTATGTGCACACACACTAATTACGTCCGTAAATGACGGACGTATTTCGGCCGCAAGTCCCGGACCGAACTCAGTGCAGGGAGCCGGGCTCCTAGCATCATAGTGATGTACGATGCTAGGAGTCCCTGCATCTCTGCAGGACAACTGTCCCGTACTGTAATCATGTTTTCAGTACGGGCAGTAGTTCCACGGAGAGGCAGGGACTCCTAGCATCGTACATAAGTATGATGCTAGGAGCCCGGCTCCTTGAACTGTGTTCGGTCCGGGACTTGCGGCCAAAATACGTCCGTCAATTACGGACGTAATTAGTGTGTGTGCACATACCCTAACACTGTCTGTTCATCCTGTTCTTCCTGGTTCATGAACACAATGCCAGAATTAAAGTAAAAACTAAAGTTAGGCTTGATTGACATATTGACCCAGATTGATCAACGTATTTACGTCAGTTATCTGGTGTAAATCCATTTAAACAAGTTGGGTTTTCGAGCCAAATGCCATATTTATGACTAGTCTGCTCCACTTATTCCGATATATATGAATGGGGTGACTGATTTGTCAACATTTGCCAACACTTTATTTTTTTTGTTTTGTTTTCTTCCCCAATAACTTAAACGAAGAAAAAAAAAACAAGCCAGGACTTTTTTTTTTTTTTTATTGATGATGGTGGATTTTCATATAAGATTTATAGAATAATCTAGGCTCTAATGACATCAATAGTAATAAGATCTAATAGCAATATTTACTCCTATGATGAATCAAATATGATTTTTTTTTTTGTGTGATTTTATGCCTTTGTTACAATGGAGAGTACAATAAAGTGGAAGAGGTCGGTCATCAAACATGAAGACACAGACAACCGAACCCAAGTGGCAGAAGTAGTTGAAAATTGTGAAAAAAAAAAACCTCTCTGAACTGGCGAAATTTGACCCATATTGGACTTCAAGGAAGCACGTGACTTCTCCCACAGAAGCTTTTTTTTCCCATTAAGAACTTTTATAAAGAATAAATAATATGACATACAGTATACGGTGCACATATGCTACCCACTGAAACATGGTGATAGTGACCATTTTAGCAAATGCCACCATTGCCCAATTGCCAGAGGTTTAGGCATAGGAAATGTAAAGGTAGCAGTCGCACCCAGGCTCTGGCCGAATAAAATGGGGTGTGGTTTTGGGCGATTGGCTTCACGCAAAGACCTTTTCTTATCTTATCCCTGGTGTCTAGGGTAGTGAAAGGATTAATAGTGATCTAGAAGAGAAATTTGCAAAATGGATTGTGTCCCTTCAACTGAGCCTCCTATAAGCACAAGCCTCTAATGCCTATAGGAAAATCCACACGTGACTTTTGTTTTTCTTACTGGTGGTTTAGTTACCTGTTGTATTTATAATCATTCTATTGTAGGAGAAGTCATCTCAACATGCTCCAAATCCTTGGTGAGCTCGTGCAGGACTTGTCATCCAACCAATGTAAATATATCCTGGACTCAACTCCAGAACCAACCCTAAATATAACCTCAAGACAATTCAGTGTTCTTCACCCGAGTCCCCAGAGCTAGTGATGTAAAGTGCACCTCTGCATTGTTCCAAAAAGTAGTATTCACACCGTACCGTCTCCTTACTAGGGCCACGTCAGGGGCGGAAAAAAGCTCTGTAGGTGCCCAAAGCAGTGGTTTCACAAAGCGCATACCCTCCTCAGTCCCTGAAGATTAGGATGATAGTTGGGCAATGGATGGACATTCATTGTAAATCTATAAATTTAGCCTCCTCAGATTGGTGTCCTAGGCGACCGCCTACTTTGCCTACCCATATATCCCACCAATGGGACACATACTACCTATACAATGTTGAAACTTTTCAGCTATTTCTCAATTTTGTGCCCATGAAGTAGTTTAGGTCAAACAGTAGTGCCAGCACAGAAATAATATGAACTAAGGATTACCCATTCCCTTGTGCCTGCCACACCGAAGTATGCATAATACGGTGCTAGCCAAATAATAGTGTCCATGAAAGAATCCCAATGACATAGGCGTGCCCACTGAGTAACTACTACAACAGTGCCCACATAGATGTGCCAGCTGCCGCAGAGCCCATATAAATGTGCTAGCCACAGTGCCCCTACAATATAACACACTTGTCTCCCCCATGGCTCTGTACTAGGCTGTCAGCAGCCACTTGAATGAAGTCATCACTTCCTATGCCAATCTCTGCAGTCATAGTTCAGCACTGGAGAAGACAAGTTTGGCAGAAAGGATCACAGATGTGTTATGTGACAGGAATCAAAGACTTGACCTTGGTGCATTGAAATAAGTTTATGGTGGCCATAAATGTGGAGGTCATTGTGGCACCCAAGCTACACTGTATTTCCTTCTCAGAGACATAATGCAACTACTGTGCCAATGTCGTTGCTTTTGACCAATTGAAAGGTATAGAATGGTATGAGACCTTCTTACAATGTGTAACGTCTCTGGCCGCGGCCCGTCGTTCTGACTTACGCCTCGATGGCCGCGGCCATGGACATGTGAGTTCCCTGCAGCGTCGTCCCCCTGTGAGGCACTGGCACTCACTTCCTGGTATCGAGACTGTCTCCCGGAGGGCGCGCGCACCCGCGCGTGCACGGTCTTGAAGGGCCAGTGCGCGCATAATTGCAGGAAGTCTGCAATCAAGCCCAGAATGCTACTGGACTATAAAAAGGGCTCTGCCCTCTTGTTCTTTGCCTGAGCGTTGTTTGTTACCCAAAGTTTGTCTTGCAAATGGTCTCCTAGTGTCTTCCAGTTTCCAAGTGTTCACTGTTCCTGTATCCTGTATCCCGTGCTATCCTGGTTAAGTGCCGTGCTGAGCTGTTGTCATGTTGTGCTGTGTTCCACGCCTGTTCTGCTGCTCCACGCCTAACGTCTACCTGCCGCCTGGTCCCAGCCGAGCCTG
Source organism: Rhinoderma darwinii (assembly GCF_050947455.1). NCBI lineage: Eukaryota > Metazoa > Chordata > Amphibia > Anura > Rhinodermatidae > Rhinoderma > Rhinoderma darwinii. Next base: position 52,110,898 of record NC_134695.1, read on the forward strand.
CCTTGCTACTGTCCGAGTTGCCACAGGTATCCTTTCTGGACTATAGACTCTGTACTATACCTGTTTGGCAAGCTGCCATCCCGCTACGCGGTACGGCGCAGTGGGTCCATACCCTGCATCGTGACACAATGATTGTTGCTTCATACACATTGGCAGTCAGTGTGATTATCCCGGCATCTATGGCGCTCCCCTGATTGTTTGCACGGAAATCAATTCCTTCTGTCCTATTTATTGAACCTTTATAACCAATTTCCAATGACATTATCTATCGTTATGTTTTCCTGATAAACGCTGTTTTGTTTTTTATATTGTGAATAAATTATTCTAATTGCAGAAAAACATCACAGTATATGCAGAAGGTGATGGTGGTGTCAGATTATTATACAGTATTAAATGAATATTAGAGGGGTGCACAGATGTTTTGCTTATTATTTCTTCACCATAGTTTGGTTTTGTTAAAGGCATGGTGTCGCCCGAAAAACATGTTTTTTTTTTAAAATTTAAACATTTAGTGTGTGGGTGATTAAACATTGTTCAAATTTTTTTTATTTTTTTCGCGAGTCAGGAAATATTATAAATTTTTTCTAATTTATAATACTACCCATTTTTGGTCACTAGATGGAGCTAGTTCCCAAAATTGCAGCATTGCAACATTGGGTTAAAAGCTCTCGCTCTAGTGAGCTCTCAGCATCCCCCCTCCTTTATCCTGGCTAGTGCCGGGATAAACGAGGGGTTTGAAAGGTTTAACCTCCTACACTGTGTGTCGCCATTTTTTGAGGTAACCCACAGTGTAGTAGGTTTACATACAGTAGTAAACACAAACAAACACTAACATACATTGAAATCTCTTACCTGCTCCTGCCGCCGCGGCTCCCTCCGGCCCGTCCGCTCCCTTTGCTGCCGCTGTTCCATGTGCACAAGTCCGGAAGCCGCGACCGGAAGTAGTAATATTACTGTCCGGCCGCGACTTCCGGTCCACAGGAAAATGGCGCCGGACGGCGCCAATTTCGAATAGGACTGTGTGGGAGCGGCGCATGCGCAGTTCCCACACAGACGCCGTACACGGACGTGAATGGGACGGGAGCCGTTCACAGTCCCTATGGGACTGTGGCTGCCGTACTCCATGTCTGTGTGTGTCGTTAATCGACACACACAGAAATGGAACAAAAAATGGCAGCCCCCATAGGGAAGAAAAAGTGTAAAAATAAGAGACAGTAAAACACAAACACACAAATGAATATAAACGTTTTTATTAAAGCACTAACATCTTTAACATATAAAAAAATTATTTGTGATGACACTGTTCCTTTAAGGCTCTGAATTTGTTAATTTGATCACATCTAAGTTCATAACTTAGATGTCATAGATTACAGGTGGATCCTGCGTGTCAGAGACACTCAGGACCCGCTGACACTGGGCCCACCTGACGGGATCAGGTTTCAGCGCTAGATACAGCTGCTCTGCATACAGGATACAAAACAGATATATCTCAAAAAGTAAAAATTATTTTTAATAAAAAGTATTTAGAAAGTTGCACCAATCACACTGATACACATTTTTATTTTTAAAAAAAGTTTTCAAAGGTGTACATAGCCTTTAAGCAGCTTCTTTGCGGCATTTTGCATAAGATATATGTCCACACTCTTCTGTGACAGTATTGATAATTCTGCCCCAGCGCAGCTTTTCTTCATGTCCTTCAGTCAACTACTACACAAGGGAGAGAGGAAAGAAAAATGAGCTGAAAAGACACAAAATAATTTCTGTAGTTAGCCAATAAAGTTATCACTCCTATAATACTTTTTTGACACCAAGGTATTTAACATCACTTAAAAAAGATTTCAGGTAGCCATACAGTATGTTAGTGGCCCTTTAAACGCATTGCATGTCAGTATTGCCACCTAGTGGCAATATACAATATATCAGTTAGAATATAGCAAACAGAAAACAAGAACCTACTGCTGTTTTTTTTTATTTTATTGTATTTTTATATACATTATTCATTATATTTTATTGTTTTATTTTTTAACAGATTTTTTATAAAAATATTATTTTTCATTTTAAAAATAAAAAATTAACCATGAAGCGCAACAGCATACAAAAATACATCCAGTAATTTTTGAGGGGACAGGGAATTGGAGGATAAGGAGTATGACAAGAGACGGTATGGGCCCATGCCCTGCCATACAGCGGCTATCGAGCTCTGTATGTACAGGGTTAGAAACAATGATGCGGAAATTGACTGAAAAAATCTCCATATGCCGCCAGATGAAATTAAAGGCAAATGTAGGCACATTAGAGGCCTAGAAGAAATCCATGACAAAAAGTCCAGTTAATAAGGAAAGGATCTTATTCCAATATTTTGGAAAGTCCCAATCCCAACCTTTGGCAGCACCAGAAAGCAGATGAAAGAGAAGATAGGGAAAAGAGAAACAAGGGAGGAGGGAGAGCGGGGGAAAGATGTAACCCAAAGGCCACATGCACACGAGCGTATTTTTGCGTATAAATTGCGAGCCCATTCTTTTCTAGGGCCCCATGCACACGATTGTGATTTACATGGATCAGTGCGGGGGCCACAAAATCTCAGGACAAGTAATTTTACAGTCCAGATTTGCGGATTCACCAATATTGGTGAATTGTTGCGGATCCGGATGACAACGAACTGCAACAGACCAGTGGTTTTGCGGACCGCAAAAATCAATGCAGTTTTGTGCATGAGGCCTTAGGCCGGATTCACACGGCCGTGTTCACTCTGTGATATATGGACCGCATGTCGGCCGTATTTCCTGGACCAACCTCAGTTCAGGGAGCCGATATCAGTACGGGACAGTATTTCTGCAGAGAGCCAGGGACTATGATACTAGGAGCCTGGCTCCCTGAACTGTAGTCGGCCCGGGAAATACGGCCCACATGCGATCCAGACCAAACACAGCCGTGTAAATCCGGCCTAACAGTTCAAGACACAAGCTAATTTAGTTAGAAAATAACCAAATACTGAAGTCTAAAGAATCTCTGAAGTGGAACAATGTGAAATATACTCTATGACGTGTTATGGAGTTATTCCTCTATCATGCGTTTTATCTTCATAATATAGTTTAGAGTATGAGCGCATTGGGCCCATGTATGAGGTTTCTGCAAAATTCACAGCCGAGGATTACTAACCTTGCAACAACAGTAAAGTTCTGCCCTTCTTAATCGCTCATATCGGACCAAGAAACATTAAAGAGGCTCTGTCACCAGATTATCAAATCCCTATCTCCTATTGCATGTGATCGGCGCTGCAATGTAGATAATGTAGATAATTTTTTTTTTAAACTTTCATTTTTGGCCAAGTTATGAGCTATTTTATATTTATGCAAATGAGCCTTTCTAATGGACAACTGGGCGTGTTTTCTCTTATTTCCAACTGGGCGTGTATTGTGTTTGTAACATCTGGGCGTGTTTACTTGTTTTACTAGCTGGGCGTTGTGAATAGAAGTGGATGATGCTGACATATGATGCTGACGTACACTTCTATTCACAACGTCCAGCTAGTAAAACAAGTAAACCCGCTCAGATGTTACAAACACAATACACGCCCAGTTGGAAATAGGAGAAAACACGCCCAGTTGTCCATTAGAAAGGCTCATTTGCATAAATATAAAATTGCTCAGAACTTGGCCAGAAATGATCGTTTTTCAAAAAAAAAAAAACACGTTACTGTTACCTACATTGCAGCGCCGATCACATGCAATAGGAGATAGGGATTTGATAATCTGGTGACAGAGCTTCTTTTAAGAGCAATGTTAACTCAAGATAGCTCGGGACCTGAGTTTGGTCATTGTAAAGGGCAAATACAGCGCACTATGGAAGTTGAACCTTTGGACAACTCCACCAAATATGCTTCATGATGCCTACTTCAAAAGAGGCAATGCCAACAGTTCAGAGAGGGGGAAGCCTATTGGAGTCCTATACTATCTGGCTAGGAATTTGAAATTTGTCTCCTGGAGTTTGTGGGAAAGCAAGAGAAATTCAGATAGAATCGTCTTTTCCCTCTCCTCCACGAGAATGTATGACCAATTCCATCTCCCATGCTGATAAGTATAATGGACATACTTGTTCTATAAGCAGCATTCCTACATACCCCCAAGAAAGTGGGGCAAACCAGCCACAAAGGGAATCTCAGGATATCAAAAACCACGGTCAGTGGTCTTGTAGTCTTGGATATGTTGATTTTAGGTGCCATCCTATCTTATTCCTTTAAAACCTGCTGTAGGAACTGCGAGAAACATATATTACGTGGCCGAGATGAGCCCAACTAGGAGCAAATAAACTAATGAAAACGCACCATAAAGTAAGCTCCACCATACAAGTTTTTCTAGCTTCCCTCCACAGACATAAAAAATAGGCCTCAAGGATGGAAGTCAGTAGAGTAATGGCCAAATATAAAGGCTTAGGAAGAGTATACATATTTAATAGATTCATTCTTCCCAACCACAAAAAGGGGCATGGTGACCACCATCTGAAATCTGACTCCAGCGTTTCTAATAAAAGGAAGAACTTTAAGTTCAACAGATCCATAGGGTCAAGGAGATCCCTAAATATTTTAAAGATGAACATTGCCATCTAAAGTTTCCTTTAGGTGTCCCTTCTCCTTATTAGGCACAGTAATATTTAGTCCTTCTGATTTCTGTAAATTTACTCAATGCACCAAAACGATCAAGTGTTTAAGGATTAGATCCCCCCTAGGTGAAGCAATAGGCAGATTGGCTGTGTACAGCGAGACTTTGTGCCGTGTATTCCCAAAGGAGAGGGCCCTGATGGAGTCATTGGACCTCCATGATACATGGTATACAAAAGAGGAGATATAGGCCCACCCTAACGTATTCCGTTCCTATGTGAAATGGAGGTAAAAGGTTCCCATTCACCCTAACCTGTGCTCTAGGAGTATGATAAAGAGCCATTAGTCTCAATAACATTTTCAGGCCAGGCCAATGCTCCTGAAGGTCTTCCCAGGCACCCTCATCCTACCCTAACAAAAGCTTTTTTAGCATTCACAGAAAAAGAAGCAGAAAGTGGCACTTTATGGTCACATGCAGCTGGCAATTTTGTCTAGGCTGATATATATTGTAGAGAAATAACATAGGTAGTGTTTTTATTTACGAGACATTTATGGCATATCCTATAGTTGTTTATGGCTAGAATACCCCTATGAAAAAAATAATAATAAAAAATAAAAGAGAAAATGCATTCAGTGAGAACAGTGCACTCGACCATAAGGGTTTTACTGTCCGCAAACACGGATCTGACGGCTGTGGATACACATCCGTAGCCGTCCGCAATTGTGGAAGCGTCCATAGACTTCTATGGGTGAGTCCGTGCCGCAATTGCAGACAAGAATAGGACATGATCTATATTTTACGGATTATTTCTACGTCCCGGATACACATCCGTAAATATACGGAAAGGTTTCCTTGGCCAATAGAAATTAATAGGTCCGCATTTTCATCCGTAATTATGGATGAAAGCTACGGTTGTGTGCATGGGGCCCAAATGGGTTTTATTTACCTACCTAAGGCTGGTTTCACATATAGCTTTTTTTTGTGGCATGTTTCCTTGCGATTTTTTTGGGGGGACAAAGACGCTGAAGCCAGATAAAAGTATATAGTAAAAAATTAAACGCACTACAAACAATGCTGTATTGTTTGTGCCGTTTTTCTGACCTTTGGTTGCAGCATGTTCTAGGTATGGCGGCATTTTTTTTTACCATTTTTCCCAAGAGCTTCTTTACGGAACTTGAAAAACACCAGTAGGAACGCATGTTACAAATTTAAAGGGAATGTGTCAATAAAAATGATTATAGATTTTTTTTCAGTTAAACAATTAGTATTTGAGTGATTACACATTGTTTTATTTTTTTTTATTTTTTCACAAGTCAGGAAATATTATAAATTAGATTCTAATTTATAAAATTTCCATCTGCTGGGCACTAGAGGGAGCAGTTCCAAAAATTGCAGCATGGTCACTGTGGTAAAGCAACCTCATTGATTTATGCTGCAAATTTGGGGTGGACACACTCTCCCTAGTGTCCTCACACAATCCACCCTCTCTTATTCTGGCTAGTGCCAGGAGAAGGAGAGGTTTGAATCTTCAAACCTCCTACACTGTGTGCCGCCATTTTCTGAGCGACTGCACAGTGTAGGAGGATTAGATACAGGGCTCAGCAGACAGTATCACACAAACATACACGAACATAATACACACAGCACATACACGAACATAAATTACCTGCTCCTGCCGCCGCCTCTGCTGGTCTACACTCCTATTCCTTGCGCCTTCGCTTCGTTGAACATATGGCTGGAAGCCGCGGTCGGAAGTCGTCATCTTACTGTCCGGCAGCAGCTTCCGGTCCACATGAAAATGGCTCCGCATTTCGCTCTGCAAACGAGCTTCGTTTTGGACTGTGTGGGAGCGGCGCATGCGCCATTCCCACACAGACGGCGTACGCTGCAGTGAATGGAACGGCTCCCGTTCACATTCTCTATGGGGTTGTATGTGCCGTATTCCATCTCTGTATGTGTCGTTAATCGACACATACAGAGATGAAAAAAAAATGGCAGCCCCCATAGAGAAGAAAAAGTTTGAATACAGTAAAAATTAGAAAGTGACAACACTAATAAATACAATTTTTATTTATATTTTATTAAAAGCAATATAATTTAAAAAAAAATCATGACACCTTCCCTTTAATGAAAAGAAAAAACACCACCAAAAATTACAATTAAAAAACGCTTGAAATTCATGGCACGAGCAAAAGGAAAAAAAAAAACGCAGAAAAAACTGTGTGAGAAGAAAGAAGGCATAAATATATCCGATCGACCCGCATTTTTTGTTCACTATAAAACAACCCTCACATAAGTAAATGTTACAGATACTATGTATTAATATTAATGCTGGAGCACCATCTGAAAATTATCTAATACATCTCCTCAGAGCCAAAAAATAGTACACAGATAGTGGAACGTGGAAGTCACACTTGTGATATTATGATTTACCATGACAACAGCTCCAAACCCAGGCGGTAACCAGGCAACAGTAGACCAATAACAATGATCTAACAAGATGAGCTAGCAACCGCATAAACAAACTCTCATTGTAAACAGCCAGTTAGAAAGATCTGAAATCCCACTACAGGAAATTGCAACAATCAAAACATAAAATGATACTATTTAGCGCTGCCTTAGTTAGCACGCTTTGATATTTTAATCATAGCCAGATGAATAGGGTCATGTCTGATCAAGGAGGAGAAGCTTCAGCCTTATGTAACAACAAGGTTGTGTAAGTTAATACAACCCTTCATTAAAGAGCTCATCCCCTAAAGTAAGGCAAGGAAAAAAAAAAACGGCCAATAAAAAAAAGTTTCTAAGTTGCCATCTTCTCTCAAGTAATTAAATAGTGTTTGCCATATGAGTTTGGGTGGCAACTGATATTACAGCCATTACCGTTCACACAGAGATTGTCACTCAGCTTTCTCTAAATACTGAATGACAAATTATTATTATTATTATTATTATTATTTTAAAGGCTATGTGCACCTTTGAATTTAATTTTTATTAATAAATCAATGTTTTTTGGCGTTTTTTTTAAGAACGTTTTTTATTGGCTTTTATTACAATACAGCTTTTATGTTATACATAGAATCTGTATTGTTCTGTCTCAGCCGATTTTGTCAGTTTAGCTGAACTGACGGCTCGGCTGAGAGCAGGTCCTGCGGGTCTCTGACACACAGGATCTAGCTAATATCTATCACATCTAAGTTGATCAACTTAGATGTGAATGATTTTAGCTGGATCATGTGTGTTAGAGACAAGCAGGACTCACTCTTAGCAAAGCCGTCAGCTGAACTGACGAAATCTGCTGAGACAGAACGATACAGCTTCTATGTATACAAGATATATTGAAGCAGTATCATTAAAAGTTAAAAAAAAATTGAGAAAAGTCAATTAGAAAAGTTCTTAAAATACATTGATTTAATATATAAAAAAAAGACATTCAAAAGTGTACATAGCCTTTAAAGCACTATTAAGTTACAGAAGGACAGAGGGCATACAATGCACAAGGGAAATGAGCCAGAAAGTGAGGGTAGAAGCTGTTTCTTTAGCTGTGTAGTGGTGTCAAGTCCTCTACATTTCTGAAGAGGGGAGTTTTCAAGTTGCTATTGAAAGTTTGGATGGTGGGAGAGAGTCTGATGTGTTGTGATGGCGATTTACAGAGCCTGGGGGATGCATCGGAACAAGCCCGACTTACAGGGTTTGGCAAACTGGACAATTGTCCAGAACCCCAGTTTCCTAGGACCTTAAAGAGGACCTGTCATCTGCTCAAAAACTGCAGCTCACATGTCAGTTAGAAAGTCGGCACCTCACAGATTCTGGTGCTTTTTATTTTTTCCTTCTGGCCCCCACTGTTCCTTAGATATCGATGTCATTAGTTTTGGCACCGGATATGCAAATGAGGCCTTTGATTGGAAAGTCAGCGGTGTTAACCGCCGCCTTGACAGTCAAAGGCATCGCTTGCATATTGGGCACCAAAACTAATGACATCGATATCTAAGGAACGGTGGGGGCCAGAAGGAAAAAAAAAAAAACAGCGCCAGAATCTATAAAGCGCCAGCAATCTAACTGAGATGTCAGCTGCAGATTTTTGGCAGGTGACATGTCCTCTTTAAACCACCCATTATTATTTAGCGAGGTGCGGTGTTATTATTCGGGATTTGAATGGCAGTATGGGAGTGTTATTTGGATGCTGCATATTATTTGGGCACTATATGGCTGTATTATGTGGTCTGAAATTATGAGGACAAACGCTGAACATTTCAAGCAGGGGGCCCTACTCTAATTGACGCCTACGGCCCTATTTTCTATAAAAATGGCTCGGCACAGGAGAAATCTTAGAGAGGATGAAGATGGCAGACAAGAGATAGCAGAAAAATCTAGCTTTTTAGGATTTGGGTTAAAATCTAATATACATTTACATATTTCTTTATGTATTACACTTGTCTTATATGAATTGTATCATCTGTGGACACTAATGCCGTTGATGCTACCTAATGTATGGATCTGTACTTTTGATGCTGCCTTGACACGGATCTACTACCTTTTTATCCTGTTCTGTGTTGCCTATATCTATGGAAGTAACATTTTTGTATCGTAAACAGACAATAAAGACTTTGTTATGACAATAGTTTTTACATGTTTTTTTTCTGTTGCCTTTTTGCTCATTTAGGCCCCATGCACATGACTGTAGAATTTGTCTGTAATTACGGTCCAATTCACTTCTATTGACCACGGATACCTTACCGTATATTTACAGGAAGGTGTCCGGGCTGTAGAAAGCCTCCGCAAAAGATAGGACGCGTCCTATCTTTTGCTTTTTACAGACCGTGCTCCCGTACTTTGTATGAGAGCACGGCCAAAAATGCGGGTGGCTGTCCGTGGCCGGCCGTGCCCGTAATTGTGGACCGTAATTACGAGCACGACCGTGTCCATGAGGCCTTAAAAGGGAATGTGTCATCAAGTAATTACCTAATGTTTCCATTTTTTATGTACAACATTTTTAAAGAATTTTTTGGGGATTTTTTTTATTTTCTTTGCATTATCTAAATTAACAAGTTACCATAAAATCTTGCAGTTTTCTCTCTGGCCACTGAGCCCCACAATAGACTTCCTGTTCTTCTCAGCAGTCATCTAATTATCGTTACAGGCAGGATTACAATGAAAGGTTTCACGTATATATAGATGACACAGGATCCACCATTGACAATAGGTGATGGACAAAGCTCCCCTCTTCTCCCTCCCTGTAGAATGACCTCTACATAGGTTACAGAGCATGCCTAGTAGACTCTTCCATAGAAGTCAATGGGTCGTGCTACCGAAAAATACTTGGGGATATTGGTGGACAGTAAATTTACCTTTAGCAACCAGTGCCAGGCAGCTGCTGCCAAGGCAAATAAAATCATGGGATCCATCAAAAGAGGCATATAGAGGTGTATGGGAAGGACATGGCTGAACTAGAACGGGTGCAAAGAGGGGCGACCAAGGTAATTAAGGGAATGGGCGGATTGCAGTACCAAGAAATTTTATCAAACTTGTGGCTATTCAATTTAGAAAAATACGGCTTTGAGGCGATCTAATAACAATGTACAAATATATAACTGGACAGTACAGAGATCGTTCCCACCATATTCGTAGACGGGATTCTTTACTGTAAGAGCAGTGGGACTATGGAACTCTCTGCCACAGGATGTTGTGATGGGTGATTCTTTGAACAAGCATTCAAAACATATTTTTTTTGCCCCAAAGGGGTCCATAGCCATTAAACACTCTCTTTTAATGCATATGAGAACTAATAAAAATTAGAGAGATTAGATGGTGGAACAATCTATTATTGACTCCATATTTCAATTGGGAAGTGAAGTTCTGCGATTAATAGCAAGTCTTGTGACTTGTGCTGGGAGAAAGCTGTGAAATTGCTGGCAAAAATCGTAAGGGACTGTTCACGTCAGCATCGGCCTTCCGTTCATGGCTTCTGTTAGACTTTCCCGTCGGAGGAAGCTATGAACGAAAATCTGAATGGAAACCTGGACTTCTATTTGCATTACCTTTGATGTCAATGGTAATGCTTATGTTGCAATTGGTTTCCGTTCCGTAAGGTTTCCTTTTTTTTTTAGATTAGTCGACTGCACTGTTGTTTCCACGAAAAAAAAACGGAAACCTTACGGAATGGAAAGAAACCGAAACCAATTGCAACGGAAGCATTACCATTGACATCAATGGCAATGCAAACATAAACCATGGTTTCCATTTGGCTTTCCGTTCATCGTTTCCTCCAATGGAAAGGTCTCAACCCATAAACGGAAGGCCGACGCTGATGTGAACAGGCCCTAAGACGTGCCATAAAAAAACCCACAAAATGGATATTTACTGTTTCTGGCGTTCCCCTAGTGACACCTCACTCCACCATCTGATCTCAGTCCTACCGGCTTCCTGGGATGACGTTTTCTGCCATGCGACCCTTGCAGCCTGTGATTGGCTGCAGCGGTCACATGGGATGAAATGTCATCCCAGGACGCCGGGTAGCACTGACACCAGCCCTGGAAGAAGTGACGCGTCGCTATGGGAAACCAGGGGGAGGGAAGCATTTCCCCTGCAGCAGCCACTGTAAAAAAAATAAAAAGTATACATAATTGTTATCGCCACATCAACAATGACCGGTACGAGAAAATGAACATATTGTTTATCCCGCACGTTGAACTTCATAAAAAAAAAACATAGTGCCAACATTGCTGCTTTTTTGTGTTCATCCCTCCTCCCCCCAAAATACGGAATAAAAATTTATAAAAAAGACAAATATATTCCAAAACGGTAATAATAAAAACTAAAACTCGTCCAGCAAAAAACAAGCCCTCAAAGCTCCGTCAACGGAAAAATAAGATATTATGGCTGTTTGAATATGTAAAATACGTTTTTATTGTGCAAAAGTAGAAAACGAAAAACGATATATATTTGTTATCGCTGTAATTGTAACGTCCATGTAATTTATACCGTCCGCACGGTAAACAAAACCCAAAAATACAATGGCGGAATTGATTTTTTCTTCCACGCACATGATGTATAAGGTGCTGTGGGAAATTAGTCCTGCGCATAAGTAATGCATAGAAATACTAAGTATATTACTGGCCCCAAAAAATAGATTTAACATATTTTAGGGCCCAAAAAATTTTTGGAAACGAAAATTGGAGAATGCGGGCATCGATCCCGCTACCTCTCGCATGCTAAGCGAGCGCTCTACCATTTGAGCTAATCCCCCGTTCTCATGATGCTTATATCACTCTCTCATGTTGCTATTTCGAAATGTGTATCCTGTTCTGCTGTAATTATGAGCGAGTAAAAAATGTTTGATACTGTGAACATTTATTATCGCAGGCTGAATGGCCGCAAATTGCATTATCCTATATGACTGAGAACGGTGACTATTGAAGCGACGGGAAACCGTGCAGTCCCATCCCCCCTCACTTCTGCCCCGATACAGTGCCGTAACCACCCGCCTTCCCAGCTGGGCCATTCGTTTACTTGCACAGTCAACCACGGGATTTTATTGGCGACTGTGCTAAATTCTCATCAAGCGATTGGTCAGGAGAGTTGTCAATCAGTCTAACGTAGCGTTGTTGCTAAGGCCTAGAAGGCTGTAGCCGCGTCGGCCATAACTGGCCATTGGAAGAGTTGAAGTTTGACTCCTTTGAACGGCGACCAATCAGGTCCTGATAACATTCGTCACGCATTTTCTTTTTTATTGACAGCGAGAGCGTCCTATCCGCGACAGTTGAAGCTGCACAACAAGGCGGTTGTTATTGATAGACATCAGTCTAAACCAATCACAGCTGACGTTTAAAAGGCGAAGGTAGGGTTTGTCCTCTGATTGGCTGAAGGCGTCCCCTGAAGGAGGAGGGGGAGGTTTGCAAGAGTTGATATGTCCACCATCTTGAAAAGTCGCCTATAGTGCTGAGCAATTTTCCCGCCTGACTGGATTGGGTTATTTTGTCATATAAGGTAACTATAGGCTTCTTTTTTCCCGCTACATATTAATGTTGAGGTAAGGGTTTTTGGGGGGTGTCGGTGCTTCCTCGGGAGTGTGTCCGTCGTCCGGTGGGTAACTTGTCCTGTGAGGGGCGCAGGGCACCTTTCGATAGTGTTACTGGGTATGGAGGACAAGGAAGGAAGGGAGGGGAGTTCTTCCCATAACGCAGCAACATTGGAGCCATTCCCTCCTAGCTCTTTTCTTGCTAGGCCCTATGTAAGGCCTGAGCCCGCTCCCCGGGGGTGTAGTGACAGCCCCCCTGCCAGGTCACAGGTCATATATGTCTGCTCACTGACAAGCTTATGGGGACAGTGTTACTTTAAGGGACTAAGGCCCCCCCCCCCAGTCACCAGGACCTGTTGTAGGGACTAGTGCAGTGTTTACAAGTGTTGCAGTCATGTGTCTCTGGAGTTTCCCTGTATACACCTGATCAAGTTACCTGAAGATGCAAATTATTATTATTTTTATGTTGCAGTGCGACCGATAAGCAATTTTAACCGACATTATTTGCGAGCAAAGCGATCGTTCTTGAAAGCGAACATTCCCCTGTATAAAAGGCGGTTGTCGCCGTCGCTCGTGTCTTGTAATGGTCGTTTTCCGAGACTTCTGGTAGAATATAATGCCACGTTCGTCCTCCCATGAAGTATTACAGCTTCTCATATTGAGGTTTATGAAAGTAACGGAAGAGATCACCAACCGGGCATGTGATTTGTCGATAGTTACACCGTCACAAAGTAAAATCACCGACAGATATGACAATCCCTGGGAAAATCTTGCGCCAATCGGCGTATGTGAATATTTGCGTTTCCTTGATCGGTACAGAAAATATTTGAAGTGTGTCTGACCAGTATACCACTTGATGAACAGTTTTTTCTATTGGGCACTTATAATTGTTTCGTCACCACAGACGTCCAGATTAGTCATGTTGTCCCTTTAAATCGTGATCAATTTACTTAATGCTTAAAAGTATTGTCTGGTTTCAGAAAGTGAATGTTATTTGTACAATTTTCCAGCATACTGTCTAATTCCTCACGGTTTTCAAGATCTCTGCTTGTTGTCATTCAGTAGGAACCTCCGTTGTTTACTTCCAGTGAATAAAATCCTGTTCATGTGATGGACGCACAGGTGCGTAGCTTGTTACAGTGTCCATTACATGGTTATGGACAGAATTTTAGCCCCTGGTAGTGAACAATGAATGTTCCTACTGAATAACCGCAAGCAGAGATCTTGAAAACCATGAGGAATGAATACAGAAAGTATATTTTAAAATTGTACAACTTTTAGAGGCCTCTGTCACAGGTCTAGTGGGGTTTCCCGGAGAGCATAACACATCATGCTGCGCTTTTGTGTCCAGCAGCCTCGCAGACACGCCGACGGAACCTATTTAAAGCCTGTGTTCCGTCGGCAAGCGGCGGTGTCCGTTGTGCTACAGAACGGTTGGTTCCATTATTCCCTTGTTCTGCTCCTGTGATGGGAGCAGAACGGAATGGTTCAATGCAGGTGTGAACAGAGCCTTAAAGGAGTTGTTCAGCAGTGGGTAACCTTGGTGATGATGCAGTGTCCTGTTGGATCCCCTGGCGATCAGCTGTACTCCGAGAGAAGCCACCACAGACTGATCATGAAGCATTACAAAGTGCTCATTGAAATAATAGGACTGTTGCTTTTGTGTGTACAGTCTAGATTGCAAGCTGTGTGGTCCCATAACACCTATTTAGCTGCTACAAGAAAAGGCAAAATGGGATGGCTGTATGTTACATAGTTAGTATGGCTGAAAAAAGACACGTCCAAGTTCAACCAAGGGACGGTAAAAGGGAAGGGAAACATTTTTACTCATAGGAGCTAATACTTTTTTGTTGTAGGAAATTATCTAAGCCTTTTTTGCAGCATCTCCTGTCCCTGCTGTGACGGCACCTGCGGTGACTATTCCATAGATTCACCGTTCTCATAGTAAAGAAGACTTGTCTCCTCTGCAGGTTGAACCTTTTTTTTCTCCAGACGGAGGGAGCGCCCCCTTGTTTTTTGAGGGGGTTTTACATGGAACAGGATTTCACCATATTTTTTGTATGTGCCATTAATATATTTATATAAGTTAATCATGTCCCCCCTTAGGCCTCATTCACACGGCAGGGTTTCCCGGCCGGGTGCCGGCCGTTCATAAATCGGCTGGCACCCGGCTGCATTAGGAATGATAGACCCCTAATGGGGCTATTCACACGACCGATTTTTTTGACGGCCGGGAAATCCGGCCGTCAAAAAATAGGACATGCTCTATCTTTGCCCGGGCACCCGGCCGCCCGGCTCCCATAGAAGTCTATGGGGCCGGGTATTACACGGCCATCACCGGAATGTGTTCCGAGTGATGGCCGGGTTTCCCGGCGCTTGCGCTCTATCTCCTCCTCCTCACAGCGCAGAGTGCATATGAGGAGGAGGAGTTGATGCCATTCTGACGAATGGCATCGCTGTACACTGTGTTGCAGGGCCGGGGTGTACAGCAGGTGGAATTGAGCGCTGCGCTGGCTCCCTTCCCCTGCTTGTTAAAAGCACCCTGGCTCGGCGACACCTTCGATGGCGCCGCTAGTAGTAGTAGCAGCAGCTGCTGCTGCTGCGGCTGCTACTACTGTAGCGGCGCCACTATAGCAGAGCAGGGAGGTATCTCCCCGCTCTGCTATGTGCTAGCCGCACTTTAGCTCCTTGAAGGAGCGGAATCCCCGTGTTTTCGGGGATTCCGCTCCTGGACAGAGCGCTTGATGTCTCTGTCCATATCTGGGCAGTGACATCAGGGGAAACTCCTGAAGCGGAATCCCCGAACACATGGGGATTCCCCTTCAGGAGCTGCCGCTGATGTCACTGTCCGGATCTGCCCGGCCCGGCACGGATGCATAACTTTATGCAAACCGGCCGGGCAAAATGGCCGATTTTACCGGCCGACACTCGGGCTCGGGAACGACCCGGTCGTGTGAATCCCGCCTTAGTCGTCTTTTTTTCAAGTCTAAATAAGTTATGAGGAAAGATTAAAAGAATTGAACCTAGATTCTCCATGCTCCTTATTAGCTTCGTTGCTCTTTGTATTTTTTCCTCCTTTCTGTGAACTGGAGCCCATAACTGAACTGCATATCCTAGATGAGGCCTCGTGAGTCCATGCCTCTTTTAATACACGACAATATCCTGCTGGCCTTTGAAGCAGCTGATTGACACTGCATGCTGTTATTTAGTTTATGATTTACAAGTACACCCAGATCCTTCTCAACAAGTGACTCCCCCAGTGTAGCTCCCCCTAGGACATATGATGCCTGCAGGTTATTACACCCAGATCCTTCTCAACAAGTGACTCCCCCCAGTGTAGCTCCCCCTAGGACATATGATGCATGCAGGTTGTTGGTACCGAGATGCATAACTTTACATTTATCTACATTAAACTTCTTTTGCCAAGTGGATGCCCAAACACTTTGTTTAAATCCACTTGCAATTCACGAACATCTTCCATAGTCTGAACTATATTACATAGCTTGGTGTAGAGGATATCTTCAAACAAACTGGGAAACTCATGGCTGTTACAAACCGAGAGTTTGTGATCTGCTGGAGCTGCCTATAGATGTAAATATTATCTTTAGCAATCCATACAATGTTACAATCTTTAACAATAATTAGGTGTATGGTACTAAAAACCGATTCCCACTGATGGAAGGGTGAAGCATGAATAAGCATTTTGACCAATGTAGCATAGTTTTCCTCTCTGCTGTTAAATGGGTTGTCCGAGATACCATCATATTTTCAAAAACCCCTTTAATGCATGTAATTTATAAATGTACTTACATTTTCCAAAGTGGCCCCTTTTCCAGATCCTGCCGTGGGGAACTTGACGGGTGACGTCACTCTCTGCACTGGCACTGCCGCTTTGTTGATCTTGAATTCTGGGTATACGACATGACACTTGTCACGTGGTGTATATCGGCTTGTTCTGCTTCACAGCCTGTAACGCGCATGCGCTGTCACTGCTGTTCTCGCGGTCCCTGCTGTTCTCGAGATAACAGCAGGGGCCGCGGATGCGCGTTACAACAGAACGGGCTGATATACACCACGTGACCAGTGACGTGTCGTATACCCGGCAAAGAATTGAAGATAAACAAAGCGGTAGAGCCAGTTCAGAAAGTGATGTCACCAGTCAAGTACCCCATGGCAGGATCTGGAAACGGGGCCACTTTGGAAAATGTAAGTATATTACAAATGTTTTTACATTTATAAATTACATTCATTAAAGGGGTTTTTGAAAATATGATGCTATCTCGGACAACACTTTTAAAGGCTATGTACACCTTTGAGGACTTTGACAGATTCAGGGTTGGCAGGATCCACCTGTAATCTGTCACATCTAAGTTATGAATATATATGTGTGGATATAAGGGCTGGGAGATTTTGACAAACTTAAAATCTGTCTTTTTTTTTTTTTTTTTTTTTCCCCCCAACACTGGGCTATTTTCGATTTGAAACTCCATTTTCTCATTTTGTTTTTCTCTTTAGGTAACAGTAATACCAAGAGATAATTTAATAAATTATTTTCTTTATATCAATAACTTTTTAACATATATTTCTATAATTATTGTACGTAACTTCACAGCTTTTGACCTCTGCAAATACCTTTATCAGAAATACAATTGCAAAAATTTATCGAATTGATAGTCTTTTTCCCAGCAGGGAACAGGTTAACAGAATCTATAATCAATGATGCACTGCGTGCACTAAGGCCCCATGCACACGATCGTAAAAAAAACTCCGTAATTGTGGACCGCAATATGGTCCGCATTTACGGACCTGCCCGGTTCTGCTGGCCGAGGACACCTTTCCATATGGCTACTGAAGGGTGTCCGTGCCGGGAATTATGGAGCATATCCTACTTTTCGATTTTTACAGGCCGTTCTCCCATAATTTGTATGTGAGTATGGCACGAAAATGCAGCATGAGGCCTTACATTTCTCTCTGCCTGTCACCCCCTCATCCGCTCTCCGACATTGCAGGCGTGAGCAGTGTAAATTGCAGCAGGGCAAGGCAGAGCAGGCACTCTGAGGTGAGATTACATTATAGTGTCTGAAGTCTGAGCAGGACCCTATGCAGTACCGGCCCCACGATGGGGTTTTAAATAAATGACATTCAGGACTAGGGATGCACGATACATCGATACTGTTTCGATACCGTGCACCCCCAAACGGTTCGATAGTTATTTCATGTATTTCGATACTTAGCTGTGCGGCCGCACAGCTTAGTATAGTAACACATGAATGTTGAGAGAGCGGGACTGCGGCTGTGTAATACAGCCATTGCCCCGCTCCCCGCGTTCTGTCTTCAGTGCCTGCGCCGCTGCTCATTAGTGCAGCGCCGGCCGCATCTCCTCATGATGACCGCGTGCACTTGTTGTCAGGAGCGGGGCAATGACTGTATTACACAACCACAGTCCCGCTCTATAACGGTGGAGATCAGAGAAACCTCTTATCTCCGCCGTTATTCCCCTGAATGCTGCGATCAAAGCTGACCGCCACTGCAGCATTCAGGGGAAAATGAGAAGGGGGGATGCCCCTTGGTTCACATCACAGGAATCCCTGTGACTCGATTGAGGGACATACCATATATGGCCAGACAGACCAGGGTCCATTGAAGGACCCCAGGGCTGTCTTACCATATTTCCTGTTAGGGCATACTTGGGTATGTCCTAACAACTGCCTGTGTACTATCAGTACACAGGCTAATGTACTGGCATATAGATATATGCCAGTACATTGTTTTGACTTTATTTTTAAACTAAAGTAATAGTAAATAAAAAAAAATACACACATTTTTTTCAATAAACATTCAAATAAGTCTCAATATATAAAATATATACATATTCGGTATTGGCGCGGCCATAATAACCTTCACAACAATTTTTTTGCATCATTTGTGTACGCTGTAAAAAAATTAAATAAAAACAGCTTTTATAATAGTATTAGGCCTCATGCACACGACCGTAGTGTTTTTCTGGTCCGCAAATTCCAGGACCGTGTTCCGTGAAATGTCATCCGCAGTTCATCCGTATGTAATCCGCAGTTCATCCGTATGTAATCCGCAAAATGCGGATGAAAAAAAAAAAGCCTAGGTAAAACAGGATGACGACAGAACTCATTCCCGGTCGTCGCCTAGCAACACTTCCGCAAATCCGCAAAACTGCGGATGACACACGGAGGTGTATCTGCAATTTCCACGGGCCCATTGACTTCTATTGGCATGTCCGCACCGCATTTGCGGCCCATAATAAGACATGTCCGGAGTTTCTGCGGCACGGATGTGCGGACATGCGGAGAGCCGTGAAAACACGGATAGTGGGTATGGCCACATAGAAATGAATGGGTCCGCAATTAACCCGTGGATTTGCGGTTGAATTGCGGACGCAAAAACACGGTCGTGTGCATGAGGCCTTATAGTAATAGCATTAATAGTAATTAACTCCATCATGTACCCTACACATTAACCCATTAGGACTGAGAAACATGATGGGGTTAATTACTATTGTGGGGTACATTCAAAATTCATCACACCAGAAAATGGAAGAACTTTTTTTATTCTTTTATTACTGTTGGCAAAGTATCGTTTTGGTATCGAAATCGCAATACTACACGAAGTATCGGTATCGAAGTATCGGTATCGAAGTCCAAATTCTGTCATCGTGACATCCCTATTCAGGACAGATGCACACGAATGTGATTGGACAGTAAAAAACGGTCCGTGTGTCAGCCGGAATTCCCAGCCCGATCAGAGTACATGTGAACGGAACTCCTGGCATCGTAGACATTTAAGCAAAGAAATAGCCATTAAAAACTGATAAATGGTCAGTTTTTCATGTCCATTTTGCATCCGTGTTTCCAAATTTTCATCCATTTCCAGTCTGTCTATTTTTAAAGTCAGTTTCTCATGCATTTGCGTCCGTTATTCATGGCCGTTTACAAAAAAAAAAATAAAAAAAAAAATCTTAGTTTTTTTTTTCTCCCAATCCTCTGAAAACGCCTGTGTAGATAGTGCCCACATATAGTGAGTGATCGTGCTGTCATTTACAGCGTAATCTCGCGAGATCACGCTTGCTGTCATTAAGTCCCACACAAACTTTACCGAAGTTTCGGGATTGTGAATAGATATCGCGTCCTGGCTGGAAGCGATGTCTATTCACTCAAGACACTTCAATAACATTAATGTGTGAGTATGTGAATGCACATCATGATCTAGCAAGATCACGAAGTGCTGAGTAAATGAATGGAGAGAAGTGTATGATGCTCATTGGTCACTGATTGGTCAGCGTCATACACTCCTCTGTACAACACCCACTTGGTCAAAAAGCAAAAACACGCCCAGTTTGGGATTAAGAAAGTTATTAGCATAAATCTAAAATAGGTCATAACTCCGTCAAAATTGATCGTTTAAAAAAAACCAAAAACACTGCTGTAATCTACATTACAGCGCCGATCGCATCATGTAGAAGTTAGGGTTTGTTCACACGGCAGCGTCCGATACGGCTGAAATAACCGGAATTTCAGACGTAATGGCATGTTGCAGGCGCTTTTTGCTGCGTCCATTACGGGCGTAATTGGAGCTGTTTTTCTATGGAGTCCATGGAAAACGGCTCGATTTTCGTCTCAAGAAGTGACAGGCACTTCTTTGACGTGGGCGTCTTTTTTGACAGCGGCGCGTTAAAAAAAATTACCGTCGGCACAGAACATCGTAACCCCATTCTAATGAATGGGCAGATGTTTGCTGACGCTTTGGAGCCGTATTTTCGGACGTAATTCGAGGCTAAAACTCCCGAATTACGTCCGTAAATAGGGTGCGTGAACCCAGCCTTAGGCTATGTTCACACGGGGTCTTTTGCCGAGTTTTTTTACGTGGAAACCGCGTCGCAAAACTCGGCAGAAACGGCCCGAGAACGCCTCCCATTGATTTCAATGGGAGGCGTCGGCGTCTTTTTCCCGCGAGCAGTAAAACTGCCTCGCGGGAAAAAGAAGCGACATGCCCTATCTTCGGGCGCTTCCGCCTCCGACCTCCCATTGACTTCAATTCTGAGGCAGGAGAAAGCGTATATCACGCTGTTTTATGCCCGCGGCGCTCAATGGCCGCGGGCGAAAAACGGCGCGATAATTGCTGTTCACACGGAGTATTTTGGGGGAGGAATATCTGCCTCAAAATTCCGTTTGGAACTTTGAGGCAGATATTCCTCCCCCAAAATACTCCGTGTGAACATAGCCTTAGGCTACTTATAATGTGGTGACAGCCTCTTTAAGGCCCTTTTTACATAGGCCAATGGTCAGGCAATGCTTGTTCCGATCATTGCCTGGTGTAAACAGGGCAACTAAGCGCAGTGTGTAGTTTTTTATTTTGCACGGGTGGTACGCGATAATGGACTGTGACCGTGCGCTCATCTGAAGCTTTCTGGAATTTCCATTCATTTTGGTGAATGGTTGGCACTGCACTATTCGCAGGTACCCATCTAGTGGTTTAAAAAAAATAATTAAATAATCCTCCCCAAATATATCCTAAGTGCGTTAGAGGTTTGATAAAACAAAGCTGCTTAGTGTTGGTGCATAGTATCAATAGTGTATATGTATGTAACTTTCATAAGATTATCATGAAGCTGTTGTGTGACAAATGTATCAATAAGGCTTCGTTCACATCTGCATTGTAGTCTTGTTCTGACGTTCCGTCTGACGTTTCCGTCAGAACGGGACCCTGAGCAGACACAAACTGACACCGATGGAAACCAGAGGTTTCCATCATCGTTTATTTCCATGATGACGATACGGTGCCCATGGTTTGTTTGTGTCTGTTGTGCACCGGACCCGTCGTTTTGCCGGAAGCAATATTGTAGTTGACTACGCTATAGCTTCCGGCAAAACGACTGGTCGGTGCACAACAGACACAAATGGAAACAATGGGCACCGGATCTGTCACCATTGATTTCAATGGTGATGGAAACGGAAATCTCTGGTTTCCATCGGTGTCAGTTTGTGTCTGCTCAGGGTCCCGTTCTGACAGAAACCTCAGACGAAACGTCAGAACAGGACCCCAACACAGATGTGAACGAAGCCTTATTGATACATTTGTCACACAACAGCTGTCTAGCATGATATGCCAAATTTATCATACAACGTGCGCTACTGTTGACGCGTTTTTTGACTCTAGGGATAAGGCCCACAATGAGTCGAGGCGGTATTGTTTCGTTTGAAAACTGCATGCGGTCAACTTCATTCATTTTTTGTCTCTAATGCTGCGGTTCTGTTGCGGTTTTTTTAAGCATAGTTTATGGACATTTTTCATTGGTGCTGGAGTTTTAGGTGCTTCCTGTATATAGTTCATTACAATGCATTTCAAAACTGTTAGCAAAAACGCAAGCAGTTCAGCAACAACATTGGCAGCGCGGTCATTAACCCCTTCAGAGCTGATCCTGTTTTGGCCTTCAGGACGAAGCCGATTTTTTAAATCTGACGTGTCACTTTATGTGGTAATAACTCCGGAATGCTTTTACCTATCCAAGCGATTCTGAGATTGTTTTTTCGTGACATATTGTACTTTAGGTTAGTGAAAAAATTCGGTTGATAAATTCAATATTTATTTGTAAAAAAAACACCAAGATTTGGAGAAAATTTTAAAAAAATTAGCATTTTTCTAAATTTAAATGTATCTGCTTGTAAAACAGATAATAATACCACACAAAATAGTTACTAGTTAACATTTCCTATATATCTACTTTATGTTTGCATCATTTTAATGAACATCCTTTTATTTTTCTAGGACGTTGCAAGACTTAGAACTTTAGCAGCGATTTCTCATATTTTCAAGAAAATTTCAAAAGGCGATTTTTACAAGGACCAGTTCAGTTCTGAAGTGGATTTGAGGGCTTTATATATTAGAAATTCCCCATAAATCACCCCATTTTGAAAACTGCACCCCTCAAAGTATTAAAAACAGCATTCAGAAAGTGTATTAACCCTTTAGGCGTTTCACAGGAATCAAAGCAATGTAGAGGTGAAAGTTACAAATGTCATTTTTTTTTTTTACAAAATTCATTTGTAATACATTTTTTTTCTATACCACAGAAGGTTTTACCAGAGAAATGTAACTTATTATTTATTGCCCAGATTCTGCAGTTTTTAGAAATAGCCCACATGTGGCCCTAGTGCGCTAATTTACTGAAATACAGGCCTCCAGAAGCAAAGGAGCACCTAGTGGATTTTGGGGCCTCCTTTTTTTTAGCATATATTTTAGGTACCATGTCAGGTTTGAAGAGGTCTTGTGGGGCCAAAACAATAAAGACCCCCAAAAGTGACCTCATTTTGGAAACTACACCCCTCAGGGAATTTATCTAAGGGTATAGTTAGCATTTTGAATCCACAGTTTTTTTGCTAAATTTATTTGAATTAGTTTGTGAAGATGAAAATCTACTTTTTTTTTCTGAAAAAACGTAGAAATGTTTAATTTTTTCAAGGAATAAAAGAGAAAAAATACCCCAACATATGTAAAGCAATTTCTTCCGATTATAGCAATACCCCATATGTGGTAATAAACTGCTGTTTGGACCCACAGCAGGACTCAGAAGGGAAGGAGCACCATTTGGATTTTGAAATTCTGATTTTGCTGGAATAGTTTTCAGTGCCATGTCGCGTTTGAAATGCACTGGAGGGAACAAAATAGTGGAAACCCCCGGGAAGTGACCCCATTTTGGAAACTACACTCATCAAGGAATTTTTCTAGGGGTAAAGTTAGCATTTTGACCCCACGGTTGTTTTGCTGAATTCATTGGAATTATTCTGTGAAGGTAAAAATCGACTTTTTTTTTTCTGAAAAAAGGTAGGCATTTTAAATTTTCACAAGCAATAAAGGAGAAAAAGCACCCCAACATTTGTAAAACAATTTCTCCCGATTACGTAAATATGCCATATGTGGTAATAAACTTCTGTTTGGACCCACAGCAAGGCTTAGAAGGGAAGGAGCGCTATTGGAGCTCAAATTTAGCTGAAATGGTTTTTGGGTGCCATGTCGCATTTGCAAAGCCCCTGAGAGGCCAAAACAGTGGAACCCCCCCAAAAGTGGAAATTACACCACTTAAAGAATCTATCTAGGGATATAGTGGGCATTTAGACCCCACAAGTATTTTGCAGGATTTATTAGAATTAGGCCATGAAAATGAATATCAACATTTCTTCCACTAAAATGTTGCATTTATTCAATTTCACAAAGGATGAAGGAGGAAAAAGCACCCCAACATTTGTAAAGCAATTTCTCCCGAGTACGGCAATACCCCACGTGTGGTCATAAATGTTTTTTTCATTAGAAAGTAATTAACCCTTTCTGGACTGATCCATTTTTTTTTTCTTTTTCTTTTTTTTCCTCCCTGCGTTCCAAGAGCCACAACTTTTTTTATTTTTCAGTCAATAGAGCGGTATGAGGGCTTATTTATTGAGGGACGAGCGGTCGTTTTTATTGGTACCATTTTTTGGTACATACAACTTTTTGAGCACTTTTTATTAAATTTTTAGATAGAGCCAAGGTGACCAAAAAAACAGTGATTTTGCCGTTTTAAATTCTTTATTTTTCACGTGAGACGCGCCATACATCACCCCCCACACTAAGACATGCTATGTCGTGGTGCGCGAAGGGGTTAATGTGCAGCGGATGGTGCAGAGTGAAAATTAAAATGTTCCACTCATATGCCATTTTAGTGCACTACATGTTATGCCCAGTTTGTGCCACTGAAGACAAATACCTCATAAAATATTAACCGGGTTCTCCCGGGTATGGCGATGCCATATCTGTGGACGTAAATTGGTGTTTAGGCACGCTGCAGGGCTCAGAAGGGAGGGACGCCATTTGGCTTTTGGGGTGCAGATGTAGCTTGGTAGTAGTTCTGTTTGGGGTTTTACTGGTGTTTCAGTTTATAATGTGGGGGTATATGTAATCTGTGCGGGGTACATCAGGGTATAATAATGCAGTAAATAATCCGCAGATGTGTGGCCGGTGTCGCACTGATAAATGGTGTCGGATCTTATCTGCTTTTGGACACTGCACATTTTGCGTCGCCGTATTCTGAGAGCCAGAACTTTTTTTATTCAGTCAAAAAAGCAGTGTAAGGGCTTGTGTTTTGCGGGACGGGTTGTAGTTTGTATTGGTACCATTTTGGCGTACATGCGACTTTTTGATCACTTTTTAGTGCATATTTTGGGAGGGTTGGTAACCAAAAAATTGTGATTCGGGCACTGTTTCGTTTATTTTTTTCGCGGTGTTCACCGTGCGGGAAAAATATTAGTTTTATAGTTGGGGTCGTTACGAATGCGGTGATACCAAATATGTGTACTTTTTTTAACGTGTTAATTTTTTTCCTATAATAAAAGACTTATTATAGGAAAAAAAGCATTCTTTGTTTGTCACTTCTAACTTTTATTTTTACACTTTTTAAACATTTTTTTTTTTTTACTTTTTTTTAACTTTTCCCACTAGGGGACACTTAGACTTGCAGCTCCGATCGCTGCTGGAACACATTACACTACACACGTAGTGTAATGTGTTCTAAGGGTATGTGCACACACACTAATTACGTCCGTAATTGACGGACGTATTTCGGCCGCAAGTCCCGGACCGAACACAGTGCAGGGAGCCGGGCTCCTAGCATCATACTTATGTACGATGCTAGGAGTCCCTGCCTTGCTGCAGGACAACTGTCCCGTAGTATAATCATGTTTACAGTACGGGACAGTTGTCCTGCAGCGAGGCAGGGACTTCTAGCATCGTACATAAGTATGATGCTAGGAGCCCGGTTCCTTGCACTGTGTTCGGTCCGGGACTTGCGGCCGAAATACGTCCGTCAATTACGGACGTAATTAGTGTGTGTGCACATACCCTAACTGTCACACTGACAGGAAGCATCGGAGGACCGGCCGGAGGCTGCTCCTCCGAGGCTTCCGTACATGGCAACCCGGAGGTCATTGTCTGGCCTCTGGTTGCCATGATAAGGATCGCCAGCCCCTGCAAATGCATGTGGGGGGCTGCCGATCCGCTGTAAACCTCTTCGATGTGGTGATCGCAATCGACCACCGCATCGAAGGGGTTAATTGCTGATTTCAGTGGCGACAGGCCGCTGATCGGCAACAGGGAGAGCAGGGCTGACACCCTGCACAGTTAACCGCCGCTGCGGTGTAGCGCCGCGCGGCGGTTAACTGTTAAAGCGCGTACGTAACTGCACGCCCAGGTGCGCGAAGTTACTGCTCACCTGGACGTGCATTTACGCCAAGGTGCGGGAAGGGGTTAACCACGTGCGGTTGGACATTATGAAGATGCGTTCAACCGCGCAAAAAACACATTGTATATAATAGCATCAGTCTGTCCATAACACAAATTTCACCATTGACTTCTATTCAAAAATGACCTGCTGCAGTTTAAAAACACAACATAAACGCACCGTGTGGCCTTATCCTTCGTTTTATACTGTGTAGATTTCAGACTGTATTAATAAATCTCCCCCATCGTTTTTTTTGGGTTATATACCTTTATGTATAGTCATTATGTAAAGGTGGCCATAAACATTCGATGTATGTTGGCCGAAGTGTAATGTTTGATTGTCGATTATCAGTTACTTTCTTTGCAGTCGATGAACGTGATGGCCGCAAAGAAGCAATTCTATAATTCTTAGTAAATTAATAGTGCCAGAGGAGATAAGGTGATTATAATAAACGACCAAGTATTGGCATACATCACATGTTTGCAACTCAAGACTCCATAAATGAGATTTGTGATTAGAGCATGTGATTCCAATTGACACAAATAGCTTCAAGAAGGCTGAAGAGTATAAAAAGCATCAATAAGAATACAGTGCCTGCAATTGCAGGCACGGTCGACAGCCCACATTTTCGGCGCAAGCTCCCATACAAAGTCTATGGGGGGTGCGTAATAACGCGTCCCGCAGGGGTGCAGCACGGGTGCACCTCAGATGTGAAAAACTGTGCCGTTTTTCACATCTGAGATGTGCTACGTTCGTCTGAACATAGCCTTAGGCGAAGTTCACATCTAATTTTTACTGTATGTCTGATGTGCACGTTTTGACCTGAGAAAAGTGTCAAAACGTTTACCACAACGTGCACATTGATTTCTATGGTCAGGAGGGATTCCCTAATGGTGTAGTTTGTACATGCGTCTTGTTTGCTTACGTTGTATCCTTTTTTTTTTTTCATGTCCTGAAAAGCGTAGTCTGAGTTTTTATTAGTATTGAAGTCAATGGCGACGTATGCAATATTAAACCCTACGTTTGCATACGTAAAACTTATACGTTTTTGTTGCCTCTTATGGGAAATCTTGACTTTACAAAGTTTGATTTAGTGAAGGAACAAAAAAAGTTTTTATAAGTAAGAACGGACAAACGTATAAAAACATACGACGTATACTACAAACAAATAAGCATGTTACAAATGCATACGTTTGTGTAACTTTAAAAATGTATGTCATCGTATACCACAAACGTGTACACAACGAGGTGTGAACTGAGCGGATACACGCTGCGTGAAACTCACTGCATGTCCTATACTTGTGCGTTTTTGGTGCATCACGCACCCATTGAAGTCAATGGGTGCGTGAAAATCACGGACAGCACACGGACGTCATCCGTGAGCTGTCCGTGTTTTTCATGCACCATTTGCTAAAGAAATGAGAAAAAATAAAAACGTGTGACGTACAAAACGCAGACGCGCGCAAAACGGACACGTTCGTGTGAATAAGGCCTAAGGGTGCAGTCGCATGCGGCAGTTTTTTGTTGCTGAAATTTTCTGCGTTCCATCCATCTGAATGTGGTTGTGTCTGCAACAAGTTCATGGATTTCTGATGAATGGAAGGTTTTATTTATTTTTTTTGTTGCAGAATGTTTGCAACAAGATCTGCCTCATGTGACTGCACCCGTAAACCGCTCTTCGTTGTTGACTGGAGAAGCTCAATCATGAAAGTAACAAAATGAAATGAGGCAAATGGAGAGCTCTCAGATCTAATGTGCATTTTTTCCCCCCTCCCTGGATTAGAATAGGTTAAAATCTGTGATAATTAGACCTCAAATCTGTATTGATGGCTTAAGCTGAGAAAACAAAATATTGTAGACTTAGGCGGGATTCACACGACAGGGTTTCCCGGCCGGGTGCCGGCCGTTCATAAATCAGCCGGCACCCGGCTGCATTAGGAATAATAGACCCCTAATGGGGCTATTCACACGACCGATTTTTTGACGGCCGGGAAAACCGGCCGTCAAATAGGACATGCTCTGTTTTCGGCCGGGTGCCCGGCTCCCATAGAAGTCTATGGGGCCGGGTAATACCCGGCCATCACCGGAATGTGTCCCGAGTGATGGCCGGGTCTACCGTCGCTCGCGCACTCTCTCTCCTCCTCACAGTGCAGAGTGCATGTGAGGAGGAGGAGGAGGGTCTTTTATTGCTCGCTGTAGGAGTCGGAATCCCCAATCCCCTGCCGGGGATTGGGGATTCCGCTACAGGAGAAGTGCGTGACTGACTTCGCTGTGTCCATATCTGGACAGTGTACTCACTTCTGCAGCGGAATCCCCGACTCTATGGCCGGGGATGCTGCTACAGGAGAAGTGCGTGACTACACTGTCCATATATGGACACAGCGAAGTCATGCACTTCTGCAGCGGAATCCCCGACTCTATGGCCGGGGATTCCGCTACAGGAGAAGTGAGTGACTACACTGTCCATATATGGACACAGTGACGTCACTCACTTCTGAAGCGGAATTCCCGACCTGTGGCAGGGAATTCCTCTTCAGGAGAAGGGTGGCATCGCCTACAGGGGGCTGGTGGGTGGCATCGCCTACAGGGGGCTGGTGGGTGGCATCGCCTACAGGGGGCTGGTGGGTGGCATCGCCTACAGGGGGCTGGTGGGTGGCATCGCCTACAGGGGGCTGGTGGGTGGCATCGCCTACAGGGGGCTGGTGGGTGGCATCGCCTGCAGGGTGGCATCACCAACAGGGGCTGGGTGGCATTATCTACAAAGGGCTGTGTGTGGCAACAAATTTAAATGAAATTCATCCGATTTTAAAACGGACAGGGAAAAAAATGGATGCAAATCGGGTCCAAATCGGCCGGTAAAAACGGCAACTCGGAACGGAATCGGAACGGATGCAAATCGGATGCAAACCGGCCGGGAAAATCGGCCAAAAACGGCCGATTTTCCCGGCCGACACTCGGACCCTGTCGTGTGAATGAGGCCTAAATGTTCATCTTAACCCCTTCCCGACATTTGACTTATCCATACGCCAAAGTCGGGTAGGTGAAGTATGAAATGGGCTCACGCTCCATACGATGCGGGTGTCTGCTTTTTGTTACAGCCGACACTTCAGCGTAACGAGCGGCATCGCGCTCGAGCGCAATCCCTCGTTTAATTCGTTAAATGCTGCGGTCAATACCGACTGCGGCATTTAAATCGTTAGAAAGAGAAGGGCGATCCCCTCTAACAGCTCATCGCGCCCCCCGCAACGCAATTGCGGGTGGGCGATGGTTGCTATGGCTGCCTGGGGGCCTAATGAAGGCCCTCAGGTCCACCATCCTTGTGCCTCCGGCAGGGCTTAATAGATGCCTGTCAGAATCACGATATGCTGCAATACATTAGTGTTGCAATATATCGTGCAAGCGATCGAACGATCGCTGGTTGAAGTCCCCTATGGGGACTAATAAAAAAAAAAAAGTGTACTTTTTTTTTTTTTTTTTTGTGTCAAAAAAAAATAATTATAATTAAATTACAAGTTCAAAAAACCCCCCTTTTCCCATTTTCGCCCTAGAGCATAGTAAAAAAAAAAATAAAAAAATTAATAAACAAACATACCGTATATGTCGGCGTATAAGACGACTGGGCGTATAAGCCGACCCCCAACTTTTACCCTTAAAATATAGAATTTAAGATATACTCACCATTTCGTGCAGGAGCGCTTCACTATGGCCATCGGCGGCAGGACCCAGGACTCTCTGTCTCTTTGAACTCGCGCATGCGCAGATAGGCTGCTTCATCGCGCGAGATCTGAGAGGCAGGGAATGAGAGGAAAGGGCGGGCCAGAGGATCTTACAGAGATGTTCCCTGGCGGCTAATACCGGCTTCCCTCAGATCCGTGGCGGATTCCGTGCATCCCGGGAGCCTGTGTACCGGACTGCAGGCTCACAAGGTAACACACAACCTGTGTGTAGACAATATGTAGACTAGGGATGTCACGATACCAGAATTTGGACTTCGATACCGATACTTCGTTTAGTATTGCGATTTCGATACCAATTTCGATACTTTTGCCAACAGTAATAAAAAAAAAATTCTTCCGTTTTCTGATGTGAGGCGCGACGTGTGATGAATTTTGAACGCGCCTCACATTAATAGTAATTAATCCCATCATGTTTCTCAGTCATATTGGGTTAATGTGCGAGGTACATGATGGGGTTAATTACTATTAATGTGAGGAACATGGAGGGTAAATTCATCGCACCTCGTGCCTCACATTAATAAGTGAATGAAAGCCGTGTTTATTTCATTTTTTTATTTTAATGTTTATTGTAAAAAAGGTGAATGTGTATTTTTTTAAAAATTTAACAATACTTTGTTTTTACTTTATTTTTAAACTTTAATGTACTGACATATATCAGATATGTGCCAGTACATTAACCTGTGGACGGATAATACACAGGCAGTTGTTAGGACATACTTGGGTATGTCCTAACAACATGAAATATGGTAAGACAGCCCTGGGGTCCGTCAATAGACCCTGGGCTGTCTGCCCATATATGGTATGGCCCTCGATCGCGTCACAGGAATTCCCTGTGACGCGATCCAGGGGCATCCCCCCTTCTCACTTTCCCCTGAATGCTGCAGTCAGCTGTGATCGCAGCATTCAGGGGAATAACGGCGGAGATGAGCGGTTTCTCTGATCTCCGCCGTTATAGAGCGGGGCTGCGGCTGTGTAATACAGCCATTGCCCCGCTCCTGACAGGAAGTGCGCGCGCGGTCAGCATGAGGTGATGCGGCCGGCGCTGCACTAATGAGCGGCAGTTCAGGCACTGAAGACAGAACATGGGGGTGTTTTGTAGTGCGCCCGCCATGTTCTGTCTCCAGTGCCGCCGCTCATTAGTGCAGCGCTGGCCGCATTGCATCATCCTGACCCCGCGAACTTATCATGACTCAGGAGCGGGGCTGTGGCTGAATTACACAGCCGCAGCCGCGCTCCCATACATACATGTGTCACTATACTGAGCTGTGCGGCTGCAACGTGCATCCCTAATGTAGACAATATCCGGCATATAAGACGACCCCACACTTTTGACATTTTTTTAAGGGTGTAAAAAGTCGTCTTGTACGCCGATATATACGGTAATTGGTATTGCCGCGTCCGTAAAAGTCTGAACTATTACAATATATCATTATTTAACCCGCACGGTGAACGCCGTAAAAAAATTTAATAATTCTGAACGCGAATATCTTTTTTGGTCACCTCATCTCCCACAAAAAAATAAATATAAAGTGATCAAACCGTCGCATGTACACCAAAATGGTGTTATTAAAAACTACGGCTTATCCCGCAAAAAATAAGCCCTCGTACCACTTAATCGACGGAAAAATAAAAAAGTTATGGCTTTCTGAATTTGGCGACACAAAATAAATTTTTATTTTTTATTTTTGCTTGTAAAAGTAGTAAAATATAGAAAAAAAACTATATTTGGTGTCTCCGTAATCATATTGACCCACATAATAAAGTTAACATGTTGTTTTAATTGCACAGTGAATTTCGTAAGAACGGCGCGCAGAAAACCATGGAGGAATCGCTGTTTTTTTCATTTTCTACCCCACAAATTATTTTTTTCCCGTTTCCTAGTACATTATACGGCAAAATAAATGGTGCTACGAAAAACTGCAACTCGTCCTGCAAAAAACAAGCCCTCATAGTACTATATCGCCTGAAAAATAGACGTTACGGCTTTTGGAAGGTGGGGAGGAAAAAAAAGAAAATGAAAAAGTGCTTAGGCGGGAAGGGGTTAAAGACCGTTCCAATGTTGACCCTGAGGACCAGAATGTTTTTGCATCCTGGCGGTCATAACATGTTTTACATTTTTTATTTTTTTTTGTTTGGTGCTGGGTGAAGCTTTGTTTTTTGCCGGACAAGTTGTACTTTATGTAGGTGCTGTCTTTCGTACGTACACATTAGCGTTTCATTTATTTGCAATTTTATTTTGGGGTGGATATAAATAGTTTAAAAAAATTTCTGCATATGATGATGATTAGAAACGATGCTTTACATTGTGCAGGTTGTGACAATATCAAATAACTGTAAATGCAATTTTTAATACCATAGGGCGATTTTCAACTCTTTTCAACTTTAATGAACTGGCATATATATATCTGTGTCCGTACAAATGCCGGAGTACTGATGTCACACAGCTAGTTGTAAGGGCATACCGAAGTGCCATAACCAGAAATCTGGTCACAGTCCTGGG
Source organism: Rhinoderma darwinii (assembly GCF_050947455.1). NCBI lineage: Eukaryota > Metazoa > Chordata > Amphibia > Anura > Rhinodermatidae > Rhinoderma > Rhinoderma darwinii. Next base: position 52,143,026 of record NC_134695.1, read on the forward strand.
GTCCTTCAATGGACCTTGGACTGCCTGTCCATAAATGATATATTTGCCTTTCCCAAGTAACAAAAAATCCCTGTGATGCGATCAAACGGTGTTACCCCTTCACAAAGTGTTAACAGCAAAGATCATAGGTTTCTCCGATGTCAGTCGCTGTTTAATAAATCGGTCACCACGCTCCCGATTGCTTGAGCACACCTGCTGTGCTTCATACTTGTAATGCCAAAGGGTTAAGGCTGGGTTCTCACGGGTCGGATACGCTGCGTAAAAACTGCACATTGTATCCGACCTGGAACTCCCAGCACCTTCCATCCGAAAAACCGCACCACATTGTGGTGCGTTTTTTTCTAACGTAACTTCCGATGCGAAAAAAGCAGTTCATACTAACCTCGAGCCTCCTCTGCGTGTAGTCCAGCCTCACTGGATGATCTTACAAGTCATGTGATGCTGCAGCCTGTGATTGGCTGCATCGGTCACTTGGGATGAAATGTCATCCTAGGAGGCCGGACTACACGAAGCAGAGAGTTCTGGGTAAGTATGGTTTATTTTTTTTATTCCTGAGTTGCAATTTTTGCAGTGTAATCCATTTTTGCTGTGTAATCCGCTTTCTGTTGCGGCTTTGTATCCCCATTGAATTCAATGGGGAAAACCTGCAAAGAAAACGCAGCATTGACTTGCTGTGGAATTAAATTCCGCACCGCAGGTCAATTTATTAACGTTTACGCTGTGGTTGTTTTTCCGCAGCGTGGGCATGAGATTTTCTGAATCTCATCCACTTTGCTGCTGCTGTAAATGATGTGGATTTTCCCCACAGATTTCCGTAGCGTTTACGCTACGTGGGAACCCGGCCTAAGGCAAAAACTGGGTGTATGTTTATAAAGACCAGTGAAAAAGTACGGCCAATGCTAGGGCTAGGCAATTAATCGAAAAATGATCAATCAAAATTCAGGGCAATTAAACGCCATTTTGCAAATTTCAGTTTTATCAATACGTTTTTCCCAGCTTAAACTGTATGTACATCTTCAGGACGCAGATACAGTTGGAACCAATGGTAGAGCAGGGGACCGAAATGTCTCTGCCCTACAATTCACTATATATATTGACGGACGCGAGGCAGTGATGTCATCGCGATGTCTGTGCCGAGCTGCACAGACCAGAGGAGCAGAGTATGTATAATGATCAGGCACTATAGGGGCATTATACTGCGCGGAGGGCAACTATAGGGGCATTATACTGTGTGGGGCAGTATCAGGGGGTATATTATATACACTGGTATACAGCAGGCTCAAGGAATAAATATGAATCCAATGGCGTAGCATGCAAATAGGTGGCGTGACTGCAAAAAAGGGTGTGGCCCAAATAGTTAATTAATTGTAATCGAGGTTGCATGTTCAATTAATCGTGATTTTGATTTAGGTCATAATTCCCCACCCCTAGCCAATACATAGATTGGAAACTGCTTCTCTGATCTCACATGATGGGAGCCAATCCTGTCCTTGTCACTAAATATATGTGCACTGAGACTTATTAGGGTTTGGATTTCGCAAAGAAAATCCACAGCAATTTACAGTACAACATGTGGATGTGGTTTAATAAAACCTTAAACCACATGTAGTAAAAAAACAATCTCTGGACAATCTGCACTTTTGAATGACCATGAATTTTGCAATCTGCGTGTCAATTCTGTGGATTTCACCCTTTTCATGGCATAGGGTGAAGTCTGCAGCGAAATTGGCATGTAAGATGAGCTGTGGATTTGTTTTTTATTTTAAAGAGATTCTGTCTGATCAGAGACAATCCCTTTCCGTTTGGAGCTGGGGGATGCCGCGGTCAGCCAGACATTGAATAACCGCCATCCAATACTACAGATGGCTGAAGCGGTCAGTCCTTCCTGTATCTATAGTCCCTAATTCGGGCATGTGGACAGGGGTTGTTTTAAAGGTCCCACAAACTTGGTCCCCAGTTCTGATATTTACTTCATGATTGTTGAAGTGAAGCCATGAAGTGTGATGGTCCGTGTAAGAATCTGATCAGTGCTTTGGGACTTCTGCAGACACTTGTTCACACAGGAGTTTTTTTAAAAATCAAAGGAGGAATAATGTCCTAATTATGTAGTTTCTTGCTTTTGTGTCCATTATTTTCCATAGTCTTGCACATGTCGCATCTGTCTAATTGCATTTATCTAAAATGCATAAAACGTTTTCCATATAATATAGACTTCACTACTTTTCCAACAACCAACTTGTGAAACCGATTTTATGTGGGTTGCGATGTATGCCAGTTACAAGAAAGATGTACAAGTCTTCGGCCTCCACACCTTTTTTAAAGAGCATCTATAACAAACTTCATGCGTCTTTTAATTTTTACATGCGTTATTGGTAGTGTTTTTAAAATGATAGAGAAGTCTATTGAAAAACTCGCTATATCTAGATCATGCTACGAATTGGGACAAAACTCCAAAAACCGCTGCTGACATAGCGCCACTAATTAAAACGCTGTGTATATAGGCTCTCATATTTTACTATAGTTTTTAACTCCTTCCCTCTGCAGCCATTTTTCGGATTTTCAAGTTTTTTTTCCCTCCCCACCTTCCAAAAGCCATAACTTTTGCAGTATATCGTGATTCTGACAATCTCCTATGATGCCCTGCCGGAGGCAGGTCTTCATAGGAGTACAAAGATGGCGGACCTGGGGGACTTCGTCAGGCCCCCAGGCAGCCGTGCCAAGCAACGGCTCCCCCCCCCCCCCCCCCCGATATCATCGCGGGGGTGGCTGTTGGGACATTACAGGGGGTCGCCCCCCCCCTGTTTTTAGTCATTTAAATGCTGCGATCGCAATTGAAAGCAGCATTTAACGGGTTAAACCAGAGGGATCGCGCTCGAAAGGGATCCCGCTCGTTACCCGAAAGTGTCGGCTGTAACACACAGCCGACATACTCTCACTATGGAGCGGTCTCCGCCCGTGAGCCCATTCCATATTCCCCCACCCGGCGTGCGCCGTATATATACGGCAGATGTCGGGAAGGGGTTAAAGTAACATCTGGCGACAGCATTTTTCTTGGGGTAAATGCAGCAAAAGATGACATTGGAAAAATGTTTGGATTTGTTACGGAGCAGTCGTGTTTGACAACCTCATCACAGGAGAAGGGCTGTGAAGAGATGAATCGAGGATCCAGGGAAATCCACACCAAAATTGGCAGGATTTTCTGGCAGATTCCTTGTGGATTCTGAGTTGTATGTGCTGCGGAGGTTGTGTAATCAAGATCAGAATGAAGAGTTGTAATATTTTATAGTCTAGAGAAACACTATCTAATAAAAAATTTTTTTTTTGTCTTTTGTTCTAGGCAAAGAGTGTTCTGCAAAAAAAAGCTATACAGTTTTCTCTTTAATGTAGTCGGGACACCCTGTAATGGGCCAGAAGTTGAACCAACTAAGAATTGTTTTATTTTCTTAATATTTTTAGCAAATTTTCCCAGGTAAGTGTAAAGTTGTCCTAAGTTTGATGGTTTTTATCTGTAGCCCAGTGTAACGTTTGCAAATGTAAAAGGTAACACTAACCTTGTTTTGCTGTTTTATTAACTGGGTTTAGACTACAGATATGCATGGAGCGGCAGGTATGGTATTTTCCACTCTTATATTGCAGCGATCTTCTCCCTCACGGTTGCTGACAAGACAATAAGTAATGATGCCTATACTTTATTTGACAGTATTTACCGTCCTCTCCATCTTGTCATAGCATGTAACTTTCCCCATGCATTAATCCGGTTACATTCATAAAACTCATGTATGACTAACCTGTACGTGTAACTCATTGTCATTTATTCTTAATTGTATAGTAACCAGCATGGCGATATTCTCCTCTTCCTTGGTTCTAATCATTAGACTGTTTGTATCCCACATGTAACTCAATAGTGCTGTGATTGGTGCCCAATACTCTGCACTAGATTCCTAGGACACTAAGGGGAATTGAAGAATGGCTTTACACCAGTTTTGCCGGCCTAAAATAAAGGTGTAAATTATGGCTCACGTTATAGTTGCCCAATAATTTACAACTTTTTTTGTTTTTACATTTTTTTTTTAAGACCACTTTAATAAAAAAAAAAAAGTGTTATTGGCATGAGGGGTAGGGGGCCACCTGCAGGCCAACAGATTTACAATGATTTTAGGCCTCATGCACATGAACGTGCTTTTGCGGCCGCAATTCCCCCGAAAAACCATGGGAGACTTTCGGCCCCATTCATTCCTATGGGGCCATTAACACGACCGTGGTTTCCATCGTCCGTGCATGGCCCCGGATCCCGGACCACAGAAAGAATGGGCATGTCTTATTACGGCCGTGTTCTTCGGTCCAGGGTCATAGCAAATAATGGCTGCGGCCATGTGCACGGCCTGCGATTTGCGGGCGGCTCGCGGGTGACACTCAGCCCCCGGCCGACCCGAAAATTACGGCTGTGCACATGGCTACGGTCGTGTGCATGAGGCCTTAAGCTGTTGCTGATGTAGATTTCACTCTGACGCATAGAGCCCAAGATGCGACGTGCGCCAATAAATTTGTTGCATCTTATGCCAGCGGGCTACAGTTTAAGTTCTACTTCACAGCTTTTTGCAGGCAGAAAAATCTGTCAAAGTTCCTTCAGGCACTTTCTTTGCTGCGTTTTTTTTTTTTTTTGTTGCGTATTTTGTGGCGGCCATTGAGCACCGTGCGCAAAAAACGCAGTGACAACCCATTTCTCTGCCTTTTATTGGTCTCAATGGGAGGGAAGAGATGGAAACGCGAAAAGAAAAATATATATATTTTTTTATTTTATTTTTCCCCGCGAGCACGAAAAACTCCATCGCCTCCCATTGATCTCAAAAGTTTTTTTGGCCCGGTTCCAGCTTCAAAAAAGCACCAAAAAAACTCGGTGTGAACTAAGCTTTAGTAAATTTAGGCCTAAGTGTAGCTTTACTTTGGAGCTACTTGTGTTTACCAGTTATTGGTGGTTTGTTCGTACAGCGGTTCCCTAGTATACTTTCATTAGTGAAAATTCTCCCCCCTCCATTCAATTTCCCTTTTTATAAGGGAGCTGCAGGGTTACAAAAAAATTATGAATTCAGGTAGAAGAGCGCCGCAGTCTGTGTTGTTGCTATTCGAGCAATGGAAACTTGGCGAAGCCTCGAGCCTGTTTGAACATGGCCTTAAAGAGGCTCTGTCACCAGATTTTGCAACCCCTATCTGCTATTGCAGCAGATAGGCGCTGCAATGTAGATTACAGTAACGTTTTTATTTTTAAAAAACGAGCTTTTTTGGCCAAGTTATGACCATTTTTGTATTTATGCAAATGAGGCTTGCAAAAGTACAACTGGGCGTGTTGAAAAGTAAAAGTACAACTGGGCGTGTATTATGTGCGTACATCGGGGCGTGTTTACTACTTTTACTAGCTGGGCGTTAGGAATGGGAGTGTATGATGCTGACAAATCAGCATCATCCACTTCTGTTCGTTAACACCCAGCTTCTGGCAGTGCAGACACAGCGTGTTCTCGAGAGATCACGCTGTGACGTCACTCACTTCCTGCCCCAGGTCCTGCATCGTGTCGGCACCAGAGGCTACAGTTGATTCTGCAGCAGCATCAGCGTTTGCAGGTAAGTAGCTACATCGACTTACCTGCAAACGCTGATGCTGCTGCAGAATAAACTGTAGCCTCTGGTGCCGATGTGTCCTCGCTCGTCCGACACGATGCAGGACCTGGGGCAGGAAGTGAGTGACGTCACAGCGTGATCTCTCGAACACGCTGTGTGTCTGCACTGTCAGAAGCTGGGTGTTCTGAAGAGAAGTGGATGATACTTCTCGTCAGAATGCCCAGCTAGTAAAAGAAGTAAAAACGCTCCGATGTACGCACATAATACACGCCCACTTGGACTTTTACTTTAAACACGCCCAGTTGGACTTTAGCAAGCCTCATTTGCATAAATACAAAAATGGTCATAACTTGGCCAAAAATGCTCGTTTTTTAAAAATAAAAACGTTACTGTAATCTACATTGCAGCGCCGATCTGCTGCAATAGCAGATAGGGGTTGCAAAATCTGGTGACAGAGCCTCTTTAACAGCCTCTGTGGGGAAGATACTGTAGAAACCTTTCCTCCCCAACTATAACCACTGAAGGTTTATCATGTCTCTCTATAGTCAAACTCATTTACTGACTACAAACTACTGTAAAATGCAGCTAGCAGTCTGTAGTCGGAGGCTGATGTAAGACTTGAAAATGCTCGTTTTAATTGAGTGATATCTGATGGCAGTTTCTTAAATTGAGAGTTTCCGCTATTAGAGTGGATTAGGAAACTTCTGTACCAACAATTCCCTAGTGACTCCAATGATTGTAGTGTCCCAGTAAAGCTGCACTGTAAAGATTTCATACGTTTTCATCATGCCACTTTTCACAGTTTTGTTTTTCCTTATTCCAAGGGACCCTGCTTTCATTTTGGAATTTGATGGACTAATCTTCTTTGCCTCCACCTCTCCCCGTTGACTGAAAACCCCCTAATGTCATCTTGCCTCGAAGAAACATTCTGACCTTTCACAGTAACATGTTTGCAGCAGTACGATCACTCCATATTTAATATTGTCTGTCTTGTATCTGCGCACTGGTGCTACAGTTATTTTACACTTTGTTTTTTGAGAAGTAGATAATGAATACATGATTTACTTGTTTGCATTCTGTAATTTAGGCACGTAATTTGTCCTTACTGCATTTTAATACCTGAACGTTATTCTGCTTAATTTTTTTAACCTCTTAATCAATAACCTTCACCAATTACTATAATTGTCCTATTTGCTGATTCATAACCAATGCTTTTTTGCCTAATGTTATATCCATTTAAAATTGACAAGGGGAAAAAGAGAATCTGATTCTATGGAGTGGCAATGTTATCCATTTTACCCGCATTCCTAATGAGTCCCCGATGTATATGGTAGACACTGCTTAAATGGGGTTTCCAGTCCTAAGAAATTGATGGCCTACCCTCAGGATAGGCCATCAATATCGGTCGGGGTCCTACTCCCAGGCCCCCCAACTATCAGCTGTTTTAAAGGGGCAGCAGTGCTCGTTTGAGTGCTGCTTCCCCTTTACTTCCTTTACTGCTCACACTGAATTGCTGACGCGCTTATAGCAGCAGATTACTGTATTACAGCCATCTCCCTTTGAAGTGAATAGGAGAAGGCTGTATTACTGAACCACCACTATAAGTGTTTCGGCCATTCAATTCGAGCAGTAAAGGAAGTGAAAGGGGAAGCAGCGCTCATATGAATGCTGTGGCACCTTTAAAACAGTTGATCGGCGTGGTGCCGGGAGTCAGACCTCGACCAATGAGATACTGATGACCTATCTATCCTGAGGATAGGCCATCAATTTGAGGACTGCAAAACTCCTTTAACTAATTTTTTTTTATTTTTTTATATTCCAAAACCATTATAGCTCTTGGTTGCAGAAAATTGGCAACCACTCTTATAGGCCTTATTCACACTGTATTAAACGTCCGTGTGACGGCCCTTGAAACAACTGCCGTCTCACAGACCGGACCTATAGAATTCAATTTGGCCTTTCACACGGCAGTAGTTTCAACGGACCGTGTGAAGGGTCCGTAAGAAAATAGGAGATGTCCTATCTTTTTCACGCATCCCTCCATAGGCTCTGGTCTATGGGGGATGCGTGATATCTCGACAGTTTTTCACGTCCGATGAGCAACGCTTGTCTGAATCTAGCCATGGGTTGTATCTGCTTTCAGTGCAAGTGTAATTTGTTAAGCTGCCATTTGCTTTTACACTATCTATAACTGGTTAGTATTTTCGGTCCTCTACATTTTAGCTCTTCTCTAGAGTTGCATCCAGTTTTAAAAGAGAATATCTAAATGAGGTGGGGCAGAAGGGGGGGGGGGTTTACAGCAGTTTGTCCACTGGAGGATCTCTGCTCTCTGATTGTAACATTTCAGTAGAGCATGTTCACACGGTGGATTTTCCGGGTTTACTGTAGTGGCCAAGTAGATGACATTTTAAGAAATCTCCTCCATTCTGCGGACAAAATCTGCATAGAATGTAACTAAATTCACCTGTGATGTGGATTTCAAAATCGCGGCATGTTCATTTATGTTGCTGGTTTCCCTATTGTTTCGAAATCCGCAGCAAATGCCCACTGTTGTAAATTAGCTTCATGTCCACAGCAAAATCCACAAGGAAAAAAAAATTAAGAGAAAAAAAGACACTTGTCTCTCCTGGCGCTCCCGGGAGAGAAGGGATGCATTTCTATGGGAGCACCACAGGAGGGGAGTAAAGTCACCCCATCCGTAAAGGATCTGAACTATTAAAATCTATCCTGCACAGAGGACGCAGTAAAAAAAAATTATAATTACCAGAATTTGTTGTGTGGTCACTTCATCTCTACTTAAATATTAGAGCAAAAGCTGATAGTCTTATGTACCCCAAAATGGAACCATTAAAAACTCCAGCTCGCCGTACAAAAAACAAGCAGTCACCGTTCCATCAACGGAAAATAAATTATGGCTCTTAAAATATGGCACCACAAAAAATATTTATTTTTTTAACGAGATATAGGGGGCGGTTTTTTGGTACTGATCGTGGTGCGGTTTCCACATCAATCGGCACAAAAAAAAAACCGCTGTGTAAACTTGGGTCCATGTGTTACCATTCATTGACAGCTGGAGCTTAAAATCTGTACAGGCCCAGTTCTGCTCAGTTTGCTACAATTGTGTCTATGTAGTCACGGAATCATGTTACCAAGCCATTGGCACTCTGCTGCTGTATGGTGCCCAGTACAGCGGCATACTCTGGAGATCTTCTCCCTTGAAAGCAATGTAACATGGCACAATGTTTTTCACTCCCTGCTTTCAAAGAGCCATAACTTATTTATTTTTACGTCAATAGAGTGGTGTGAGGGCTTATTTTTTTGCCAGAGGAGTTGTAGTTTCTTTTGGTATTTATAGTTCCATATAGTGTACTGGGAAACTGAAAAAAAATTCTTTGCAGGCTGCGATTCCTCAATTGTTTTTTGTGTTTCGTTTTTACGGCTTTCACCATGCCGTAAAAATGACAACGTAACTTTATTCTGTGGCTCAATACGGTTGCGGTGATAAAAAAAAATTTTTTTTTTGTATTTTACAACTTTTATTGATAAAAATGAAAAAAAAAATATATATATATTTTGTCGCCACACTCTGACAGCTATCACTTTATTTTTACATAATTTTTTTTTTACCGATTTGAGCGCTGCGAGGGCTTATTTTCTGCGGGACAAGCTGTCGTTTTTTATCGGTACCGGTTTTTGGTACGTAGAGCTTTTTGAACACTTTATGAAAAAATTTGAGCAAAGTTGACCAAAAGCAGTTGTTTTTTTTTTTTTTTTTTTTTTTTATGGCGTTCACCTTGCGCGTTAAATAACACTATATTGTAATAGTTCAGACTTTTACGGACGCAGCGATACAAATTTTGTTTACTTACTTTTTACATTACTTTATGGGAAAAGGTTTTTATTTTTGAAGTTTTAATTTGTTCACATACTAAAGGTTTTTTTCACACTTCATTAGCGACTTGGACCAGCGAACGTTAGAGGAACCAGGCCCTCACCATTTTTATAGGCGTCTGCTAGCCCTGCCACAGGCTTGGCTTAGCAGAGGTAGAGTGATGGCATCTCTGGGGGCCTTCAATAGGCACCTGAGCTGCCATGACAACCGTAGTCGCGTTCCAGCCACACAGTGCACTATTAGTAATCGGTCTCCTGTGTGCTGCTCCTGACATAGAAGATACATGGAAGCAGTCATTAGAGGCATAGATCTACCATATCCTTTACTGATATCTGTCAGTGCAGGGAAAAGCAAGTGGAGCTCCCATTTATTACCAGCGCTCCTGACAGTCAGGAACCAGTCACTGGCGGCAAACGTTAATTTTGAAAATGGGAAGGATTTAAAACAAAGTATATTGCAAAGCACTTTAATTTTATACAGTGATTAGGCATTCCCCCCCCCCCCCCCCCCTCATAAAAAAACCTTAAACTGGAAAGCTGTTTTAATGTCGGTTTTCCTGTGATGCTTGACATGTCGTCCACTGATAAATCTGCCTCACTGGTGGAAGCACATCCCCTGAACATGCCTATACTTTTATGTACTACTAACTGGTTAATCTCTTGCCCTCATTTTTTTATTTTTTTTCAGATCTGTGTCTAATTTGTTCCCTTATTGATCTACCTTTCCAGGGATCTTTAATACATTCTTCTCTTTCCTTCCCAGCAAGTTTTATTTTTATAAAAGATCTTGCTGGCATCTTAGTTTACACGTCTGCTTATTAATGGTTTTGCATTACGTGTTCATGAATCTTAGAGAAGCACTCCAGGAAAATCTTTTTTTTTTTTTGTATTTTTTTTCCCCCCTCCGTTTGTAAAATTGGTTACATCGAGGCTTGTGTAGAGACTGATTACCAGTCCGCACAGCAGACAACGTAGGCTTTGGGAAGTCATTGTGGATCACGTGATCAACCAGCCGGCTGGAATGGATAGCCTAATAAAGCAACCAGTAAGGGGATTGCTTTGACTACCTTTTACCTAACCTAGTTTACAAACAGCAGATTTTTCCAGAGTGCTTCGTTAAGGCAAATGCATAGTTGATATTTCCAATGTTTAAAATGTAACTTTTTCTTATCAGCCAAGTATGTTTTGGAAGTTCGACCTGCATTCTTCATCTCACATAGACACCCTCTTAGAAAAAGATGAGGTGACGCTAAAGGAGCTTATGGATGAGGAGGACATTTTGCAAGAATGCAAGGCGCAGAATCGTAAGCTTGTGGAGTTTTTATTAAAATCTGAATGTTTGGAAGATCTGGTGACTTTCATCACTGAAGAACCTCCACAAGATATGGATGAAAAGATTCGCTACAAGTAAGAGCTTGAAATTTTGTTTTCGCCAACTTTTTGGATCCAACGTTATCCATATAAACGCCTTCTATACAATAGAGCAGAATAAAAAAAAAAAATCTTTGTTTCGCAAAAATGAACTTGACTAACAATTGGTAGGACTGGGTAAATATTTGCTTTTAAAGGAGAACTCAACTTTATTTATTTTTTTATTGCGCCCTCCATTTGTACATTGGTGTTTCAGTGGGGAGCTGTGTGCAAAAATACTTACTGATCTCCGCATCTTGTATTTTTCGGGTTCAGCGCTGCTCACGTGTTCTTCCCTCTGACTTGTCTGGAGTCATTGCTTTTGAATAAACCAGAACTCAGGCTCTCAATGCATTCCTATGGGAGCCAGAACAAGGCTCTATAGGAATGCATTGAAAACCAGTCTTCCGGTTTTCTGAATTACAGCGATTCTGGACCAGCTCAGAATGAAGATCACGTGAGCGGTGCTGGACCTGAAAAACTACAAGATGCGGGGATCGGTAAGTATTTCTGCACACAGCACCCCAGTGAAACACAGATGTACAAATGGAGGGTGGAGTTCTCCTTTAAGTACGTGAAATTCATATTCCTTATTTTGTTCATGCTGACTTTTGATGCCTGCTGGATTATTTCTGGCACTGTGGGGAAAAAATGGTACTGCTACGGAACTGGGATTAATCCCTAGTTTTTGTTTCCACCACGAATAATTCCAGAAGTCCAAGAGGTTAATGCTGCATTGTTCTCATAACTGAAGTATTAGGAAAGAGCCCTGAAGAAGCATCTTTGGGATGCTTTACAGAAAATAAGCTCCCCTCCCACTGAAGAGCACCAAATTCCCCACTTTGGAGCCTATTTTTAAAACACACACTACAGATTTTGCTGCAGAAATTTCTGTGATCGAAAATCCATTCCACTCATCTGAATGGGGGTGTTTCTGCTGCAAGCGCATGGATTTCTGCACGTTCCGTTCAGGTGAATGAAACAAAGTTTTAGTTGCAGAAATTTCTGCAACAAAATCTACCGCATGTGAATCCAGCCTACGTGTGATCTCTCTGGCTTAAAGAGACTCTGTCACCACATTATAAGTGCCCTATCTCCTACATAAGGAGATGGGCGCTGTAATGTAGGTGACAGTAATGCTTTTTATTTAAAAAAACGATCTTTTTTTCACAACGTTAGGAGCGATTTTGGTTTATGCTAATGAGCTTTCTTAATGCCCAAGTGGGCGTACTTTTACTTTCGACCAAGTGGGCGTTGTACAGAGGAGTGTATGACGCTGACCAATCGGCATCATGCACTCCTCTCCATTCATTTACACTGCACTAGCGATATAGTTATATCACTATGTGCAGCCTCATACACAAACCCTAACATTACTACAGTGTCCTGATAATGAATACACATGAAATCCAGCCTGGACGTCATGTGTACTCAGAATCCTGACTCTTCTGAATCTTTTTTTTTTTTTTTTTTTTTTTTTTGTGAGATTCCAGCAACGGATACGAAATCTCGCGAGATCACGGAGCTAAACGAGATTTGGGTTCACTTGCCGGAATCTCTCAAAAAAAAGTCAGAAGTGTCAGGATTTGGAGTACACATGACGTCCAGGCTGGATGGTCATGTGTATTCATTATCAGGACACTGTAGTAATGTTAGTGTTTGTGTATGAGGCTGCACATAGTGATATAACTATATCGCTAGTGCAGTGTAAATGAATGGAGAGGAGTGCATGATGCCGATTGGTCAGCGTCATACACTCCTCTGTACAACGCCCACTTGGTCGAAAGTAAAAGTACGCCCACTTGGGCATTAAGAAACTCATTAGCATAAACTAAAATCGCTCCTAACGTTGTGAAAATAGATCGTTTTTTTTAAATAAAAAGCATTACTGTCACCTACATTACAGCGCCCATCTCCTTATGTAGGAGACAGGGCACTTATAATGTGGTGACAGAGCCTCTTTAAAAGTGCTGTAGATGTCACATGGTGCCTCTGATCAACCAATGGGAATTTAGTGTCATTTTCCGGATACCAGTGTCTCATAAAGCTCGCTGAAGCCAGAAACCCCTTGGAGTATTACAGAATATTAGATATGTAGGAATATTGGAATACTGCAAACTACTGTCCATTGTTAAATTGTTTTTGTACTGTTCCTTCTATCTATAGGTACCCTAATTTATCTTGTGAGCTACTGACATCAGATGTTTCGCAGATAAATGACAGACTTGGAGAAGATGAGTCTTTACTCAAAAGACTTTATAGTTTTCTTGTAAATGATTCACCATTGAATCCGTTGCTTGCCAGCTTCTTCAGCAAAGTTTTAAGCATTTTAATCAGCCGGAAACCTGAACAGGTATATACGAAGTTGTGTTCTTTTGCTTTGTCAGTGTTTTGTTTTTTATTTTTTCTCTACGTGGAATGATAAAGTTCAGTCATGCAACATATATTTGTCATCGTGGCTTATTGTTACGCAGTTTGGACCTGTTGCCAGTTACAGTAATGTTTTCAAGCAGGCACATCTTTCCGAATCTGCACTAAATGCACACAACACGCAGATTTGGAAGTGGATTCACTGAATTCCGGCAACAAATCCACTACTTGTGTTGGTTCTCTCAGGGTTTGTCTCTGCAACTGACAATCCTGTCTATATATCTAAAATGTGGTCGTTTTTTTTTTGGTTTTTTTTTTCATCTTCAAGGAACTCTGCGAGCTCTATTCAGATAAATAAGTCTCTTGCTGAAATTTGTACAACAAATCCGCGGCATGTGAACTTGCCTTGCTGTAGGTGTCTCATGATATTACTTATAAACACAGGCATGTTGGGCGCTATTATAGGCAGGATATCCCTCCTTCACGTTGCAGCCTGAATATATAGCTTATGGGATTCTACCACCGTTTATTTGGGATTTTTGTGTATTTGTAGCTTAATGAAAAATGTTTTACCCTTTTAATAGTTTCTAGTATTACCCTGTTAAAATGCCTATTCGTAAATTCATTCAGAGACACAGAAGATGTTCTTGTAGAGCTTGGTGGGCCGGATTAACGGTGCCAAGACATTGAGCAAATTTTGACAAAATATTTCGATGTAATAAAGAATTAAAACCGAGACCTGACTGGCATAAGCTAGTGTCGTTTCTATTAAATACTACATACAATTTTGTCAGTCATAATAGGATTATTAAATGCACTAGTGTACTATGAGGCTCAATTCACACGATGCGTATTACGTGCTGTTTTGCGTGCGGCAAATCTGCAGCTGAATATAGTACCAGCATAGTCAGAGATTCCAGGGAATATCATGTACACACTGCAGTATTTTTCAGGATGGAAATTGACCTGCGGTGCATATTTTAAAATCTGCAGCGTGTCCATTTATCTTTTTTCTCTACTTGCGTATTGTATCTGCCTGGTGCTGTGGAAAATCACATGAAAACGCGCCGAAAAATGCATCAACTTAAAGACCGGAATGAAACGCACGATTGGGTGCGGATTTTTATCTGCGTTTTTTTTATCTGCTTATTGGTGCGTATTTTCTTGTTGGGCCCAAAAAACAGGGGTTTCATTGTAGTATTTAAAGAGCCTACATAGAGTGCTGTGTTTTTCCCCCTCCTAGCCCCTAAAACTGTATTCTCTGGGTATGGTGTTTTTCTCCATAGGCTTCTCTATGGCACTTAAAAATGCCAGGACAATTTAATGTACAAAATGACACTAAATAAATGCCATTAGACGCACATGGCGTATCTTTTGTGCATTTTTAAAATGTTGAAATTATGTATGTGAAGCCTAAGACCGGGTTCCTACGTAGCGTAAACGCTGTGGCATTTCCGCAGTGGAATTCTGTGGAAATTCCGCAGCATTTACAGTTAGCAGCAAAGTGGATGAGATTAAGAAAAAATCACAATTACGGGAAAAAAAACCACATACTTGCCCAGAATTCTCTCCTTCCTGCAGTCCAGCCTCCTAAAATTACATTGCAGCCAATCAGAGGCTGCAGCATCACGTAGCCTGCAACATCATCCAGAGACGCCGGAGCAGAAGTCAGAGGAGGGAAAGGGTAAGTATGAACGGCTTTCTTCCGCAGCAGATATTCCGTTTGAAAAACCGAACCACAATGTGTTGCGATTTTTAAAAGTGTGTTGTATTTTTTTTTTTCTTGGGGTGGAATATACTGCGGGCTTCAGGTCACACGCTGCGTGATTTTTACGCAGCGTATCTTCCCTGTGGGAACCCGGCCTAAGGCTTTGTAGGTGTTGGTGAGGAAGACTGGCTCCTTGACACTCTTTGATGTTTTTGTAAAGTCTCCTGTTTTTTATTTTATTTTGCAGATTGTAGCGTTTTTAAAGAATAAGGATGATTTTGTTGACTTGATCATAAAACATATAGGAACCTCTGCTATTATGGATTTGCTGCTAAGACTTCTCACGTGTATTGAGCCATCGCAACTAAGGCAAGATGTCCTAAATGTAAGTTACAAGGTTTTGCATCATGACCTACCTATGTTTTTAATTTGATACAGTAAATTTTGTGACTTAATCCCCTTCTTGCACCACGACATGCAGGGGGTGATGAATGAAGCACCCTCCATACGCTGCTGGTGTCAGCTGTGTATTACAGCTGACACCCGGGACTAATGGGCAGAAACGGCAATCACGCTGTTCCTGGCCGTTTAACTCTCTTAGATGCTGCGATCTATCACAATCAAAATGTTAGAAAGAGGGGGGCACCCCCCCCCCCCATCCACCGGGTGACGTGATCAGGGGCTGCCGATGTTTGTTTACAGGCTTAACAGGAGACTGTAAAAATTACACTATTTACAAAGTGTATTGTACCTGTGATCTAATGATTGCTGGTTTAAGTCCCCTAGGGGGACTAATAAAATGTGTATGAAAAAATGAAGTTAAAAAAAAAAACCTTTTCCCGTTTTCCCTCTAAAGTAATGTAAAAAAATAAATAAAATTGGTATCGCCGCACCCGTAAAAGTCCAAACTATTACAATATACCTTTTATTTAACCCGCACTGTGAACGCAATCGCTGTTTTTTGGTCCCTTCATATCCCACAAAAAATAAAATTAGTGATCAAAAAGTCTCATGTAGCCCAAAATGGTATCAATAGAAACTACAGCTCTGTGGATATGCCATAAATGTCTCTGATGGCAAACCCCTTAAAGCTGGTTATATTCCTTCTCAACCACACCAAAAATAGCAGAATGTATAACTGTTGGTTTTCTGGTACAGATCTCTTTTTGGGATCCATGTACATAGATGCCCTATACATATTGGATCTATGGGGTTATCTTGCATGATTTAATGTGTGGGTGAGTGTGTGGCTGTCTTTAGTATTTCCTACATTAGATTACTGTACATTGCGTGGTATAAAGACTGCAAATCAGTAAAGCGTTTTGTGAAAGGGGGAAAAAAAACAACTGTTTTTATGGCTGCAGGCTCGCTGTAAGACCTTCACGCGAACGAGTCCGTTTTGCGCGCATAAAAACTCACTAATTTTTTTTTTTTCTTGCACTGCAGTACTGTCATTTTTGCAATACAACTGAAGTAGGTGTTTTTCTTCCGCAATTGTGTGAATCATAGACCGCACTCGGATGACGTCCGTGTTCTGTCCGTTTCTTCCACGCACCCATTGACTTCAATGGGCTGTGTGGTGCGCAAAAACGCACCAATATAGGACGTGCAGTAAGTTTCACGCAACGGACACATGCTGCGTGCAAAATGCATGTGTGAATAGCCGTGAAAAAAAACCTGACAGCACACGGACATGAAATACACTCGTATGAATAAGGCTCAATGCACACTTGTGTATTACGTGCGGTTTCTGCCTAGTGCTGTGGAAAATCGCACCAAAACCCGCAGCATGAGAACACACTGAAAAGCGCACCGGACCGAAAAACTCCAGATTTAGGAGTTTTCTTACCTGCGACTCTTCTGCGTTTTGGTACGAATTTTCCACAGCAAACTACGCAATGTTTTCATGTAGTCGAAGGCTAGGTCCACACGTTTCCATCCGGATTTGCGGACAGAGAACCTGCAGTGGAATACAGTAGCAGGCAATTGGAAGAGGTTTTTTCTTTTACATATTATATACTGCAGGAATTAATCCGTGGTGCAGATTTTTAAATTCACACCATATCCATTCCTATAACTGAATGAGCAGATTTGTTGTGTATTTTCCCTACTGAATTTAATGGGGAAGCTAAAAAAACGCAATCAAATTCTAGTGTTGCGGATTTAGTTTTTGCTTCTATTGCGCTGGTACTTCCCTGACAGAGGTAGTGAGTGGCCGTTCTGCGCCTTTAGTCCATGGAAGCTACATCACTGGAGTTTCCGGGAGTAAGCCTAGTGATGTAACTGTCCATATAGGGCCAAATACGTCATTGGAGCTTTCCTGTTGTAGATAAATGGTTGGGGTATTGTTGTTTGGGTGGGGGAGGCACAAAGGTTAGGGAAATCACGAAAGGAGTATGGACATCATGAATGAGGAGGTAAGTGCGCTCACTCAGAAGTTGTAGGCACGTGTATGAGGCGCAGCTTGACTACTTCCCCATGTGTTTCGTCCTCCTAGCCATGAAGAACAGCCTTTATATGGATAGTTACACCTCTGGAGCTTCCCGAGAAGCTGTGACTGATGCCTAAACAGAGGCATCCGTCATCCACTTCATGCTGTATCTGTTAAACTAATGCTATAATTTGAGTGACAGATGGCACTGTTAGGCATCAGTCATAGCCTCCGTTTTTACATGTACAATGGGAGATTTTTCTGCCATGTGTTAAACGGAAGTCAAAAACGCAGTTTGAACATCGCTTTACTTGGGTTACAGAAGGTTTTTGAACTTTGATTAGTTCATTTGATCTTTCTATTCAACATTTTTGCTTGTCATTTTGTCTTTAAAACCTATACAATTTCTATTGTACCAGAACATTCTCAAGTTATTATTATATTTCTTCTGCAGTGGCTTAATGAAGAGAAGATAATTCAGAGACTTGTAGAGTTAGTTCACCCCACTCAGGATGAAGATGTAAGTATTATATAAATGTAATATAACCAGGAGTTTGTTTTATTTTGTAGCAATGATCAGCTTTATGTAATTTTAAACTCTTTTGTATAAACCTAGCAAAGGAAATGTAAAAGCTGGTTCAAACTATATTGGAGCAGAACCCCATAACAACCAATCACATCTGCTTTTTCTGACAGAGGTAGTCACAGGGAACTTCTGCTCGGACGAATAGTGCTCACAGCAACTGTTTGCTGCACTTTCAATGGAGTGAGGGACTTTTCTCCGACAGCCCCCCCCCCCACCCCAACAATAGTTAAAGCACTGCTGTGACTATTGGGAGGGGAGGGGGAAGCAAAGCATTGAAGTTACTACTGAGCTACTGAGGGTGGGAGTAAGAATGTCAGGTAGTGTTGGCATATGCTGGTTTCCGTGTGTTTTGAGGTTTACCGTTTTGTTAACCCCTCCCATCGATCACTGCAGTTGAACTAATAATAATCTTGACCGGCCAACCATAAAAAAAATTCAGTTAAAAAAAAGACCTGGCATAGCTAAATAATGGCACTGGCTGAAAAGAAACCAAGCAGAACCGCGCTCGCCCAAACGGTTCTGCCTCTTCGTTTTAGCGATCGGTGGGGGTCTCGGTGCGCAGAACCACTGAACAATACTCACATGTCAAAAGCTATTTTATTTTTTTCATTCTTTAAGCCTTCTAACACCCTTAAAAATAATTAGACTTAAGTCATTATGCAAACATAAGGCAGACCTATGGTAACAAGTTTGTGTGGTATTACTAACGTTTAAGTATCTGTCTTGGGCCTCATGCACACGAACGTAAAAACGCCTGTAATTACGGGCCCATAGACTTCTATTGGCCACGGGTACCTTCCTGTATGCTTAGGGAAGGTGCCCGTGCCGTTAAAAAATATAGAACGTGTCCTATTTCAGGCCGTAATAACGGCACGGGCAGGCCCATATAAGTCTATGGGGCTCCCGTAATTACAGGAGCGTTGCTAGGCGACGTCAGGGGATAGTCACTGTCCAGGGTGCTGAAAGTTAACTGATCGGCAGTAACTCTTTCAGCACCCGGGACAGTGACTACCGCTGGAGTTAATAGTATTAAAAGTTAACTTACCTGCTCCTTCCTCAAGTCCGGCCTCCCGGGATGACGTTTCATCCCATGTGACTGCTGCAGCCAATCACAGGCTGCAGCGGTCACATGGACTGCTGTCATCCAGGGAGATCGGACTGGATGTCAAAAGAGGAACGCGTCACCAAGACAACGGTACGTATGAACTTCTTTCAATCACTGCGTAAACTCTGCCCAAAACGGCTGCCCCTTCTCTCTTTTCAGCAGTGATGGAGAGAAGGGGCTGCCGATTAGTGCAGAGAAAACTGGTCTGTAAATACGGGTGGAATATTGGTGACACCGGACCCGTATTTACTTGTCCGTAAATACTGGTGGAATACGGGTCGAATACGTGTGACAAAAATACGTTTGTGTGCATGAGGCCTTACAAGAAATTTTTCACAAACAATATTTTGACAAACTTACCACTAACCTAAAGTAAGTTTCACGAATAAACCATATCGGGAAAATCTGCAGCGTTTTGACATGCTGCAGAATCCGATTCAGAATTTCCGCACGTGTTTTGCCTCCTAAATCTAAAAATTTTGGAGCCACATGATTTTTCATCTGGTGATCAAAAAAACATTACATGTTGGTAATTTTCCTAGCAAATTAACTTTTTTATTTTTATTTTTTCAATTACATTTTTTTTTGCATCTGGAGGCAGTACAGGTATACAGCAAGCAGTGGCTGCAGTCACCATTTTAGTAGCAATTTGTGGATGCATTTGCAACTATATAAAAAAAAATCTGGAGCCTTGCAGGAGAAGCTCCATCTTTTACGCAATAACTTTAATTGTATTTAAATGATTAACTTGCGTTTTCTTTTCCCAAATAATTAATTGGAGACTTACACTTGTCAGTGAAGTGACTGTTGTCAACATTTTGCAAGATTGCTACCTCCACATTGTATCCGTGTACTATAGAAACTCACTATGCTGGACCTATCACTGGAAATGAGGAAGGGAACAGACTGATATTTTAGGCACTGTTGGAGTGTGTATACAGGGAAAGCGGGATGAGACAAAGCCCCTAGACACTGGTTAAGGCTCTTTTCACACCAAATAGCCATATACCCCTTAAATATGGAATTGTATGACATAGGCCTGATATGCCAAAATAGTGTCCTATTATATGTTGCGGATATGTTTGGCGTATGTGTTGGGAGCATTCCACGCTTCTACGTTGAACATACACCAGAGTAGGGTTGCACGATGCATCGAAATAGTGATACTAGTTTGATGCCGTGCACCCTGAAACCTTTCAATACAATTAATGCATGTATTTAGATACTAAGCTGTGCGGTCGTACAGCTTAGTATTGTAACACATGAATGTAGTCAGAGCAGGGCTGTGGCTGTGTAATACAGCCAATTCCCCGATCCTGACAATAGTGCGCGCGTGGTCAGCGTGATGTATCGCCGGCATTGAGGACAGAATATGGCGGGCGCCCTGCAAAACACCCCCATGTTCGTTCTTCAGTGTCTGCGCCGCCGCTCATTAGTGCAGCGCCGGCCACATGACATTACGCTAACTGCGTGCGCACACTTGTCAGGAACAGGGTAATGTCTGTATTACACAGCTGCAGCACCGCTCTAACGGCAGAGATCAGAAAAGCCTCTGACTGCCGCCTCTATTCCCTTGAATGCCACGATCCAAGCGGACTGCCTCATGCAATGGTTTGAAAATGAGAAGGGGATGCCCCTTGGATCCAGGCGCAGGAAATCCCTATGACGCGATAGAGGGACAATACCATATATGGCAGACAGCCCAGGGTACATTGAAGGACCCCAGGGCTGTCTGACCGGGTTTCCTGTTGGGGCATACAGTAGATATATGCCAGTACATTAAATTAACATTACTTTAAAGTTTAAAAATAGAAAAGCAAATAAAAAATGTTTATTGTAAAGTGGTTTTTTTTATATATTTTTTTATTTAAGTCTCAATACATAAAACATACACACATTCGGTATCTTCGTGACCGTAATCTGCACAACAAATTTATCGCGCCATTTATGATGTATACGCTGTAATAAAAACCAGCGCAAAAAACCTGCTTTCTTTCACTTATTAGTGGGAGGCACAAGGTGTTATGAATCTAGTACTATGTGCCAGACATTAATAGTAATTAACCCCATGTACCTCACCCATTAACCCAATGTTGTCCATTATGACTGAGAAACATTATGTGGTTAATTACAATTAATGTAAAGCACATGGAGGTTCAAAGTTCATACCGTGCCCCATCCGAAAATGGAAATTTTTATTTTATAATTGATGGACATGTGTCTTTTTTCAGCCGTACTAACTATGTAACTATGTATAATTGGCAAAGTATCATCTTGGTATGGAATCGCAATACTACACAAAGTATCGGCATCTAAGTCCAGTTTCTGGTGGTATGACGATCCTACACGACAGAAATCTGGCAAAAACATTAGGGTCTATGAAGGCTCTTATTTGAAATGTTGAAATGTGTTTTTATCCCCCCCCCCCCCCCCCGGGCGTTATCTTTATGAACTGCATTGGTGTGGGATGTTGAAGTACTTTTCTGTCTTGCAGAGACATTCAAATGCATCACAGTCCCTTTGTGAAATCATACGTCTGAGCAGAGATCAGATGTTACAAGTTCAGAACAGCCCGGAACCAGACCCTCTTCTGGCTACACTAGAGAAGTATGCAATTTAACTATAAAAGATATTTATGAATTATGAGAGAACTATCCAGTCTTAATATGATTATCCCGCTAATAAAATTGGCTATGCATTGAATATTAATAGAACAGATCTTTGATACTGGGTTTCATTCATTGTATCTATAGCGATACTGGATGCAATAGTTTTCCCCGGTAGATGGCGCTGTACATTTTCAATGATATGTGACTACTCTCAAGCTTCGGTGCCAGTGCACTGGTATATAGAAATTTGTGTCCTTGCAGCAATGGTTTTTCAACATGTGATATTGAGGGCTTTTGGTTGTCTGAAGACCTCGTATCCTTTACACAACCAATTGTCAAATGTATGGCCAGCCTAAATGTATGGTCAATTTGCATATCCCTGTGACACTGCTGGGTGTCTGGGGGAAAAAAGCACTACCTGACTTTGGAGTGAAAGGTTGTATCACATGGTCCCTTCTCAGCCAGTCAGCATCTTTGAAAAGGTGCATGTGACACCCATTTTGAAAGTCCTCAAGTGTAAGTAAGGCTGGATTACTTGGTAGACAACGGATTACTTTTTATGGTCCTAAGGGCCTAGAGGGATGTTTGCCTCTTCAGGCGTTGTGGTAAAAGAAAATCTATTTATACTTTTTTCACGTTTTAACTTTTTTTTTTCTTTAATCTGTAGGCAAGAAATTTTAGAACAGTTATTGTCAAATATATTTTTGAAAGAGAAGAATGAGTCTGCTATCGTCAGTGCAATCCAAATACTGCTCACTCTGCTAGAAACTAGACGGCCAGCGTAAGTCCAAAATTTTGATTTGTTTTGTTTTTATTTGATATTCACTTTGGTAGATGGCTGCTGCTTGTAGTGGGTCTTTATGAGAGAATAAACAAACTTTCCTGATGGACACTGGTGACATTTCTATGCCTGTGATTTGCAGTTAAATAGCAGTATTACCACGACGTGACTTTTTTAATATTTTGTATATGTATTTATTTTTTTAACATGGTCGCTTATAGTTTTCTTACCAATTGTGTGTATTAAAGAGCGTATTTTTTTTTCTCCCCCTCATTTGTTTCAGATTTGAAGGGCACATAGACCTTTGCCCCCCAGGACTCAACCATTCTGCCTTTTCGGTTAACAGAACAGTTCTGACTGCCATTCAGGAAAAGCTTCCGTCCTTTCACCAGCTCCTTCTAGACCCTCCAAAAGTAATTTTCTTTTCTTGTTTGTGTAGCTATTGGTTTTGGTAGCTCAAGTTTATTGCTCATAAGCGTTAGGACATGTTAAGAGTTTTATCTTTCTCACTTTTTTTCCTCCATTTCAACTTTTTAGACTGATGTCATGAAGACAACATGGGGAGTATTAGATCCACCTGTAGGGAACACTCGGTTACATGTGATCCGACTTATAGCCAGTCTACTACAGACTAACACACGCAGCATCAATATGGAGTTAATAGAGTTGAATACTATAGGAGTTATTTTGGTAAGTATTTTCTTTCTAAATCAATCGGCCCCTTTAACACCTTCCTGCACCATGCTGTAAATATGCAGTGCAGGGATGCCCAGGCACAGCTGTGATATACAGCAAAAATCCTACTACAACGGCCAAAATCTGAGCACTCCGATTCTGGCCGTTGGAACTATTAACCGTGGCACCTAAGAGTTTAAACTGTATAAACCCCAAAATGCTGCCAATGAAAACTACAAGTTGTCCTGCAAAAGACTAACATTAATACAGCTATATAGACGGGGAAAATAAAATTGTCCAAATGCAACGATGAGGGGGGAAAAAATCGGCAAAGCTTGTAATTTACAATAAAAGAAAAAAACAAACCAGGAATGTATACAATATTAGATCGGTATTTTCATACTTTTGATCCAAGTTTGGCTTTTGGCTAATTTTTTTATGTTTATCAAACTGCACTGTATGGACTAGGCTTACTTTAATTGCTTATTGATGTCCATGTTGCAGTTCTGGAAGTGTTGGGATTATCAGACTTTCTGGATTACTGGATGCCGTTTAAAGAAACCTTTTTTTTGGCCACTGTCTAGTTTAACGAAAATGTTAATCCCGGTCTAGGCTTGCTCCTGTCAGTCTTACTATGTTTCATATTAACGGTCTTTTGCATAATAAACAGAAGTGGTTTTGTGATTGGCTAGAATGTTTTGCTCTGTAGTTTAGATGTTCTTTAACCCATTAAGGTCCAGCCTAGTTTGTCACATTCCAAGAGACTAACTAATTTCCCTTTCGGCACAGCTGATGGCATGTTTTTTGCGGGACGAGATATAGTTTTTATTCCCACCGTTTTGGAATACAGATAACCGCAAAATAAAAAAACAGCAAATCTGCAATAGTGTTTTCAAAAGCATTATTGCCTGGCAGTGTATTACTTGACAGTGTGTCATGGATTTTCCATGATGTAAATTTGTCAGTGTGCCAAGGGGTTACAACATTATTGATGGTCTAATATTACAGGCTGACAGTAATAATCTGATTCTTCCCTTAATCCAAACATTCTGGTTTTGGTACGTGTGATTAAATTTTACCTAACCGCTACATCCAAATTGAACATGTAGTTCTTCTGTGTAATAATAGATTTTCATATTTCCCTTTCTTGGTAGGATATGTTTTTCAAATACACATGGAACAATTTTCTTCACACACAAGTGGAAATCTGCATTGCTTTGATTCTCGCTAGTCCTTGTGAGAGTCCAGACAGCACAATTAGTGAGCCGAATGCTGCAGGAGACCACATCTTATTAAAACATGTATGTCCCCATTCAGGCAGCTGAATATATTATCCACCCTGCTGCCAAAAAAATGTTCTTATGTCTTTTTTAATTCTCTTCCAGCTCTTTTTGAAATGCCACTTAATAGACAGAATACTTGAAGCATGGGCCTTGAATGAAAAGAGACAGTAAGTAATTTTATTTCTAAAGCGCACACGGCTGGTGTCCGTGACAAAACTGTTTCTCAGACACAGGTCCTTTAAGACCAGCAAACTTTTGTTTCCATTATATTGTATAGGCATCGCTCTGCTACTCAGCTCTAAATCTTGTGTACTTTGTTTCTCTGTGCCCTTCTCATGAATCTAGATGACTATTCCATCAAGCTCTGATAGAAAACTGGAAATATTTATTTTGCGTTATCGTTGGACACCACACCACGGGTATAGACCCTTTGCCACTAGGTGGTTGACACTATTTAGGAAAGAATCTTGACTTTATCTAGACAGGCCATACCGATCCCACAGACAATGGCTTAGAGGCTCTGTAACCACATAAGTGCCTTATATCCTACATAAGGAGATGGGCGCTGTAATGTAGGTGACAGCAGTGCTTTTTATTTAGAAAAACTATCTATTTTTACCACGTTATTAGCGATTTTAGCTTTATGCTAATTACTTTCTTAATGCCCAACTGGGCGTGTTTTTACTTGAGACCAAGTGGGCGTTGTACAGAGGAGTGTAGGACGCTGACCAATCGGTGTCATACACTTCTCTCCATTCATTTTCACCTACTAGATCAGTATGCGCTGTCTTATACTGACACATTAACGTTACTGAAGTGTTTAGACAGTGAATAGACATTCCTTCCAGCCAGGACGATTATGTCTATTCACAATCCCGGCACTTCACTAACGTTTCTGTGGTACTTACAGCAGAGCAAGCGTAATCTCGTGAGATCACGCAGTAAATGACAGGTTACAGAGATTACGCTTGCTGTGCTGTAAGTACCACAAACGTTAACGAAGTGTTGGGATTGTGAATAGACATCCCGTCCTGGCTGGAAGGAATGTCTATTCACTGTCTAAACACTTCAGTAACGTTAATGTGTCCGTAGAAGACCGCACATACTGATCTAGCAGGATCCCTATGCGCTGACTAAATGAATGGAGAGACGTGTGTGACGCTGATTGGTCAGCGTCATACACTCCTCTAGACCAAGTGGGCAAAGTAAAAACACGCCCAGTTGTGCATTAAGAAAGTAATTAGCATAAAGCTAAAATCGCTAGTAACGTGGTAAATATTGATTGTTTTTCTAAATAAAAAGCACTGCTGTCACCTACATTATAGCGCTGATCTCCTTATGTAGGAGATAGGGCACTTATGTGCTGACAGTCTCTTTAAAGGGATTTTCCAGCCAGTAAAAATTGTTGGCCTAACCTTAGGATAGGCCATCAATATCTGATGGGTTGGGGTCCTGCCCCCGGGACCACTACCGATCAGCTGTTTTTAAGGTGGTGCAGCGCTGGTACGAGCGCTGCTTCCCCTTCATTTCTACTTGCTCACTGTGAATGTTCAACGCTTGAAGTGAATGGGAGAAAAGGCTGCAATACCTGTGAATCGCCACTAAATGAGTGTCAAAGATTCACAGTGAGCAAGTAGAAATGAAGGGGAGGCATCGCTCATGTGAGCGCTGCACCCCCTTCATAACAGCTGATCGGCGGGGGTCCTGGTAGTCGGACCCCGACACATCAGCTATTGATGGCCTATCCTGAGAATAGGCCATCAATTTCTACTGGCTGGAAAACACCTTTAATCCATCTTCGCCTAGCGTCGTGATTCTCAGGTCTGCTATGTATTTTAGGTTTGTTTTTCGCCTTAGCTCCCGATGGGTTGTCTGCCTGGACTGCTAGCCTAGTCAAAACCCTGCATGTCCTGAGAAACCAGGCAGTCCTCACCACTGCACTTCCTTCACCGCTGGTCCCCTGACCTTTTTCTGCAGGTGAAGTGCCAGTATCCATAGTGTTTGGGGGCTTTTTTTTTTTTCACTTCCCAGACTACCCCTGGACCACTGTAGCATGCGCTGCTCATTCGAGCAGCGCCACTGTTAAATTTAGCACCAGAATTCTTATCGGCCTGGGCTGTTGCGCCACCCACTCGCGTCACGTGTCATTTTCCATCCTATAGTACTTCTTGGTATGCTGATCTGGCTGTGTTGGGGGCTGCTTCCTGTTGTGCTGGACTGTCGCTTCAAAGTGTTGGATTCCAGGGACGTTCTTTCTTTCCTGCGGTGTCCACCAGTTTCACCTCAGATGCTTGACTACAGACAGTTTAAAACCTTTCATCTGCAGCTTGACTGGAGTCTGATATGCCAGCCCTGTGGGCTCAATTCTTACTGTTGCAGGTTACAAAAAATTTTTGGTCCTAGGTGGGGTTCCACCAGTTGTCAACTCTTCCCTCAGACACTAATAATTGTCTGTCTCTTTCCTTTGTAGCATGTCTTTAGGGAGGACCCCAGCAGGCAGCCAGCCTAAGTGTCGAGTTAACTACTATGCTTGTGGCATCTGTAAAAAATTTCACGTGTGGCGAGCTTGACCTCTTTTTGCCCACAGTACCTGCAATCCAAAACATCCCAGGATTCCCCTCTACCGGCTTTTCCCAGACCCTAGAAGTCATTGCCAGACTCCTACTCTGTGGTTGAGTATTTGAACCGATTGCCATCCCAAATATCGACAGGGTACAAAATAGACTTGGGGGGGAATGGCTAAGAATTGTCAACTTCACCTCAGGCACCAGATGGTGCTCTTTTTTTTTTTTTTTTTTTTTTCAGGCTATTTGTTCTCTTGTCCAGGAAAGGATAGTTTCATTTGGAACTGGTTTTTAGGAGTAGTCTCTAATCTCTTCATGGTACCCAAAAAGGACAGACCCATCCTGGATCTAAAGAAACTGACCCACTGACTTTTTTTTTTTTTTTGCGCGGAATCCCCCTCGGTCAGTGGTCGCATTGCTAGAACAAGAAGGTATTTTATTCCATAGTCATTCACGATACTTACCTCAGCGTTTATTTTGCAAAGGGCCACCAACGTTTCCTTCGTTTTGCTGTTCAACATTTCCATTTTGGCGCCCTTCCCAATGGTCTTGCCGACTGCTCCAAGGATCTTCAAGGTCCTGGCCACACGAACAGTGATCCTCCTTGCCAGGGGAGATGCTGTCATCCTTTATCTGGATAACCTCTTGGTGAAGGCCCTTTCTGAGAGGACACCGGTTTCAGCGTCATTACCCTGGACATGTTGAAAAGTTTCAGGTGGTACATCAACAGAGCCCTCCTTAGTCCCAGTTCAGTGTATGGAATTTCTGGGAATGACCTTCAACCCGTTAGTGACCGGCGGCCCATCGTGTTTCTACGTCGGTCACTAACTGGCCTTATTCCGATGCCATAGACTTTTTTTACGTCGCGGCATCGGAATAAGTTTACAGAGCAGGGAGCTGTCAAATCTCCCTGCTCTCAGCTGCTAGAGGCAGCTGAGGGCTGGGAGCGTCCCTGCTCTGCCGGGTGAGATCGATATTAGTATCGATCTCACCCGTTTAACCCCTCAGATGCGGTGCGCAATAGCGAGCACCGCATCTGAGTGGTTTTGGAGAGAGTGAGGGAGCTCCCTCTCTCCCCCCACCGACACCCGGCGATACGATCGCCGAGTGTCTGTGTCTCCAATGGCAGCTGGGGGTCTAATAAAGGCCCCCAGGTCTGCCTGGAGTGAATGCCTGCTAGATCATGCCGTAATACACTGCAATACAAAAGTATTGCAGTGTATTATAAATGCGATCGCAGAATTGCATATTATAGTCCTAATGGGAGTAGTAAAAAAGTTAAAAAAAAGTTTAATAAAGTTCATTTAAAAAAAAAATGTGAAAAAAAATGAAAAACACAGCTTTTCCCCTCACAAAATGCTTTACTATTAAAAAAACAAAATAAAGTTAAAAAGTTACACATATTTGGTATCGCCGCGTCCGTAACGACCCCGACTATAAATCGATTACATTATTTAACCCGCACGGTGAACGCCGTAAAAAATGTAATAAAAAACTATGGGAAAATTAAAAAAATGTGATAAGTTATCAAAAAGTCGCATCTACTCCAAAATGGTACCAATAAAAACTACAAGTCGTCCCGCAAAAAAAAAAGCCCTCATACAACCGCATCGGCGAAAAAATAAAAACGTTACGGCTCTTCAAATATGGAGACACAAAAACAAATAATTTTGAAAAAAAAAATGTTTTTACTGTGTAAAAGTAGTAAAACATACAAAAACTATACAAATTTGGTATCGTTGCAATCGGAACAACCCGCTGAATAAAGTTATTGTGTTATTTATATCACACGGTAAACGCCGTTGATTTAAGACGCGAAAAAGAGTGGCGAAATTTCAGGTTTTTTCTATTTCCCCCCAAATAAAAGTTAATCAATAAATAATATGTCCCCCAAAATGGTGCTATTGAAAAATACAACTTGTCCCGCAAAAAACAAGACCTTATACAGTTATGTCAACGCAAAAATAAAAAGGTTATAGCTCTTGGAATGCGACGCTGGAAAAACTTAAAAAATGACCTGGTCATTAAGGTCCAAAATAGGCTGGTCATTAAGGGGTTAACACCAGGGGAGCCAAGGTTCATCTCGTGGTAGACAAGGGCATATGAGCAGGGGTGGCTCTCCTTTGCTGGAACACTAACTCTTCCGTCTTTTTTTTCTTTTGTTTTTCATTGTCCATAGAAAAACTGCTCCAAAAAAAGCCTCAAACGTTTCAGCTTCGTAAACTGCTGAAAATCAGAGGCAGATTTTCTCAGAAAACATCTCCGTAATTTTCAGCCATTCTTGAGACTTCGTGTGAACATACCCTAAGGGGCGATTCTCACGAGCTGGAGCACGTCTCAGGGCACATGTGTGTTCTTGGCCCTCTCCCATTGGGCTAATTCTCCAGGGTTGCCCACATCTATACCATCAAGGCGCACTGTGTGGGAGGCCTTTTTGATTCTCCACTTGGTAAACCTACAGAGTGGGCAATTCCTCAGTCTGGTATCGCTGGATTTTTTTGGTAATGGTCTCTACCTGGAAGGCTTCCTTCAGATCTGCCAGTAGTGGGGCACTCCAGACGTGGATCTCCATGTTTTGTATTAACCGCAATGTACCAGCCTACATGGCCAAAGCATGGGTTTCCAAGGCCATCAGTCGATGCCCTGGTCACTCCCTGGGAAGGGTTGTCTCTTCTGGATCTCTTCTCTCCCTTTCTGCTACTACCCAGAGTCCTCAAGAGGAGGATACAGTTGAAGGAGTTCCCACAATCCTAGCCTCACAGCACCTGATAAGCCAACCTGCTCAACCTAGTCGCAGATGGACCGTGGCACTTTCCACAACTTCCTTTTCCAAGGTCCGCTATTCCATTCCACTTTACCTCCGTTGTGTTTAATAGTGTGACTGTTGAAGCTGTGGTTTGGAGAGCCTAGGGTCTCCAGTTTCCACCCCATGGTCTATTTTTATACTTGGGGGTCTTCTTCCTGCAACCCGGTCTTGAGAATGGACTTATATTCTCAAGAGTTGGTTCCCTTCTCTGTCTATGCTTTATCAGTGAACCCTGTTCTTTTGTTCTCCGATATCTGCAGGTATCTTCTTTTGAACCCTTCAACGAAATTGCACGGTCTCCCTTTTCCGGGATTTAAAAAAAAATAAAAAAATTCCAGGTATCTTCATCAGGCAGACTTCAGAATTAGCTGCTCTGTCCTGCAAATCTCCTTTCCTAATTATCCGTAAGGATAAAGTGGTGTTCCTTTCTGTCCTTTCACATTGAGTCCTTCCTTCCAAGAGCCAAGACTTTCCTACCTAGCAGCAAGGGCCTCTATCCCTGGTGCTGCGTCACTCAATGAATTTTTACTGCAAGTACAAAAATCCAAAGTTTGCTAGTGTAACAAACTTGAGCTGTCAAACTGGTTAATATCCCTAGTTTAGCACTAGGGAGTCCAGCATACTAAATATTTAGAACCTTTTTACAAGAGACTTTATTTTTGGCTTGTAAAGGTATTTCTATGAGATGGATGGATAGGCAACCTCCTAAGATTGCAATTTGGAAACAAACACATGCTTAATTCTACTGTATCGTATGAACGTATCATTTTCAAACACAGACATCACCCTGACAAATTTCATAGAATATGGGACTTGTGGTGCAGTTTTCCAGATACTACCTACTCTTCCAGGCTGCTAGACCTCGCAGTGGACGCGATGGTGGGGGGAGTGGGGAGATAGATACGGTTCTGATTGTTTGTTTTGGACCTCCCGGGCCTCTTGCATATGGGCATCTCTGTAGGTACCTTATGGTGTGTATGCGAAGATTGATGTCTTTTTGTGCCTTATTCGGATAGTAGTGTTTGTTACGGTACTACTGTAACGTTGCGTTCAGCACCTGCGAGTGCTTTGTTACATTTAATGGGATGCTGTTGTCCACTACCTTTTATAATTCATACAGTGATAAACTCAAATTTACTTTTCAATAAAACTAGTTTAAAAAAATAAATTGGTAAACCAAATATGAAAATGTACAAGAACAAAAATCTTATGTTAGAGCTTGATGGTATTTTAGCCTTTTTATACTGAAATAAACATCTATGCAATATGATAGGTGGCGAAAAATGAATTAATATGTTAGCCTGTATATGTGTTTTAAGTGCTTTTACTTATTTTACTGTCTTAGGTCAGAAGGAGGACAGCGGTACGGATACATGGGACACTTGACAAGAATCGCAAATTGTATAGTCCACAGCATTGAAAAGGGGCCAAACAGTACACTAGCACATCAACTTGTTAAAGGTATCTCCCTAAACATGCTTAAATTTACCTTTTTGTTTCAATATTTTCTTGGATTCAGAATTTTACCTTAAGGCTTACAGGAGACATGTCCGTGCTAGTCTCCATTTCAGTTAGGTTTCGTTTACGTATCAGTTAGGGCCCTATTCTGACGTTCCGTCTGAGGTTTCCGTCAGAATAGAGCCCTGACTGATGCAAACGGAAACCATAGGTTTCTATTTCCATCACTGTTGATTTCAACGGTGATGAATCTGGTCCCAATGGCTTCAGTTTGGCTGTTGTGCAAGGGTTCCGTTGTTTTGATGGAATCAATAACGGAGTCTACTACGCTATTGATTCTGTCAAAGCGACGGAACCCTTGCACAACTGAGACAAACGGGAGCCTTTGTGACCCGATCCGTCACCATTGAAATCTATGGTGAAGGAAGCGGAAAACTATGGCTTCAGTTTGTGTCAGTCAGGTCTCTATTCTGACAGAAACCTCAGACGGAATGTCAGAATAGGGCCCCAACGGATATGTGAACGAAGCCTCAAATGTACATATGGAAAATATCTGTTCCCAGTGTGTTTTGAAAGAAGACACTTAAAGAGGCTCTGTCACCAGATTTTGCAACCCCTATCTGCTATTGCAGCAGATAGGCGCTGCAATGTAGATTACAGTAACGTTTTTATTTTTAAAAAACGAGCATTTTTGGCCAAGTTATGACCATTTTTGTAGTTATGCAAATGAGGCTTGCAAAAGTCCAAGTGGGTGTGTTTAAAAGTAAAAGTCCAAGTGGGCGTGTATTAGGTGCGTACATCGGGGCGTTTTTAATACTTTCACTAGCTGGGCGCTCTGATGAGAAGTAACATCCTCTTCTCTTCAGAACGCCCAGCTTGTGACAGTGCAGATCTGTGACGTCACTCACAGGTCCTGCATCGTGACGGCCACATCGGCAGCAGAGGCTACAGTTGATTCTGCAGCAGCAACAGCGTTTGCAGGTAAGTCGATCTTACCTGCAAACGCTGATGCTGCTGCAGAATCAACTGTAGCCTCTGCTGCCGATGTGGCCGTCACGATGCAGGACCTGTGAGTGACGTCACAGATCTGCACTGTCACAAGCTGGGCGTTCTGAAGAGAAGAGGATGATACTTCTCTTCAGAGCGCCCAGCTAGTGAAAGTATTAAAAACGCCCCGATGTACGCACCTAATACACGCCCACTTGGACTTTTACTTTTAAACACACCCACTTGGACTTTTCCAAGCCTCATTTGCATAACTACAAAAATGGTCATAACTTGGCCAAAAATGCTCGTTTTTTTAAAATAAAAACTTTACTGTAATCTACATTGCAGCGCCTATCTGCTGCAATAGCAGATAGGGGTTGCAAAATCTGGTGACAGAGCCTCTTTAAACTACTGGGGCATATTTACTTATACGGAGAAGTCTAGATAACACTGTTTTTTTTTTTCTTTTTTTTTTTTTGTGGCGTTCTGTTTTGCAGCCCACATTCTTCTATACAGTAAATAATATCCAGATTGAAACATGCCAGATGTACGCTAACATGAGACATAATTTTTTTTTTCCTCTAGCCAGTATTATTAGGGACACAGAGGATGACCTTGGGTATATCTGCTGCCCCTAATCAAGAGTGCTATACCCTGTGCGTTAATCAGCGTAGCAGCTCCAGTGCAGACTCCTGTTAGATCACATACAGCTCCGGGTAGACACTGCCAGTTCTCTCTTTCAGCCCTCTTCTCTTGCTGCTCTTGGCCTCCATATATCCTTAATTTTACATTGTTTAATTCTATTTGATTTTTACTTGTACTCTTCACCCCTCAGTTTATCCATCTTCATCTACCTCTCCACCTCCAGCAGTCTGCTCAGTCTTCTACTCCATGGGTGAAGCCTCTGGTTCTGAGCTGTAGGCAGAGCAGACGTCCAAGCTGTCCTCTGGTCGAAATTCTCATTTCAGCTGTGAGACAACTGACAAGTCCAGGGCTTATAATTTAGGCGCTTTCCAAAATGTTTTCCTTCTGAGTGAAGCGGTTCTATTTAAAGTGTAAGTTTCTGTCCATAGCCGTTTTTCAAAGCCCAAGCACCTTGACGTCTTACATCCATTCCTTAAGGATTTGTTCAACAAATGGTCAACTTCCTCAGAAGCAGGCACCGGTTTTTCGCCAGGCTAATAACACCTACTCAACCTATGACTGACTTGGCGTCTTTCTGAGACCACCGTGACTACAAGTTGCAAAAATTTGCCGACGTTCCTGTGAAGCAGCTGACCCTGATCCAGATTTTTCTACCTCTTGGGGATTAGAGCCACTACTGAATGGGCCGGAGAGCTTTGGAACTTTGTTCCAAAGTTTGGTGGAGGTGGGATAATGCTACAGGGTTATTTTTCAGAAGTTGGTGTAGGCCCCTTAGTTCCAGTAAAGAGAAGTCTTAATGCTTCAGCATACCAAGACCTTCTGGACAATTGTATGCTTTTAACTTTGTTGGGATAGTTTGGGGCTCAGCCTTTTTCTGTTCCGGCATGACTGTGCTCCAGTGCACAAAGCCAGGTCTATAAGGTTATGGTTGGGTGAGCTTGGTGTGGAAGAAATTGACTGGCCCGCACAGATTCCTGACATTAACCCCATCTTTGGGATGAACTAGAACGGAGATTGCGAGCCAGGCCATCTCATCCAACATCCGTGTCTGACCACACAAATTCTCTTCTGGATGAATGGACAAATTCTCAAACGCTAAAATCTTGTAGAAAGCCATCCCAAAAGAGCGGAAGCTATTCGAGCTGCAAAGGGAGAGACCAACTCCATTTTAATTCCTACGATTTGAGAATGGGATGTCAAAAAAAATCTGCTGTAGGTGGCAATACTTTTGTCCATTATAGTGTTTGTCATTTAAAAAAAAAAAAAGGGGAACAGTGCACCTAGTGTTAGATCTGAATCCATGGAGCAGGGGGAGTTCCAGCCCTCAGTGGACATAAAGGACACTAACGTGCACGTCCCCATTGCCTGTACCTTAGTTTTGCGATCCGATCCTGCCATCGCCAGTTTTTGGCTCTCCCATTTAGGAGGGTTGAAGGCCCAACGGATTTTTGTGATCAAAGAGCCTTCCATGTCAGCGACTCTGGACCCTTTGTCCCATTGTTGGTTGGGTCATCAACCTCCTCATCCCTCTTCCACTTGCAGACAACGTCTGCTCATTCTAGGCGTGTATTTTCACACAGTTCAGACCAGGATTCTCCTGCAGGACAAGCACCTCTCCCTGCAACAGAGCATTCGGTCCCTCTGCGGGCTTTTTCCAGTGTCGATCCGCCACTATATTAAGATTTTGGGCGTTATGGTCTCTTCCATCGCAGCGATTACCTTCAGTTTCATACTTTTCCCCTTCAACAAACCATTATTGCAGTGGCCAGCAAGTCTACAAGCTCTGGACTGTCTGATACTTTTGCCCCGATCATTAAGCTGATCTCTCCAGTAGTGAGTACTCTCCCCAAAAGTGGCTCTCGGTAGCTCCCTTTAGGTAGCCCATGACAATGGGAAGCCAGTCTCCTTGGGTGTTGATGTGGTCTTCCAAAGTCTAACCATTTAATGTGTGTGGTTCCCTCTGCCCGGGAGGGTATACTCCAATGTCCTAAAGCTTAGTCATCCTCTTCCTCGGACACTGGACCCACCTCCTGTCCGGTCATTCGATCAGGGTTCAGACAAACCATGCCACAGTTGGACAACCACTAAGGCGGAACCCTGAGATCCGCAGCCATGTCCGATGGCCAGCATCCGGACATGGACAGACACTCCGGCAGTCCACATTACAGGTGTGGACAACTGTATTCCGACTTCCTCATCCGATTGTATCTTCCCAGGGGAGTGGGCCCTTCATCCTGAAGGCTTCAGGGAGATTTGCTGCAGGTGGGATCAGCCAGACATAGACCTCATGGTCTCTAGATTGAATCACAAGCTTCCTTGCTTCACATAATCTCCAAGATCCTCTAGCGATCGTGCTGGATTCGCTGGTCATTCCAAGGCATCTTTTGGAGTTCCCCTCCTGCCTTGGATCCTTAAGAAAATCAAAGCAGAAGGCATTTCAGTGAATCTTCTCTGCCCCAGATTTGCCCTGTATGTCGACCTGGTCGTTTTTCTGGCTAACGCCACCTGTCTACCTCTCGGAAGAACTGCTTTACAATTTACATCCTTTCCACCTGATTTTTAGCATCTCTTTTGACCGCATGGCCGAGGCAACCTGATTTTTCAGGACGAGGGCCTGTCTGCGCTCATGACATGCCTGTTTTAATAAATACTTGTGTTCCCCATTATATAACCATTCTGGGCCATCTTTTCTGTGTGTTGTGGTTTGCTTGGGTTACCAGTTGGGATCGAAGAGAAAAACAGTCGTCAATTTATTCATACGGTTTCCAATCAGTGCTGACTGAAGGGACATGCATCTTTGACTAGGGGAATGATAAGGCCCAGTTGTCAACTTATTCCTACATTTTGTAGGAGGTATAACAGAACGCGGTGTTTCTGCTAAGAATAGTTGCTCCAGAATTGTTTTATGTAGAGTGAAAATGTTCTCTAAATAAGAGCCGAAAGGTCCTCTTTAAGGCTAGAAAACCATTTCTCGGAACTTCCATAGAGTGGATGTCTAGGCACCCTCCTCCTTTACACTTTTCTCTTTATTGCCTGTTTTTTTTAAATTAAATTAAATTTTATTTTTTCTTCAATGGATCTGGGGCTTGGCCTTGGCTCTCTCTTGAGTCAGGTGTTTGTTTCAAAAGAGTGATGGAAAGCAGAAAAAGCCAAGTCCACTGTCTGTACCTTCGTTTTAGGGGTGGCCGATACTGTGCCCTCTTACAGACGGCCTACTCCCTTGGACCTTAATCTGGTCCTTTTTAATGCATTGCAGTCTTCTCTGCATTTGAGCTACTGGACAGTATTTCTCTCCACCTCCTTTTGAGAGGTATCCCTCTTTGTGGCAAACACCTCGATTTTTGACTTGTCTTTTAACTGGCAGCCCTTTTTCTGTAAATTCCTGTTTTTGGTGGTTCACACACCTCCCCACCTTTCAGATAATGAAGACTATTTTCTCTTTTCCTTCTGTCCCCCACCCTAGATAACAGACCTTCCACGATTTGGATACATTGCAGATTGACCTTGCTCAGCCTATTTCTATCCGCCGCTCAGTCTTTGTCATATCGGCAGGGTCTGGCATAGTCAAAGGCAACTATTCTAACCCGCTAAATTCAGTCCACCATTGGCGACTCGTGCTGGTTGAAGAGCCAGTAACCTCCCTTCCGGGTGACTCCCCATTCCACTAGCGAGTTGGGTGCCTCTTGGGCAGTTCAGCACGTTGTCTGCAGCTATTAAACAATTTCATGTTCTAACAAAGTGGTGGAAGACTCGGTCACACTCTAAGAATTTAAATCCATATCCTCTTTCTAAAAAGTACCTACATTTTGTGGTAGGGGCTTGATAAATATTCTCCGTACCATTCTCCAATACCATTATGCGGTTACCCTTCGATAAGTGTTCGCCACTGCGTTCGGTAGATAAACATGAACACTGCCTTAAAGCATCAATCAAATGTACAATACCACTTCTTACTCAGGGAGAGACCATACCAGGAGCACCTTTTTGGTTAGGTTTGAGGTGAAACACCCCCACCCCCCCCCCCCTTAAGTGAAATCGTGGGATTTCTGTAGGAAAGTATGTAGTGGATTTGAGAAACGGCAGAAAAAAGCTTTAGGACCTGCTGCAAAGCGTGAATAAAGTGTTTTAAATATCCTATTCACATAAATAAAAGGTAATTTTGGTGTGAACATTTTAGTATAGAATATACCAAATGCTTTTTGTGTCTCTATCCTCCCTTAGAATATTTAAGCTAGGGTTTTAATTTTTATCTTCGCCTCTTACAGAACTGCCAACTGAAGCTCAGGAAAAATGGGAAACTTTCTGCACGATCTCTTTAGGAGAAATAAACAAGAGGAACACTGTAGATCTAGTAAGTTGTGCGCTGTTTTGTATATTTTCTCAGGTTTGCATGAAGCCCTGAACACGTGTACGAAATAGGTATAAGGCTATGTTCACATGGTGGAATTTTTGCAGCGGCAATAAAATTATTTGTTTTCTCAGCGCTGGAATTGAGAAAAAAACACTGGTCCTTTTTGTCAAATATCAGGAAGGGGTTAAAGGCTTGTAAAATCTTTAGGGTCAATTCACGCCGGTAGGTTTGTGTGACAGTCTCATTTATCTGAATGGCCCTGGCAGAAATCCATGCACATGCTGCAGGAACCACGTTCATGTGTGGAGCATCCACCATTCACATTTTATGTTATCAGGGCAGAAAAGCTTAGTGTGGCTCTAGTGGTGATTGTGGCAGTTGCATTAATCGATTGAGGAATACTTTAACGTCTGCTAATTCGGTTTTGTTCACTCAAACCACTTTTAGGGATGGTCTGATGTGATGGAATGAATACTCAGTAATCTGACTGAATTGACATGAAAGAAGGACTCTGGGTTTGTTTCCCCGTAATGTAGTGACGTGTATTGACTTACCTGGTTCTGTATTTCATGGGACGCCGCTCCGTATCCCATGCATTACAATACCAGGTAAATCAATACACCTTTCTTCATTACATTTGCAAACAGGGCGGAAAAAAATAAGTGCTGCTTAAAGATAAAGCCAGTATTTGTACAATTTTGGGGGTGTAGCTTGTATAACTTGCAAACTATCTGCTTTGGAAATAGGTAAATTTCCAAAGTTTTCAAATCTATTCTTGCTGGCGATGACTTCACTTAATTGGAATTTGGCATAATCCTGTACAGGAGCCCAGAGGAACAAGTCATAAAAGTACCATAACATCTAGATGCTTCACCAGCTTTCTAATATGTTTAACTCCATTTTGTAGCCTTTAATTTAGTGATTTACATAAAAGGTGACATCTCTAGTTTCAACATTTATATATTTTTTTCTTATATTCTGCAAGAGAATATATGTCCTGAGCATATTGCTCTGCCCTTTAAGGCTGGATTTACACTTTGCATTAATATTACGCTGTCGATTTAGCTTAGAATTCCGTATGTACTACATGTGCATTTTGTTGCAGACTTATCCGTGGTCAAAATCCGCTGCATTTCCGCAATGCTTTATAAAAATCTGCAGCATTTCTAGAATGGATTTTTTTTTTTTTTTTTTTTTTTTTTTACGCTCTAAGTGAATGATAATTTGTTGCCGAATGTCAGTGCAGATTCCTCGAGCGAAATCCCCCAAAAAACTGTTCCCGGTTTTCCAGGCCTAATCATATTGATGATTTTCTATGCAGGTGCATTATGTATTAAAATATGTGAAATACTATTAAATGCGGCAAGACCTTTTTGGGGTTTATTTACATGTGCTAGCAAACATCACAAAACTGATATGTGTGAATACACCCTTATGTTCTTATGTCTTGTAAATGTGTGTTGTCTTCTCAGGTGACCACACGACACATCCACTCCTCCAGTGATGATGAAATCGAATTCAAAGATCCAGGATTCTCACAAGATTCTTCCATACAGCAGGTTAGCACATATGTTCTGTTTCATGACATTTATTAGACTACCTTCCACTGTAACTACAAATACACAAGAAGTATCTGACCAAATTCATTCATATTTTGGCTACCACGGGGCTGGACAAATCATAGGAGGCCCATGGTTCTAGAAATTGAATTGTGGTGCCTAACTTATTATTTTTTTTTTTCTGTTTCATCCGCCCTCTAAACAAAATCAATCTGGTTGCTGCAGTGGTCTAACTAGCTCTTAGCCCCTTCCCGACATGCACCGCGTGTATATATATACGGCGGACATCGGGTGGGTGAATATGGAGCGGGCCCACATGCTGAGCCCGCTCCATAGGACGAGTGTATCGGCTAACCCGTTAAATGCTGCGGTCCATAGCGCTGCAGAATTTAAATCACTGAAAACAGGGGACCGACACTCTGTAACGTACCAAGCCCACCCCCCCCATACGGCGAGATCGGGGAGTGCCGTTTGTTGGCATGGCAGCCTGGGGGCCTGATGAAGGCCCCCAGGTACGCTATCTTTGTACTCCTATGAAGCCCTGCCTTCATAGGGCTTCATAGGAGACTGTCAATCACCATATACTGCAATACAGTAACCAAATCGTTGGTTCAAGTCCCCCTAGGGGGACTAGTAAAAAAGTAAACAGAAAAAAAATTAACACAACTGGTATCGACGTGTCCATAAGAGTCTGAACTATTACAATATCATATATTTAGTCTGCACGGTGAACGCCA
The DNA here is from genome assembly GCF_050947455.1 of Rhinoderma darwinii. Classification (NCBI taxonomy): domain Eukaryota; kingdom Metazoa; phylum Chordata; class Amphibia; order Anura; family Rhinodermatidae; genus Rhinoderma; species Rhinoderma darwinii. The sequence continues at coordinate 52,182,595 of NC_134695.1, forward strand.
TAAAAAATTAGAACCGTCAGAATTGCTGTTTTATGGTCCCTTTAAAATACCACAAAAAATTAAATAAGACTCATTTACCACAAAATGGTACCGATTCTAAACTACAGCTCAACCGTAAAAAAATAAGCCCTCGTACCACTAAATCAATGGAAAAATAAAGTTATGGCTCAGAATATGGCGAAAACAAATTTTGATTAACAATCGGTTATTTCCGTGTAAAAGTAGTAAAACATAACAATTCGGTATCCCTGTAATCGTATTGACCTGCATAATAAAGTTAATATGCCGTTTTTACCACACGGTGAACGCTGTAAAAAAAAAAAAACACACCCAAAAGATTGAGGAATCGCTGTTTTGTTTTTTTTTTTTTTTTTTTCCCTCTTCCACCCCACAAATATTTCTCCGGTTTCCTACTACATTATATGGTACAATAAATGGTGCTGTGAAAATCTACAACTCGTCCCGCAAAGAATCAAGCCCTCATATGGCAATATTGATGGAAAAATAAAAGATACGGCTTTTTAAAGGTGGGGAGGATAAAAACAAGAGTTTAAAATCCGTAAAATGGCCGTGGCAGGAAGGGGTTAAAGACTTATGTTTTTCCACACTGAGAAACCTGTAAACTTCCCTTTCGATTCTTCCTCACTGGCATCCCACAGTCTATTGCTATGACTGGGCAGCAGCGATGTATCCGCCATAGTTAAATAATGCCATGCTGACCTCCTAATCCAATGATGCCCACAGGATATTGCATCACTGTGCCCTACCTATTACACCGCAGAGGAAAAATGAGACTAAGGCCTCATGCACATGGCCGTGCCCGTAATGACACGCTATTGCGGGCTGGTCGCGGGCCCCGTTTTCGTGCCACGCACCTATACAAAGTGTGGGAGCATGGCCTGTAAAAAAACGAAAAGTAGGACATGCTCCATAATTCCCGGCACGGACACAATCCGTAGCGTTATGGAAAGTGGCCGCGGCCAATAGAACTCGGCGGGTCCGGAATTAGAGATTTATTTTTTTACGGTAGTTTGCACTAGTGTGAAGTTACAAAAAGTTGTATACTAAGCCCCCATGCAGACTATGGTATGTGATTTAGACACTGCAGTAATAGCCAGACAGTAAATTAATTTTGTGTTTTCCAAATGATTAACCCCTTTAGCATCGCCACACTTCGCTGCTACTTGTAATTACATGCTTGAGGTCTGTCTTTAGAATTAACTCCATATTTGCCATGTGTCTAGAGCGACACCCTAATGAAAAGCTTTTTTGAGGAGCAGTCTAGACTATATGTTATACCACTGTTGTTGGTCCTGGGTTTGCCAGGCCTTTTCTGATTATCAGATGCAACAAATGACGTCCAATTTTATTGACCAGTTTGGCTTCAATGATGAGAAGTTTGCTGACCAAGATGACATTGGGAAGTGAGTATGACTCTGTTGTGATTTTAACATCTGGTTTTGGGGTCTGGTGATTTTAGTAATTGCTCTCGGGCCTTTTCTTGCTTCTGCTCTGGTTTCTCAGCTCTGATCAAAATCCGTTACTAATCAAACTTTTGGTAAATCGATTTTAAGGTCTTCAACACCTGCCTTATTGCTGCTAAAAACAAGCTGCGCAGCTGATAATCGTACTAATGGTAGTGTTTCTTAAATCATGCCACTTTTTCCTTCATTTGGGCGGGTGGTTAATTGGATACATTTAACATTTTTGTATGCTGGTGCATCTATTGGAATTGAAAGCAGAATGTCAAATTGTCTCGGGTTCAGCAAAGACAGATGCTTCACAAAATAGCCATGAGTATATTTGGGAATTGCATACATTGCGCACTCCAAATGCGGCTAGGGCTCCACTACAACTCTTGTAGTGCGATTTTATTTATTTTTTTTTTTTTTTTCCCTTCCTCCCGCGCCCCCCTAACTGCAGCAAGTGAGTTGCAGTCCACAAAAGCGCAGAGTTGCATTCAAATCCATGTAGTCCTCCGGACTGCAAGTGTCATGCCACAGAAAGTCACTGTGAAACTTAAGGCCAAATATACATGATACATATTACACGCAGATTCGCAGCACATGTTTTCCTGCGGATAATCTTCAGCATAATATAGTACCAGAAAGGTAAATAAGATTTCAAGTAATCATGTAGATATCGCAACATGCGGTGTGTATTTTTTATAATTTGCAGCATGTTTCTTTATCCTGCGTTTCTGCCTGAGAATGGCTTCGGAAATTAAAAAGAAAAGCGCACCAAAATCCACAGCATAAAACCACCTATTTCCACATCAAAATTTAAAAACCGTACCTAAAAATTCACTTAGGTGTGAACTTTACCTGCAGAATTACCTGCAGTTTAAGTGCAGATATTCTCCACGAAATTACGCAATGTGTGCATGTAGCCGAAGGGTCTATTCACATGTTGTGGTTTAGCTGCAACTAGAACCACATTGAAAATTTGCTTGTAGTGTAACTGCAATTTGGTGCGTTTTCCGTTGCAGTTTTTACCTAAGCAGATTTCATAATTTCTATTTCATGTAAATAGTTATACATTTTTAGTACCCTAATTTGTGCAGCAGCTTTGCTGCTCCAAGTAGGTATGATCAACTTTTTAGTGAAACCGTAACTTAGAGGGGACGCTCAATACATAGTTTGGATTGCAAGTGAAGAGTTAATAAGGGTATGTTCACACGGCCTATTTACGGACGTAAATCGGGCGTTTTTGCCCCGAATTACGCCCGAAAATAGCGCCTCAATAGCGCTGACAAACATCTGCCCATTGAAAGCAATGGGCAGACGTTTGTCTGTTCACACGAGGCGTATATTTACGCGCCGCTGTCAAATGACGGCGCGTAAATAGACGCCCGCGTAGAAGAAGTGACCTGTCACTTCTTTGGCCGTAATTGGAGCCGCTATTCATTGACTCCAATGAATAGCAGCGCTAATTACGGCCGTAATTGACGCGGCGTTCAAGCGCCTGCACATGCCGGTACGGCTGAAATTACGGGGATGTTTTCAGGCTGAAACATCCCCGTAATTTCAGCCGTTACGGACCCCCGCCGTGTGCACATACCCTTAAGCAGCAGTATTGTTGCAAGCATTTGAAATGTTCATTTACTTATGCTCCTTATGTGCATACCACTCTTTTCTGTTACAGTGTTTCATTTGACCGTGTCTCGGACATTAACTTCTCTCTCAATGCAAATGAAAGTGTAAGTAAATTTAGAGGCTCTTACACCAGCGAGAATTAATAGATTGTTTGAGATGCATTTAAAAATAAAAAGCCAGAATTTTTTCAGTCTTTTGGGTTTTGCATTCCTAGTTTTGATTCCTAGTGAATGTAACGTATGCTTTTCATTGGTGTCCCCTACAGATTTTTGTACATACTGATAGATCTTTCAGTTAATTTTCAAATCAAATAAACTTCCCTATTCATAGTTTGTTTTTGTTTTTTTTTTCTTTCATTTCAAGTTGTACTATTTTAAAGAGACTCTGTCACCACATTATAAGTGCCCTATCTCCTATATAAGGAGATGGGCACTGTAATGTAGGTGACAGTAATGCTTTTTATTTAAAAAAACGATCCATTTTCACAACGTTAGGAGCGATTTTGGTTTATGCTAATGAGCTTTCTTAATGCCCAAGTGGGCATATTTTTAATTTCGACCAAGTGGGCGTTATACAGAGGATTATTTTATAGGCCTTTGGCCGCTTGTCTCCCAGGGACCCTAATGCAGAAACTGTGGCATAGGGAAATGCAGAAGTATAATTCCACATATATTACTTCCCAGACATATCCCAATGAGGTTAGCTAGTAAGGATTTAAAGGTAAACGGCTCTTAAACTGGCCACAAATTTAATGTGCGCAAAATTCAACACCTTCCCAATTTGCCGGGTGAATAAACGAGAAAATATTTTCTTTATTACATTAGGCAAACATAGCCTTGTTTGAAGCTTGCTGCAAAGAAAGAATACAACAGTTTGATGATGGAGGATCTGATGAGGAAGATATCTGGGAGGAAAAAAGCCTTGCCTTCACACAAGATACACAAAGAAGATGCAGGTATTTGTAAAATGTCGTGTCAGCTACATAAAATCTTTACATTACAAGTCCTGTTGAGGTACTACAGACTATGGTGGTGGTAACCATATGCAAAGAGCGGTTTGATTACAGATCGCACCCCTGGCTTCCAGTCATTGTTTTAAAGATCTGTGCTTAGTCCTTCAACAAGAACCTGTATTGGTTAGTTACAGTGGATACAATTCTGTCCTGGTCATGTGGTGATCTCTGATTACATCACCGATCCCTGATATCTGTTCCTGTAATGAGCGTTGTGATCATTACATCCAGGGATAAAAATCTGTTCTGGTCATGTGAACGATGAAAGTTCCAATTAAATAACCGTAAGCAGAAATATTAAACTGTAGAATTCAGAAAATGTTTTTAAAAAATTTAATAGAATAACACTTTATTTGATGAAACCACTTAATGCACATTCTGATCTTATGACTTGAGACTGCACAAAAGGCAATCCAAAAATATTGAACTTTATTGATACGCTAGCACGATCTGTACCATCTGATTCACACATGCCTACCACCACTTTGAAGGTGCATTAATCCTGACCAAATCCCCAACTCCATTTGCTGAAATGCAGCCCCAAAATTGCAAGATACCTCCACCATCCTTCTGTTGCCTACAAACACTTATTATTGTACTACTTCTCCAGCCCTTCGGGGAATAAACTGCCTTCTGTTTCTGACCAATATTTTGCATATTGACTCATCAGTCCAGAGCACCTGCTGCCATTTATCTGCACCCCAGTTCCTATGTTTTTGTGCATAGTTGAGTCGCTTGGCCTTGTTTCCACGTAGTTATGGCTTTTTTGGCCGTAATTCTTCTGTGAAGACCACTTCTGGCCAGACTTCTGAACAGTAGATGGGTGTTACTGGGTCCCACTGGTTTCTGCCAGTTAATAGCTAATGGCACTGCTTGACATCTGATTTACTAGAGATGTAATTCTGAATTCTTGCACAAAGTTTCCATGGTCGACCACTGTGTCTATGGTCCTCAATGATGCCAGTTTCTTTGTGCTACTTCAAAAGAGCTTAAACAGCACATCCTGAATCCCCAGTCTGCTTTGAACCGTGCTGATGCGGTATAACTACCTTGTGTCTTGTTGCTGTGCTCAGTCTTGCCATGGTGGACCTGGGACATGTAACGGTCTTCCAAAACCTCACATTTTGTAGTAGTTAGGCGGTTCCTCCTACACAGCTGTTTGTTACGGTTAATGACTATATCGACCTCCGAGATGAACTTGATGATCATTATCGCCTGTTTGGTATTATTGCTTAATCATACACCTGATTATACTACTACAAAATCCATAACTTTGCAAGTGTACTTAGAAGAATTGATGCGGTTTTAAAGGCAAAGGGTGGTCACACCAAATATTGATTTGATTTAGTTTTCTCTTCTGTTCATTCACTTTGCTTTAAAAAATAAAAGTATTGGGTTTATTTTTTATCAATTAACAAAATACTGTGTTTACATAAGTTTTAAGCATTTGTGGAAAAATGCTGCACAGTACTGTAGTCCTGGCTAAAAGTTGAGACTGACAAATTTTGGTTTTCACAAAGTTTGTTATGAAGTGAAGCATCAATCTAAAGTTAATGCAAATTGCCACTGTATAAAAACTGATCAGGTGAAATGCAATTAATTGCAAAGTCATACCTTGCCATGAAAATTGAATCACTAAAACAGATTGGTTGCTTTAAAAGTGTTAACCATGGTTACCTCCAAGGAAACACGTGCAGTCCTCATTGCTTTGCATCGAAAGGGCTTTATAGGCAAGAACATTGCTGCTTGTGAGGCTGGATTCACACGAGCGTGTTGAGTCCGTAATGGACGGAACGTATTTCGGCCGCAAGTCCCAGACCGAACACACTGCAGGGAGCCGGGCTCCTAGCATCATAGTTATGTACAATGCTAGGAGTCCCTGCCTCTCCGTGGAACTACTGTCCCGTACTGAAAACATGATTACAGTACAGGACAGTTGTCCTGCAGAGAGGCAGGGACTCCTAGCGTCGTACATAACTATGATGCTAGGAGCCCGGCTCCCTGCACTGAGTTCGATACGGGACTTGCGGCCGAAATACGCTCCGTCCTTTACGGACCGAACATGCTCGTGGGAATCCAGCCTAAGATTGCCCCTAAATCAACCATTTATCAGAATACAATAACTTCGAGAGAAGTTCAAATGCTGTGGAGACTTCAGGGGGCCCAAGGAAGTCCAGCAAGTGCCAGAAGTTTCCTAAAGAGGATTGGCTACGGGATCGGTTTAACACCAGTTCAGGGCTTGCTCAGGAATGGCAGCAGGTAGGTGTCAGCGCAAGGTGTTGGCAAAGGCTTTTGGAGGCTGTCCTGGTGTCGAGAAGGGCAGCAAAGGAGCCACTTCTCTCCAAGAAAAAAAATTAGGGACAGACTGATATTCTGCAGGAAGTACAGGGATTGGACTGCAGAAAACTGGGGAAAAGTTATTTTCATTGATGGAGCCCCCTTCGGACTGTTTTGGGAAATGTGGAAGAATGATTGCCCGGAGAAGAAAAGGTGAGCACTACCACGAGTCCTGTGTCATACAAACAGTAAAGAATCTTCAGACTATTCATGTGTGGCGTTGCTTTTCATTCAAGGGAGTGGGCTCACTCATCACTATTTTGCCTAAGAACACTTCCATGAATAAAGAATGGTATCTAAACATCCTCCAAGAGCAACTTCTCCCAACAATCCAGGAGCAATTTGGCGATGAACATTGCTTTTTCTAGCGTGATGGAGCACCATGACACTAGGCAGAAGTGATCACTGATTGGCTCAGTGAACAAAACATGAAATTTTGGGTCCATGGCCAGGAAACTCTACAGGTTCTCATTAAGCTTGAGATCTGGGGGTCAATATTCAAAAAGCTGCTGGACAAAAACAATGTGTTAACTCCAAGCACTGATTATTCAATAATTGGTTGCCATCAGTCAGGATTTGGCCCAGAATCTGATATCTAGCATGCCAGGGCATATGGCAGAAGTCCTGAAAAAAGGGTCAATGCTGTAAATATTGAGTCCTTGCATGAATTTATGTATTTTTCAAGAGTTTAAAAACGTATGAAATGCTTAATTTTACTTCAGTATACCATAGAAAGATCTGACTAAAAGATCTAAATACACTGAAGCAGCAAACTTTTGTGACAATCAAAGCTTGACTTTTGTCCAGGACTTAATTCTGGGTTGAAATGCAACAAAATAGGAAAAAAAAACCACCAAGGGGGTGAATACTTTCGCAAGGCACTGAAAACTAAATACATGTAGCGGATCGGATCTCATTGGCACAATGTAGGGAAGCCTTTCCCAAAGCTGTAATATTGCTCTGTACGGGAGATGGATATGGATAGATTAGTCCTTAATGAATTAGAATATCATCAAAAAGTTTAATTTATTTCAGTAATTCAATTTAAAAAATAACTCATTCTATAGATTCATTACATGCAGAGTGATCTATTTCCAGCATTGTTTTTCTTGATGATTATGGCTAACCGTTAATGAAAACCCAAAATTAAGTCTCTTAGAATATTATATAAGCCCAATTTCAAAAATTACTTTTAATCCTGGAATGTTGGCCTACTGAAAAGTATGTACAGTATAAACCCTCAATACTTGGTCGGGGCTCCTTTTGCTTGAATTACTGCATCAATGCGGCGTGGCATGGAGGCGATAAGCCTGTGGTACTGCTGAGGTGTTATCAATGCGGCGTGGTATGGAGGCGATCAGCCTGTGGCACTGCTGAGGTGTCATCAATGCGGCGTTTCATGGAGGCGATCAGCCTGTGGCACTGCTGAGGTGTGATTAATGCGGCGTGGCATGGAGGCGATCAGCCTGTGGCACTGCTGAGGTGTGATTAATGCGGCGTGGCATGGAGGTGATCAGCCTGTGGCACTGCTGAGGTGTGATTAATGCGGCGTGGCATGGAGGTGATCAGCCTGTGGCACTGCTGAGGTGTGATTAATGCGGCGTGGCATGGAGGTGATCAGCCTGTGGCACTGCTGAGGTGTGATTAATGCGGCGTGGCATGAAGGTGATCAGCCTGTGGCACTGCTGAGGTGTGATTAATGCGGCGTGGCATGGAGGTGATCAGCCTGTGGCACTGCTGAGGTGTGATTAATGCGGCGTGGCATGGAGGTGATCAGCCTGTGGCACTGCTGAGGTGTGATTAATGCGGCGTGGCATGAAGGTGATCAGCCTGTGGCACTGCTGAGGTGTTATGGAAGCCCAGGTTGTTTTGATAGTGGCCTTCAACTCGTCTGCATTGTTGGGTCTGGTGTCTCATCTTCCTCTTGACAATAGATTCTCTATGGGGTTTAGGTGAGGCGAGTTTGCTGGCCAATCAAGCGCATTGATACTGTGGTTATTACACCAGGTATTAGTACTTTTGGCAGTGTGGGCAGGTGCCAAGTCCTGCTGGAAAATGCAATCCGCATCTCCATAAAGCTTGTCAACAGAGGGAAGCATGAAGTGCTCGAAAATGTCCTGGTAGACGCTTCGCTGACTCTGGACTTGATATAACACAGTGGAACAACACCAGCAGATGACACGGCCCCCCAAACCATCACTGACTGTGGAAACTTCACACTGGACCGCAAGCAACTTGGATTGATGCCTCTCCACTCTTCCTCCAGACTATGGGACCGAGATTTCCAAATGGAATACAAAATTTACTTTCATCTGAAAACAGGACTTTGGACCACTGAGCAGCAGTCCAGTCCCTTGTAAAGGCTTAGGAAATCTTTGCAGGTGTGTTGTGCTGATGAGTGTCACACCAGGAGTCTACAATCTTCAACTTTTACCCAATATTCTAATTTTCCGAGACTAAATTTTGGGTTTTCCTTAACGGTTAGCCATAATCAACATTAAAAGAAACAAAATGCTGGAAATAGATCACTCTGTGTAATCTATATAATGAGTTTCACTTTTTGAATTGAATTACTGAAACTTTTTGATATTCTAATTCATTGCTACATATAACAACCTTAAATGGACAATTTTCGAGCCATTTATGCTAACCTAATAGTATTCCTGATATAGATCGACCTTGCCACTTATTAAAATTCAGTTTTATCCATTCAAATTCTGTGTGAAGTTACTGCTACTAGTGGTCTCCCTTCCTGTAAACTGCTGTGCACCCCCTGTTTTCAAGCAAAACCCATCCCTAGTTAGAGCTCAGAGGAGATTGTCTGCAGGAAGTAGACTTGTTTCTTCACGGCCTTCCAATAGATATCTGCAGATTAGGGAGCAGAGAGACTCTGCCTATAGAAGTCTAAGAGGAGGGAGCTGAGTAAGAGAAACGCTGCCCATAGAAGTTTATAGGGAGACGCGAGCAAAGAGATGCAGACACTGCTGGTACAGCACCCCAGTACTGGAATACTTTTTATTGCTAATGTATAATGGCTTCCATGTTGCTGCAGCTGCTTCTATATATGTGACAAAGATAGCGCAGAATTCTCCTCTTTTGTATAGAAGAAATTACTTCTGTTAGGCTCCGTCCACTTAGAGCCTGCAGAGGGGAAAGCTGCATAAAAATGCAGAAATATTCAGTCATCTGAAAAGTTAGGTGTGCATTAAAGGACAGCCATGTTTACATTTTTCACAGAACTTTTAGTATCAAGCGCAGTGTTTCGGGTTGTTTTTTTTTTTTGTTTTTTTGAGACCATGCAAACGTTTGTCACTCATGCCGCCCCCCCCCACCCCCCCCCTCCCTCCTCCATTAGCGAGCAGGATTTAATGTCCAGTATAACATTTTATTTCTATAGCTCAGGCAGCACGGACAGTGAAGAGAGCACGGATTCTGAGGAAGAAGACTCTGTTAAACAGGGATTATTTGAATCGAGCACCGTCAACCAAGAGGACAAAATGGAGGTGGATGCTAATGAAGGTAAATTTTAAAGAGCCTCTCAAAATGTACAACGGCTCACAATGTTTCATTATTTTTTATTCTCTCAAACGTCCTTTTTAGCTGCACAAACATTCCACATTCCGGTTCTCGGAGCTGCATAGCTGGGACCCTTTGTTTAGCTCTCTCTATTGGTATCTATATAAAATGCCTCTATTTTGCAATAAAATTAATATATGGTTGTGATGGTTAGGTGTCCACATAGTGTGTGTGATATTTTTCGAGCATGTCTTACAGCTCTGGCACATAACCGAGATAGGGCCGTGAAAAGGGGTCTGTGTCTTGGCTGGATTTCCTGGCCCGACCACGGTACAGGTGAACAGGACTCCTGGCATCATGGACATTTCTAATGCGAAGAGTCTGCCTCACCACGGAACTGCTGTCCTGTACGGACCAGAATGATACAGCACGTTACAGCAGTTCCATGGGGAGGCAGGGACTCCTAGCATTAGAAATGTCCATGACGCCGGGAGTCACGTTCACCTGTACCGTGGTCGGGCCGGGAAATCTGACTGAGACACGGACCCTTCCTTTTCACAGCCTGAACTCGTGTTTTTGTGTTTTTTTTTAACATGCCAGATATAACCCAGCAGCCGCCTAGCATCACCATTGCCACATTTTTTTGGCCCTTCCGAGCCAGCGGCCACCCCAGTGCCTGACCATTACAGATGGTCCGGTACTGGATTGTATCCGGCTCTTCCTAGCACCCCTGGTGGCGGTGGGTACCGGGGTAATGGGGGTTTGTGCTAACAGACAAACTGCCACTATCAAGGCGTTAATAAAGTATTAAAAATAAACCGACATAAGAAAATATTTTTATTAAAATAAACTCCTACACAATCCTCACTAACCATTTTATTTAAACAAAAAACATGGAGCGTCGCAGTAGTCCAGTAGGGCCAGTGGAAGCTACAAAAAAAATAAGTTGGGCCTCCGTGAGCTAACCGCTTTTTTTAACGGATAGCACACTGACCCATTCATTTCTATGGGGCCATGCACACTTCGGTTAAAAGAACGGAACAGTGTGGCCGTTCCGACAAAAATAGAACATGTCCTACTCCTGTACGTTTTTTGCGGAACAGGTTCTGCCATTCCAATTGTTTGGTCCATTAAAACAACGGACCGCACACGGAAGCCATCCGTGTGCAGTACGTGTTTCACGGATCCGTGATTTGCGGCCGTATGAAATCTTCTGCAGCAATTCAGTTATGTGCCTTTTGGTGTGTCCTATAGCTTGTGCCAGCTACCATTTGTACAATCTCTTCAAATATGGAGCTGGACAATTGTTAGCAATTTGAAGACACCTTTTCCTGGCTTATGGCCAAAAATGGGGAGAGGGGTGAGTCTCCCTCCCACAGTTACAGCCGCTGTTTGTCAGGTTGCTTTGTCTGATTCACCTTGCTGGAATTCTTGGAAGTGCTCCCTCTGGTGGCCAACATGGGAAAACGTAAAATTATTTTTTTAATTCTCCCCACCTTGTGGAAGAAAAAAAAAATATACAACAAAACGAAAAAAATATAATTCATTTACTTAAAATAGTTTTTTTGTTTTTTTAAATTCACGACATTCCCTTTAGTCACCTGAATTCAATTAAGGGAGGTGTCCTCATACTTTTGCCCATTGTAGTCTATGCAAACGTCGTGCTGTGTGCTAGCTGTTCATTATAATGGTTTTGCTGGTATTACATAGTAACATACTTGCTTTGATTACTAAGTTTTTCATCCGTGTCACATACTGCTTCATAGTAATGGTACGTAGTAAGGGTATGTGCACACGTATTGTTCTCAGCCGTTTTTCAGGCCGTAAACATCCCGAAACGGCTGAAAAATCAGCAGAACGCCTACAAAAATCTGTCCATTGATTTCAATGGAAAACACTGCGTTCTGTTACGACGGTGCGTTTTTTTACGCCTAGTTTTCCCAAAACGGCACGTTAAAAGATGCCCGCAAAAAAGAAGTGCATGTCCCTTCTTGGGACGTTTTTGGAGCCGTTTTTGACTATAGAAAAACGGCTCCAAAAACGGGCATAAAAAAACGTCTGAATCGGGAGCTATTTTCCCTTCTAAACAGCTCCGTATTTTCAGAGGAGGTTTTTGGTGGAGCGTGTGAACATACCCTAATCCATAGATCACCCCTTTTGGTCTTTATTGAAGCACTGCTGTTTCTAAATGCTTCTGTCTGGAAAATGTCATATAAACAACAATTGGACTTTGTTTCCCCTTTTTAGCAAGTAACTGGCCGGCAAACTTTGATATCCCAATGGAAACTGCACATGTAGGCGCCCTGGACTCTGTGGGATCTGATGTATGGAGCACAGAAGAGCCATTGTCGGCAAAAGAATCCGGCTGGGCCTCATTTACAGACTTCACAACGTCTACCGGGTCAGTCAAGTAAGGCCGCAAGAACTACACTTTAAAAGTAATTTAGGATTATCTTAGAACCCTGTTAAAGGCTATGAACACTATTGAAAGCTTTTATTTAAAATTAAAGAATGTCTTGGGTGATTTTTAACCATTTTTTAATTGGCTTTTATTTAAAAAATTTGTTTTGGCCTGAGAGCCAGTCATATTTGTGTCTCACACCGGATCACAATATTTAAGGTCACATCTAATATAATCTACCTCGATGTGATAGATATTATGGTGTCCTTTTGTTAGTGTCTAGTGGCAGGGAACTATACCCATGGTTCTGTCTCCAGCCCCCCATGTATCCAGAGACATTTTTATTTTTTAAGCGCTGAAGGCTTTCACGTCTCAAAAAGGTTTTCAATTTGCAAATCTGTACCATACTAATTGAGAACGTATTTGATATCTATTTCACTGGCATTTCTGGAAAGCGTTCAACTGCGGGTTCTGCAGATAACATTGGCTACTCGTGGCTGTAAAGACAAATTATTACATTGATTTGGATGTAACCATCTCTGTCCAGAGCAGCGAGCAGGAAAGTGTACCTTAGCCATCTCTGCCTCCATCCTCCGCTTTATCATCAAGAACTGCTAATGTATAGATTTTGACAAGCGTATGTATTAGTTTGTCTTCCAGTGTGTGCCTATACAGTACTCGGTCTGACGGGTGCATTCCACCTAAATTGTGCAGTGTGCATATTCGTGACCAGGAGCTGTCGCTCCTGACAATCCAGAAGCTTGACGCTCCGGACACTTTTGCGCCCTACGTGGAAATGACAGCACTATTGTAAAAGTAGCATCATATTTGCAGTTGCGCTCGGCACTAATGCTGCTATGCGCAAGCACACTGGCAATTATGTCGCATACAAGGTGAATACATTTCTTTATATTTTTAATTTTTTTTTTTTTTGTTTACAGTACAAAGGACACTGGAAGAAGTAACTCTCCTGTTGAAATGGAAACCAGCACGGAGCCCATGGATCCCTTGAGTGTTAATGCATCTGCACAAACTGAAAGTAAATAAAGGGTTTTAATGAAATGTAGTGTTTTTGTTTTTTTTCTTTAACCCGTTGGTGACCGCCAATACGCCTTTTCCCAGCGGCCACTAATGGGCTTTATTCTGATGCATACGCCTTTTCACGGCGCTGCATCAGAATAAATAAACAGAGCAGGGAGCTGTTAAATCTCACTGCTACCAGCTGCCACAGGTAGCTGGGGGCTTCCCTGCTCGAACGGGTGAGATCGATATAAGTATCAATCTCACCCGTTTAACCCCTCAGATGCGGCGCTCAATAGCGAGTGCCGCATCTGAGTTGTTTTGGAGAGAGGGAGGGAGCTCCCTCTCATCCCACCGGCAGCCGGCGATAAGATCGCTGAGTTTCTGCCTCCGATGGCAGCCGGGGGCCTAATAAAGGCTCCCAGGTCTGCTTATAGTAAATGCCGGCTAGGTCATGCCCGAGGCCTAGCAGATGCCTGTCTGTTTTAAACGGACAGGCAGTAATACACTGCAATACAGAAGTATTCCAGTGTATTATAAGTGATCGGAGAATCGCATATTAAAGTCCCCTAGTAGGACTAGTAAAGTTTAATTAAGTTAATAAATAAATTAAAAACCCACTTTTTCCCCTTACAAACTGCTTTACTATTAAAAACCAAAGTAAAGTTAAATATTTGGTATCGCCGCGTCCGTAACGACCCCGACTATAAAGCTATTACATTATTTAACCCGCACGGTGAACGCCGTAAAAAAATAAAATAAACAATGGAAAAATTGCGGTTTTCTGTGAATCCTGTCTTAAAAAAAAAAAAAGTGATCAAAAAGTCTCATCTACTGCAAAATGGTACCAATAAAAACTACAAGTCGTCCCGCAAAAAAAAAAGCCCTCATACAACTGCATCGGCGGAACAATAAAAAAATGATGGCTCTTCAAATATGGGGACACAAAAACAAATTTTGAAGAAAAAAGCGTTTTTACTGTGTAAAAGTAGTAAAACATACAAAATCTAATACAAATTTGGTATCGTTGTAATCGTAACAACCCGCTGAATAAAGTTATTGTGTTATTTGTACTACTCGGTAAACGGCGTAGATTTACGGTATGTTCACACGCAGGGTCAAAAATGTCTCAAAATACGGAGCTGGTTTCAAGGGAGAACAGCTCCTAATTTTCAGATGTTTTTATAGCAACTCGCGTATTTCGCAGGGTTTTCGCTGCGTTTTTTACGGCAGTTTTTGAAGCGGTTTTCAAATCTATGAGAAAACCGCTCCAAAAACGTCCCAAGAAGTGTCCTGCACTTTTAATGAGCCGTCATTTTCCGCACCGTATTTTGACAGTGACATGTAAAATGACAGCTCGTCTGCACAGAACATCGGAAAACCCGTTGCAAGCAATGGGTAGATGTTTGCCGACGTATTGGAGCCGTCTTTTGAGGCGTAATTCGAGGCGCAAAACGCCTCCATTACATCTGAAGAGGTTGTGTGCACATACCCTAAGGATGCAAAAAACTGGCGAAATTTCAGGTTTTTTCTCTATTCCCCCCCCCCCAGAAAAAGTTACTAAAAGTTAATCAATAAATAATATGTACCTAAAAATGGAGCTATTAAAAAATACAATTTGTCCCGCAAAAAACAAGACCTTATACAGCTATGTCGACACAAAAATAAAAGTTACAGCTCTTGGAATGGAAAAACGTAAAAAATACCTTGGTCATTAAGGTTTCAAATAGGCTGGTCGTTAAGGGGTTAAACTGTTGCATAATCAGTACACTAGAACACTTCTGAGGTTTAACATGTAAGCATGACCGGTTATTGCATTAGCAGTGTGCGATCGTGTTCTCCGTGGATAAGTCAGTTCCTGCCCTAACCTAGAAAACCTAAATGAGAAAAAAATGTCATGAGCACGATTTATCTAAAGCTGATTGACAACTTTTTTTAAATAACTTTATTAGTTACTGTCGCAATGGATGCTAGCTCTGATGGTGAAGAGGAAGTGGAGAATTCCGATCAGATGACAGAAACTGTGATGAATGGCAGTATGAAGGAAACCCTCAGCCTTACCGTTGATGCAAAAACAGAAACTGCGGTTTTTAAAAGGTAAACAAATTGTGATGGGACAATTATGCAGGTCAATTTGACACGGCTTATCTTAGTCCTGCACTCCCTGACTGTAAGGCTACATTTTACATGAGTTCTCCCTCCAAAAGAATGGGGCCGTGCTGCAGTTCCCTGCATAGTGGGTGCCCAAGGTGTCTCTGTGCAAGGAAGAACAGTGAAGGTGCTGTGGCGCCAAAGTGTAGACATTTGTTTAGACCTTATTTTAAATGTGTTTAGTACTTGATACTTCACCTACAAAATATCAATAACATACATTGAACTAAAACAGTGGTTTAAAAAAAAAAAATTTAACTACAGTAATCTGGATACCCCCATTTTACATATTGAAAGGTTTCAATAAGGTTTAGGGGGACTTAATCTAAACTTTTTAATCTCCTCCTTTATAGTTTGTTAATTTTTATATTTTTCTCCGGTCTTTGTTGAATTAGGCTTTTGGTTAAAACCTATCCTCCAAGTACTTGCAGTTGTTTTATTTATTTTTTCACGATCATGTATTTTAGTTTCACTTAAATGTAGGTATGTAGTATCAAATTGTAATTTTTAAAAAAATATTTTTTTTAACCCCTTCCTGCAGCTTGCCGTTAATGCACTTCGAGATGAGCAGTAACTTCGCGCACCTCGACGTGCAGTTACGTCTGTGCTTTGACAGTTAACCACCGCGCGGCGTTTAACTGTTCAGGGTGTCTGCCCTGCAGCGGATCAGCGGCCCATCGCCGCTGATTTCGTCAGTTAACCCCTTCGATGCGGCGATCGATTCCGATTGCCACATTTAAGGAGTTCAGCGGAGATCGGCAGCCCCCACGTGAAATCACGATGGCTGGCGATGGTACCCATGGCAACCGGACGCCAGACAATGGCTTCCCGGCTGCCATGTACCGAAGCCTATGAGGACCAGCCGGAGGCTGGTCGTAGGCTTCCTGTCAGTGACTGTCACGTCACAATGACCGTTACAATGCATTACACTACGTAGGTAGTGTAATGTATTCCAGCAGCGATCAGAGCTGCAAGTCTAAGTGTCCCTAGTGGGACAAGTAAAAAAAGAATAAAAATATATTAAAAAGTGTAAAGATAAGTTATAAGTGACATAAACAAGAACTGTGTTTTTTCCTACAATAAGCCTTTTATTATAGGAAAAGAAAGTGCACATATCTGGTATCGCCGCGTTTGTAACGACCCAAACTATAATTTTCCCGCGCGGTGAACACCGCAAATAAAATAAACGAAAAACAATGCCAGAATCCCATTTTTTTTTTTTTTCGGTCACCAGGCCTCCCAAATAATAAAAAGTGATCAAAAAGTCGCATTTACGCCAAAATGGTACCAATACAAACTACATCCCGTCCCGCAAAAAACAAGCCTTTATACAGCTTTTTTGACTGAAAAATAAAGTTATGGCTCTCAGAATATGATGACACAATTTTTTTTATATTTTATAAATAAGTTATTTTATTGCGCAAATGCTGCAAAATGTGAAAATAACTTTATACATATGGTATCGCCGTAATCGTATCGACCCGCAGAATAAAATGGTCATTTATAGCCCAGGGTGAAAGCCGCAAAAAAAAATATTGTCAGAATCGATGGTTTTTGGGTCGCCTTGCTTGCCGAAAAATGGAATAAAAAGTGATAAAAAAAATCGCATGTACCCCAAAATGGTACCAATGAAAGCTACAGATTGTCCCGCAAAGAATAAGCCCTCACACAGCTCCGGTGGTGAAAAAAATAAAGTTCCGGCTCCCAGAATATAGCGATGCAAAATGTGCAAGGTTCCAAAAGCGGATAAGATCGGGCACCATTTATCAGTGCGACACTGGCCACATATTTGCGGATTATTATTTATTTACCCCATTATTATACCCTCTTATTATGCCCCTGATGTACTCTGCCCAGCCTACATGTACCCCCACATTATAAACTGAAATACCATCAAAACGCCAGAGCTACTACCAAGCAAAATCTGTGCTCCAAAAGCCAAATGGCACTCCCTCCCTTCTGAGCCCTACAGCGTGCCCAAAGAGCCGTTTACATCCACCGATATGGCATCGCCATACCCGGGAGAACCCGCTTAATATTTTATTTATGGCACAAACTGGACACAACATATAGTGCACTAAAATAGCACATCAGTCGAAAATTTTAATTTTCACTTTGCACCATCCGCTGCGCATGAAACCTTTCGCGCACCATTGCTTAATAGCATGTCGGGGTGTAAGGAGAAATTGCTTTACAAATGTTGGGGTGCTTTTTCCTCCTTTATCCTTTGTGAAATTGAAAAAATTCAACATTTTAGTGGAAATTTTGATATTAACTTTTACGGCCTAATTCTAATAAATCCTGCAAAAGACGTGTGGGGTCTAAAGGAATCTATCTAGGGGTATAGTGAGCATTAAGTGGTGTAGTTTTCCAAATGGGGTTACTTTTGGGGGGCTTTGCAAATTCGACATGACACCCAAAAACTATTCCAGCTAAATTTACTGGTTTGGCACCACAATAACTCTTCAAGCCTGACATGGTGCCTAAAATATATTCTAAAAAAAAAAAAAAGACGCCAAAATCCTCTAGGTGCTCCTTTGCTTCTGAGGCCGGTGCTTCAGTCGATTTGCACGCTAGGGTCACATGTGGGATATTTCTAAACTGCAGAATCTGGGCAATAAATATTGAGTTGCGTTTCTTGGGTAAAACCTTCTGTTACAAATGAATTTTGGCAAAAAAAAAAATGACATTTCACCTCTACTTTGCTTTAATTCCTGAGAAACGCCTAAAGGGTTAAAACACTTTCTGATTGCTGTTTTGAATACTTTGAGGGGTGCAGTTTTCAAAGTAAGTTGATTTATGGGGACTTTCTAATATATAAGGCCCTCAAAGCCACTTCAGAACTGAATTGGTCCCTGAAAAAATGGCCTTTTGAAATTTTCTTGAAAATATGAGAAATTGCTGCTAAAGTTCTAAGCCTCGTAACGTCCTAGAAAAATCAATGGATGTTCATAAAAATGATGCAAACATAAAGTAGACATATGGGGAATGTTAACTAGTAAGTATTTTGTGTGGTATTATTATCTGTTTTACAAGCAAATACATTTAAATTTAGAAAAATGCACATTTTTGAAAATGTTCTCTAAATCTTGGTGTGTTTTACAAATTAATATTGAATTTATCGACCAAATTTTTTCACTAACAGTACAATGTGTCACGAGAAAACAATCTCAGAATCGCTTGGATAGGTAAAAGCATTCCGGAGTTATTACCACATAAAGTGACGCGTCCGATTTGAAAAATCTGCTTCGTTCTGAAGGCCAAAACAGGCTCAGTCCTGAAGGGGTTAATGTTGCAGCTATTGATTTTTAAGGGCTTTTCTGGAGACACTGCTGTACTGCATTGCCTATATAGTGTAGCAGGCAGTGTGTGCTATATGAATGCAAGGAAAGGGAGCCCATCAATATTTCTTTGAATTAACTAGTACAGCCCTTAGTATAACCAAACTTATCAAAGCATAGGCAAAAAATCCAATTGTCTTACAGCCAATCATAGGATTGAATATATGGGGCTGATCTCCTGGGTCACATGTTAGAATTTTTTTTATATATTTCTCAGTATTCATTGCAAAATTGGATCAAAGGAAAAGACTAGATGTGAGAATCGTTTGGATATTTTGTTTGCATTATGCATGTTTTAATGTTCCTTTTAAAAGCTGCTGTAACCTAAAGAACTGTTCACCTAAATAATTGATAACCCTTCAAAGCTAAACCCACTTTCCTCCCAACCAGAGCAATGGGAAAAAAATGGCTGCGAAGGTGGACATGGCTAAAACTGGAGTCGCTATTAAGGCTAGACATTTTTATGGTTGCTGGTATATGCAGTTAAGGGCCTGCTCACATCACCGTTCATTTCCGTTCTGGGGTTCCGTCGGGTGAACCCCGCAACGGAAAGTGAAACTGACAGCACAGCTTCCGTTTCAGTCACCATTGATCTCAATGGTGACGGAAACATCGCTAATGCTTTCCTTTCGTCACCATTCCGGCTGGTTTCCGGTTTTCCGACGGAATCAATAGCGCAGTCGACTACGCTATTGATTCCGTCGGAAAACCAGCCGGAATGGTGACTTACGGAAAACCGGAAACCAGCCGGAATGGTGACGAACGGAAAGCATTAGCGATGTTTCCGTCACCATTGAGATCAATGGTGACTGAAATGGAAGCTGTGCTGTCAGTTTCACTTTCCGTTGCGGGGTTCACCCGACGGAACCCCGGAACGGAAATGAACGGTGATGTGAACAAGCCCTAACTTACCTAGTGCCCTCCGTTTTCTCTTGTTGTGCCGCTGATTCCCAGGCCCACTCTGGTCGTCCAAGATGGCTGCATCGCTTTTCAGACTACATGACTCACATTCTGCTTCGGTAGTTTGAGACACTCTTCCCTGGTCTCTGGCAACTCCTACTCAAGATGAGCAGCGCCGGCCAACTGGATGGCAGGGGAGTGTGTCTGGTTAAGAATAGAAGTGTGTGCATCTGGTAGTCTTGAGAAGAGCAGTGGCAATCTTGGATGACATAAGAGGGGGCCCGGAAAACAGCGGACTTGCGGCACAACGTTTCGCAGGGCTCAAGATAAGTCAACTGCATACCCCAGCAAAAGTTAAATATTTAGCTAAAACTGGAGTCGCTCATTTTACTATGAAAATAAGATTCCATTAGAGAGGATCGGGAGAAATCTATAAATAAAATTTTTAAAAAAATCTATTTTTAAAACCAACACTAGCCGAGAATTACCGGAGACCCCTCTGGCAGCGGCTTATCTCCCACAGGAACAAAGGATTTGGTTTTTTGAAATTCAACATGCCTGATTCCTTATTCCCCTGAAATCTGCCTCGGGGGAGATTTGGGAGGCCCCCCATACACCCCAGATCTCTCGCTGATTTCACTAAAATTGGCAAAACCGGTCTTTTTATTTCATCTAGTGTTGCCTGCTTTAGGACTAATGCACAGCCTGTGCGGCTCCTTTTGTACTGGCATATGGGCTGCGTTAGACTCCGTATGTTCGGAGGTAATATGCCCTAGAAACTACTGGGCGAATATCTCCATACATTTGTCAGATTCTTACAGATTACAATGGGAAAAAATTCTGCCTCTATATGAAATGAATTATGCACCTCTATGGTAGCGCTATTATGGCGCCTTACATAACAAAACTTAATATGGCAGTGGAGCCTCTTGTGGCTCTTCAGCTCTACAAACTATTGCGCACCAGGAATATCGGCATTACTAGAACTCGGTACTAGAGTAAAGGCTCTATATTTCGTTTTCTTCACTTTCACTAGTCAGTGGGGTTCAGCACTATCTGGCATATATAAGTGACTTGCAACCTACAAAAGAGTTAAAAGGATCTCTCTTGTAAGTTTCATTTATTCTTAGGCGATCTTTACATCAACTGAAATTTGGCTTTGTGGGAATATAATGAAATAAACCTATTGTTCCATCTGCTATAGTTGCAGCAGTGAATGAACAATGTGTCGTATTTATGCATCTCTTACTGCTCCGCTCACCACATGTACTGAGTAGCATTCTGTTTATGCCTGCTTCTCCTCCTTTCCCTTTCCACTGCACACTATTGGCTTCAGAGTATTGAAATCCTATTGGTATGTATCTTTAAAGATCCTCAGGTTTTCCATTTGTTTCCCTGTATGCCTAAAGCTCCTTGTTTTTCACTTCCCTTACCCCCACCCCCCCCCCCCCCCCACATTACTCTCAAAAGCATCTGTGAAATACGCATTTATTTTATTTTTTTTAGTTCATGCCTTTCCTACCATTGGCACCCAGTGCATGATTTTACTGTTGTTTTTTATTTTTTATTTTACTCAAGTTTCTTATTTTGTTCTGCTTTTTTTATTTCTTTTTTAGTGAGGAAGGGAAATTGTCTACCTCTAATGACTCAGCCTGTAAATATGTTGTGGAGGAGAACTTTGATTCTGCTATGGAAAATCCTTCAGCTTCACAGCCAAATAGTAGCAGTCCGGAACAGAAGTGAGTGTTTTTGTTTTATTAAAATGACTGCAGGTTTTCATAAGGATATTTATTGATGCAAAAAAATGCTAAGTATTACTGACTGCCATTGTGAAGCTTCTTTCAAACTCCTTGAATGGTCATGAAACTGCTTTAGGCTGTGTTGGCATCAGCGTTGCCCTTCCGTTGAGGGGTTCAGTCTGAGGTTTTCGTCTGGTAAACCCCTCAACGGAAAGGCAAACTGAAACCTTCGCTTCCGTTTGCATCACCATTGATCTCAATGGTGACGGAAACCTTGCTAAAGGTTTCCGCTTGTCGCCGTTCTGCCAGGGTTCCATTGTTTTTGACAGTCAATAGCGCAGTCGACTGCGACGGAACCCCACAACGGGAGGGCAACACTGATGTGAACAGGCCCTTATGTTGTGTGGAAAACGGCATTTGCTAATCTATTGGAGTCGCTGCTTACCTGTACATGTGATAATTTGCTGATAGCTTTTTGCAGAGTGTAGGATTTGCAGTCCTGCGGGTTATCATTGGATTGTAAAGGCAGCCATTCTGTTGACCTTTTTAAAGATCTTGAGGGAATTTCATAGTGGGCCTGTCATGAGAAAATATAGGGTCCTATCTCAAGACAGTATTTTATAATGACCGGTCTGCTGAGCTATTAAGACAAATGGCACAAATATATATATTTGGGCCATTTTCTGAATAGCTGCGAAGACCAAATACAGCAGACTTTATAGTGGAGTCCACTGTATTCTTGCTCAGCAGATATTATACAAACTGCACCATTTTTTGTTTTGTTTGCCATTTGATACAGAAGCCCAGCGGACTTGTCATTAAAAAATGCTGCCCTTAAAAATTCTCATGACCAATCCGCTAATAACATGAAATTGGAAGGTTAAAAGGATTGCCCCAGAGTCTACAATTATCACCTATCCTATGAATAGGTGATAACTGTCTTATCGCTGGGACCCACACTGATTATGAGACATGGGGTCCCAAATACTTCTCACTGCACCCCCACAGTGTGGTGGAACTTGAATGGAGCAGTGGTTGAGCATGCCCCTGCCACTCTATGGGAATGACAAACAGCCGAGCAGTGTTCAGTCCCATAGACATTGAATAGACTTTGATTTGGAGCATTTATTTATAACATAATACAAATATCAAATTGGAAATTGCCATAAAAGCAAAAAAGTTGTAAATTGATGACAAAACATCTTCGAACCATTCCAGATGATGACTTGTATTACTTGCTCACCTAGTCTAAGACATGTATATTTGTTTTTATCTGTGTATATAGGACATCTGAGCAAGTTGTGTTGGATGGAGTGTCTAGCAATGGCCCGGTATGATGTGTAGTATCTACTGTTTAGCTGAAGATTGCAGACTGCTAACCTTTGGGATTTCAAGTGGAGTTACTTGAGGATTTTCGTCAGAAGCCTGTCGACGCCAGTCACTGCTGCACTAACTTTGCAAGGGATCAGGACCAGCAACATTTTTTTTTTTTTGTTTTTCTTTCTTAGATTTTAAGGTGTTGTACAGACTTGAAAGTGTAAAAAAAAATTGCACATTGAGAAATAAGACTTTTGTGTATGTTTATATTGTATTGTATTCTGAACTAAACTGGTGCCCTACGACATAAGAACTCACCACTTCAGTAATAGTGATACTATGGTTAAAATGGTTGTAAAAATAGTTTTTATAAAGTGTATACACACAGATCTAATGTATTTGAAAGCATAACTATTTGACAATTAGTGTGACCAAAGTATTTACCAGCTCATGCATTATTTTTTTCCACTTTGTACAATA
Organism: Rhinoderma darwinii; assembly: GCF_050947455.1. Classification (NCBI taxonomy): domain Eukaryota; kingdom Metazoa; phylum Chordata; class Amphibia; order Anura; family Rhinodermatidae; genus Rhinoderma; species Rhinoderma darwinii. Next base: position 52,205,904 of record NC_134695.1, read on the forward strand.
GTCACTTTTTTTTTTTTTTTTCAAACTGACTTATTCTTTGATAAAAAAAAAAACTTTCTGTAAATGTTTGCATTGTATTTAGGTTACAAAAAGTGATTCAAACATTGAGATTTCTGTTCCAGTGTTCCTCATTTTTGCAGCAAGTTTATCGGATATCCTTTGCTGTATTTTTTGTTTTCCAATTCAAATCAAATGTCTATTGGTAGAGATTTAAGTATTTATTACTACAGTTCTGACAGATTGTTAATGTAAAGCCATACGCTCCATGGTCTTGTTTTGCTTAAGCAACAGGTGGAAATCTTAATGAGAACTTTTCACCTGGACATTTTTACCCATTTTATTTTTATGCACATTTAATATTTGGGTTTTGTTTTAATTTTATGTGAAATAAAATGCTAGTCGTTTGTTTTTCCTAGAACAGGACTGGCATTTTATTATAAATTTTTGTATTTTTTAATATACAGATCAAATTTAAATTTGCATGTCATCTGTTTGTGCCGATCTGTGAATTATTTTTATATACAAGTTCAAAACCAGTTTTTTTTTTTTGTTTTTTTTGTCCCGTCTCTCTTCCCCCCCCCCCCTGTTTTTGTCTGAAACTGGTTTGTACATAGGTAGTGACTGAAAGCGAATTCCATGTAATTTATAATGTTTCTATATTCCTGTAAAACTCCAGTCTGCCTTCTTGAAGCAGGAAAAAAAAAAAGCAATGTTAAGTTGGCAGTCTGATATAAGGGTTGTCCACCTCTTGCACACTTTTTTTTTCTTTTGTAGATGTAAATCTGTCTCATTTCATGAATAGATTATTATGGGTTGTGAGACTTCTCCTAGACAGCTATTTTAAAAGAAAAAGTTAACTCTAGATTGAGGCCAACAATTTTTTTAGGCGTAGTCTCCAATGCAACGTGCCTAAGCATTACATTGCATACTACAATAAAAAGGAAAATATGCGTATCGTTTCCTTTTACCTCATTTTAAGATGTATTTGGGTTGCATGCTATTGAATTTAAGTTTTTGTTTTTGTGTTTTTTAATCAATCAGTATTCATAGAGTACAAACAATACAGTGCTGCTTTATACTTAGTGTGTTTCTGACTCCCTGAATACTAGGACAAAGTATGTAGAAGTCTTACCTGTCAACTCTCGACATGTCTGTTTTACTAACCATTTACATTTCCCATAAAATAACTCTAGAGCATCTTTTCTTAGAGCTCTGCATTGTGCTGTTCCTCTGTTTATTCCTCCTGGAAATGTGTGAATAAATTAACAAGTTCTAAGAAAAGGAAGCTCTAAAATTATTTAATGAGGAAGACAATTATTTACTATAATAAACATGTCAGGGAGAGCGAACATCTCCTTTTTTTAAAAATGATAAAGGGTCAGGGGAGGTGTGATGAGCTGCTATAAAAAGGAACCTGGAAGAAAAAGATGTACCCGTCAAGGAGCGGTGGGGGGGGGGGGGGTTGGGTGTTTCCAAACTAGTGGGTGTTTCCAAACTAGATAGATACGAGCAGGACCACCACTGAAGTCTTTCAGACGGTGGGGCATAAAGCAATGGCAAAAATCTAGTGTGGCCTTTAGTACTCTTCAATATAGTTGTACGAGGATTAATGTGCCGATTTTGTTTCTAAAATCAGATTTTCTGAACATATCACATGGTTCCATACATGGGGCACTTGCTAATATCCTTGAAGTATCAGTACTCCCTTTTTAGGTGCCTAAGTGCGTATGGTCACGTAACTGGGTAAAAGGACAGGACTTCATTAGGGGTCTGCCCTCTCCGCCACTGATACTGTCTGATTCTGGTGTAGTATTTTGGACTATTGCAAGGAAGCCGATTAACAGTGAGCTCAGGTCATGCAGGAGTTTTTAGATGCAGCCTTTAGGAGTAGGAGGAAGGGACAAGTGATGCAGAAGATGAGATTATTTTTTCAGGCATTATTAAAAATTGTGGCATGTAATTCTAATGCCTGCCTTTGCTCCCTCTGGTGTCCTTTGTTACAGTACTAACTGTACTGCATGCGAGTAAGCAGAATACTGTGCAGGTGAAATTTTTAGCTGTAAATTATTTTTATAGACTTCCCAAAGTCAAGGTAAATAAAACCACAAGACCAACATGTGTGCGTGTAGTGACTGGCTCAACAAGACTAAAAATTCTAGTATTGAATACTCTGGTTTCCTGCCACCATATGAAAGGCTGCCTTCCTGTAAACGGAAGAGATTTCAAGAAATCCACAGCACATCAATTGAACTTGTTTCCACTTGTGAATTGTAGGTGACTAGTTTAAAGAAAAAAAAAAAAAGCATCAGTTTAGCAATTTTCAAACCAATGCATCAATCTAAGGCCTCACTCACACGAGCGTGGCGTTTTTGCGCATGCAAAAACGTGGCGTTTTGCGTGCGCAAAAACCACTTAACAGCTCCGTGGGGCATCAGCATATGATGCGCGGCTGCGTGGTTTTCGCGCACCCGCCATCATTATCACACTCCATTTGGATGTTTGTAAACAGAAAAGCACGTGGTGCTTTTCTGTTTACATTCATCCTTTTGACAGCTGTTGTGAGAATCACGCAGTTCGCATGGAAGTGCTTCCGTGCGGCATGCATGGTTTTAGCGCACCCATTGACTTCAATGGGTGCGTGATTCGTGCAAAACGCCGAAAGAACGGACATGTCGTGACTTTTTTTTCCGCTGACTCACGCTGAGTAAAAATCACGGACATGTCTGCACGGCCCCATTGACTAATATAGGTCCGTGTAACGCGCGTGAAAATCACGCGCATTGCACGGACGTTTTTCCCGTTCGTCTGAATAAAGCCGAAGAGTTGTGTTTACTATATAGCGGACTGCAGCGGCTAGTCTAGATACCATTCAGCGTGGTTACTTTACAGACGCTGTAGTAGTTGGCAAACTGATGCACGACCACTCTCTGCATTAGATCACATTGGGATTTTAAATGTGTGGTTCATTAAGTTATATTTCATCCCTTAAAGAGGCTCTGTCACCAGATTTTGCAACCCCTATCTCGTATTGCAGCAGATCGGCGCTGCAATGTAGATTACAGTAACGTTTTTTGTTATGACCATTTTTATGCAAATGAGGCTTTCTAAAGTACAACTGGGCGTGTTTAAAGTTATGTACAAGTGGGCGTGTATTGTGTGTGTACATCTGGGCGTTTTTACTTTTACTAGCTGGGCGTTGTGAATAGAAGTGTATGATGCTGACGAATCGGCATCATCCACTTCTCTTCGTTAACACCCAGCTTCTGGCAGTGCACAGACACACAGCGTGTTCTCGAGAGATCATGCTGTGACGTCACGTCCTGCATCGTGTCGGACGAGCGAGGACACATCGGCACCAGGCGACAGAGGCTACAGTTGATTCTGCAGCAGCATCGGCGTTTGCAGGTAAGTCGATGTAGCCTGGTGCCGATGTGTCCTCGCTTGTCCGACACGATGCAGGACCTGGGGAAGTGACGTCACAGCGTGATCTCTCGAACACGCTGTGTGTCTGTGCACTGCCAGAAGCTGGGTGTTAACGAAGAGAAGTGGATGATGCTGATTCGTCAGCATCATACACTTCTATTCACAACGCCCAGCTAGTAAAAAGTAAAATCACCCAGATGTACACACATAATACACGCCCACTTGTACATAACTTTAAACACGCCCAGTTGTACTTAAGAGCCTCATTTGCATAAATATAAAAATGGTCATAACTTGGCCAAAAATGCTCGGTTTTGAAAAAAAAAAGTTACTCTTATCTACATTGCAGTGCCGATCTGCTGCAATAGGAGATAGGGGTTGCAAAATCTGGTGACAGAGCCTCTTTAAAGATTGCCATATGGTTATATACATGCCAACTTCCGATGCCCTGTGCAGTTGTCACATATATAAATGGCAGCCTGGAATGGGGTTTAGCTTCAGTGTAGGCATTGCTGCACTCATGTGGCTGGGGCCACCTCCGCTCCCTCTAGGAATATAATCGCTGGCGTGATTCTACTCCAGGAGTAGCCCCTGCTGTCCCTGTCATATATGGTTAGTGACGTTAGGGGCTCCCTCTAGAAGTGGAATCACCTGGCCAGATCTCTCTGTTCGGGGATTCCATTACTACAGGGAGATTAGGTGACTGTCTACACAGGCACTGTGGGGTTTTTGTTCCAGCCCCCTGAAAACACCAAATGAATAAGTAATCAATTTTATTTTATACCCATGAAAAATAGATGGCGACAGGTGGTTAAAAATTGTCACATAGCTGGGAACTGGTTTCATGTTTTGATTCACCGATTCAAAACAGCCATGAAAAGCTGATCCTTTAACTGGCTTTTTTATTTTATTTCTTTTTTTTTTATTTATTTTATTTTATTTTTTTTTTTAAGACGTCGTGTGAATATAGTAGCTTTCTTCGCTCTCATCTCACAGCGATCCAGGCTACTGGAGAGAGAAGACTAACTCCTAGGGTTTGTTCACACGGCTTATTTTCGGCAGTTTTTCGAGCCATAAACGGCCGAGAAATCGTAAGCAGAATGCCTCCAAAAATCTTTCCATTGATTGCAATGGGAAAATGGTGTTCTGTTCCGACAGGCTGTTTTTTTTGCGTGGCAGTTTTGAGAAATGGCTGCGTAAAAAAAAACTGGCAGCGAATTAGTGCATGTCACTACTTGAGCAGTTTTTGGAGCCTGGTTTCATTGCCTATTGAAAAACAGCCATAAAAAAACACCATGAAAATCTCGAGTGGCTTAAACGTCTGAAAATGAGGAGCTGGTTTCCCTTGAAAATAGCTCTATTTTCAGACTTTTTTTTTTTATTATTTTGTGTGTGCACATACACTTACAGAGCTGTAACTTTTTTTTAACCAAATTTAGTTCAGTCTTCTCATAAGTAAAAATGTATTAAACTAATTAGAAAATGGAGTAAGCCTTGTAAAAATAGTTGTGATAGTCCAAGTGGTTGCAAAGATATTGTTTCAGGCCCCACACACAGCACTGTGCTCCCATATACACGGTCCATTCTTGGGTATGGACCGCTTCATGTTGGTGAGTATCTGGAAGGCTGAATTCACACGACCATGTTACGTCCGTAATGGAGGGAACGTATTTCGGCCGGAAGTCCCGGACCGAACACACTGAAGGGAGACGGGCTCCTAGCATCATAGTTCTGTACGACGCTAGGAGTCCCTGCCTCTCCGTGGAACTACTGTCCTGTACTGAAAACATATTTTCAGTACAGGACAGTTGTCCTGCAGCGAGGCAGGGACTCCTAGCGTCGTATAGAACTATGATGCTAGGAGCCCGGCTCCCTGCACTGTTTGGTCTGGGACTTCCGGCAGAAATACGTTCCGTCCATTACGGACGTAACATGCTCGTGTGAACCCAGCCTTAGTGTATTATGTAATGCCATTCCCTGCCCTACTGCTGATTTTCAAGTGTCCTGTATAACCTACAGCATACAAAAAATTTTAGACAATTGTATGTGGCTTAATTTGTGGCAACAGTTTAGGGAAGACCCTTTCCTGTTCCAGCATGATGGTGCAAAAAGACATGGTTTGGGGTGGAGGGCTCTCAACACATTCCAACACCTTTAGGGTGAATTGGAACGTCGATTGTGAGCCAGACCTACATCAGAAATGCTCTTTTGCCTGAATGGGCACAAATTCCCACAGCCATGTTACAACGTTTTATTGGAAGCCTTGACAGCAGGGGAGGCTGTTTGGCCCAATTCCATATCAACGGCCATGGTTTTGGAATGGGATGTCCAGCGAGCTTATATAGGTGTGCAGATCAGGTGTCCACATACTTTTGAACGGATATTTATATGCCAGCAATGAGAAATGTGTCCCAACATTCCCAACTAATATATTCACTTTTTAATCCTGCTGAATTAATTAATCTTACAACACTTGATAAATCACCCGCAGCACCATGTCCTCCCATTGTCTACTGATAGTCATCTTGGGGAACTCCAAAGACTGTGGAACCAAGTTTCAGAAACAATGGTTTAATGTATACTATATTTTGAGTAGTCCAACGGTACATAGCAACGTATTGAAATTCTATGTAAACGTGTCTTTTTATCTGTACAAAACTACATCCTTGTGCGTAGCTGTTCTATTTTCTTGTTTTATCAGATAATAGTTTGGCCTGAGTCAGGGTGGAGCTATAGTCCAATTCTGAGAACTCTATGTCCTGCCTTTAGTTATCATATACAGACAATCCAGCATCTACACTGACACTTGGACTATAGGCGATAAGGAGCTGCGAAAAAGTAAGTCTGATGTGGATTTTTGTGCAATTATTTGTTAGGGTATGTTCACACACAAACTCAAAAACGTCTGAAAATACGGAGCTGTTTTCAAGGGAAAACGGCTCCTAATTTTCAGAAGTTTTTTTGAGCAACTCGCGGTTTTCACGGCCGTTTTTGGAGCGGTTTTCAATGGAGTCTATGAAAAACACCTCCAAAAACGTCCCAAGAAGGGATATGCACTTCTTTTTCGTGGCCGGTTTTTTATGCGGCCGTTTTTGATAAACGGCCGCGTGGAAAAATGGCCCGTCGGAACAGAACGCTGGTTTTTCCATTGCAATCAATGGGCACTTGTTTGGAGGCGTTCTGCTTCCGATATTTGGCCGTTTACGGTCTGAAAAACGACCGAAAATAGGCTGTGTGAACATACCCTAAGTGTGCTTCTATGTGTTATAAGAATTTAGCATATGTGGTTTTTCTTCTATTTTTGTTTTATTTTATACTACTTCAAGCAGGCTATAGACATCCAAGATTGTAATTTAATGCTCAACCGGTAAAGCAGATTTAGGGTAGTTTCACTTTGGAAAAACGCCACTGCAGTTTTTGATGTGGTTTTTCTGAGCTGAAGCCAGAAGCTGATCCAGCAGGAAGGAGAAGTATACAGTGCATTCGGAAAATCTTCGGACCCTTTATAACATTTTGTCATGTTGAGGCCTTGTGCTAAAATAAAAAATTAAAGAAATCAAGTTTTTCCCCATCCTGCACTCAATACACCATGACAAAGTGAAAACAGAATTTTAGAAATGTTTGCAAATTGATTCAAAATGTTTGTTTCGCATAGCCATAAGTATTCAGACAATTTGCTATGACCCTTGAAATTTTGCTCCAGGGGGCTCCCATTTCTATAGAACATCTTTGAAATATTTCTACACCTTGATTGGAGTCCATCTGTGGTAAATTAGTTTGGACATGATTTGGGAACATGCACCCCTGTCTATATAAGGTTTCACTGCGGACAATGCATTTCAAAGCAAAAATCAAGCCATTAGGAGGAAAGTACTGCCTGTAGAGCTCAGAGACAGGAGTGTGTGGCGGCATAGATCTGGAGAAGGGTACAAAAAAAACATTCAGCTGCACTGAAAGTTCCCAAGAGCACAGTGACCTCCATAATTCTTAAATGGAAGGAGTTTGGAACAACCAGGACTCTGACTAGAACTAGGTAATCGGGGGAGAAGGGCCTTGGTAAGGGTATGTTCACACGGCTTAGCAAAAAACGTCTGAAAATACGGAGCTGTTTTCAAGCGAAAACAGCTCCTGATTTTCAGACGTTTTTGTAGCAACTCGTGTTTTTTGCGGCCGTTTTTGGAGCTATTTTACAATGGAGTCAATGAAAAACGCCTCCAAAAACGTCCCAAGAAATTACCTGCACTTCTTTTGACGTGCTGTCATTTTATGTGCAGTATTTTCACGATGACACGTAACATTACACCTCGTGGGAACAGAACACCGTAAATCCCATTGCAAGCAATGGGCAGATGTTTGGAGGCGTAATGGAGCCCTTATTATTCAGGTGTAATTCGAGGCGTAAACGGCCCGAATTACGTCTGAAACCACTGTGTGTGAACATACCCTAAGAGAGACGACCAAGAATGGTCACTCTGGCCGAACTCCAAAGATCCTGTGTGCAGACGGTAGAAACTTCCAGAAGGTCAACCATGACTACAGCACTCCACCAATCTGGGCTTTATGGCAGAGTGGCCAGAAAGACACATGAAAGCCTGTCTGGAGTTTGAAAAAAAAAAAAAAAAAGCACCTGAAGGACTCTCAGACTGTAAGAAACAAGATTGTGTGCTCTGATGAAACCAAGATTTAACTTTTTGGCCTCTATTCGAAACCCGGCACTGCTCATCACCTGCCCAATACCATCCCTACAGTGAAGCATGGTGGTGGCAGCATCATGCCGTGGGGGTGTTTTTCAGCGGCTGGGACAGAGACTGGTCAGGGTTCAGGGAAAGATGAATGGAGCAAAGTACAGAGATATTCTTAATGAAAACCTGATCCAGAGTGCTCTGGGCCGAAGATTCACCTTCCAACAAGACAATGACCCTAAGCACGCAGCCAAGACAACACAGGAGTGGCTAAGGGACAACTCTGTGAATGTCCTTGAGTGGCCCAGCCAGAGCCCTGACATGAACCCAATCAAACATCTCTGGAGAGACCTGAAAATGTCTGTCCACCGACGGTCCCCATCCAACCCGACAGAACTGAGAGGATCTGCAGAGAAGAATGGCAGAAAATCCCCAAATCCAGGTGTGCAAACCTGGTGGCATCATACCCAAGAAGACTGGAGGATATTATCACTGCCAAAGGTGCTTCACCTAAGTACTGAGTAAAGGGTCTGAAAACTTATGTCAATGCAATGTTTTAGCTTTGCCTTTTCAATAAATTAGCAAAAATTACTAACATTCTGTTTCCACTTTGCCATTATGGAGTATTGAGTGCCGAATGATGGGCAAAAACATGAATTTTCTTTATTTTGGCACAAGGCCTCAACATAAAATGTGAAAAAATTCTAAGGGTCTAAAGACTTTCTTAATGCATTTTAAGTGCTTACTTTTTATTCCCATTCCTTTTAAAATTGCTCATGGATTTTGAAAAAAAAAAAAAAACTGCATCAGAAACCACGCTTAAAGAGGCTCTGTCACCAGATTCTCAAATCCCTATCTCCTATTGCATGTGATCGGCGCTGCAATGTAGATATCAGTAGCATTTAGTTTTTTTAAAAAAAACGTTCATTTTTGGCCAAGTTATGAGCTATTTTATATATATATATATATATATATGCAAATGTGCTTTGAAATGGACAACTGGGCGTGTTTTTTTTTCGTATGTCCCACTGGGCGTGTATTGTGTTTTTAACTGGGCGTGTTTACTTGTTTTACTAACTGGGCGTTGTGAATAGAAGTGTATGATGCTGACGAATCGGTGACCAATCAGCATCATGCACTCCTCTCCATTCATTTACACAGCAGCATCACGTTCTTACTAGAACGATATGCAGCCACATACACGTGTCCTGATAATGAATACACATGACCTCCAGCCTGGACGTCATGTGTATTCAGAATCCTGACACTTCTGAATCTTTTCTGTGAGATTTCAAGCAAGGGAAACGAAATCTCGTTTACCTCGTAATCTCGCGAGATTACGCGTGGCTTGCTGGAAGCTCACAGAAAAGGGAGACAGACAGGTGAGCCCTAATCTACCCGCCACTCAGTCCCTGTCTACTTGCACGGCCCGTCCTAGGCGACGGCGTACAACTGGGCGACGGTCCCTACGCTCAATATGTGCACGATAGACAAACAGACAAGGGTACACAAAAGCTAAGGGAAATGGGGCAGTTGCCCACGGCAACACCGCGAGCAACAGGAGTAGTGAACCGAGTCAAACCAGGAGTGTACGAGGTACCAAATGCAGAGCAGGAGCGTAGTCAGTAAAGCCAGGGTCAAAATGAAGCAAGGTCAATAATAATAGCAGGAGCAGTAGGGCCAGGAAAAACAGGAAAATCACAAGCAAAGGACAAGCAACAACTGAAGGTATAAATAGACCGAGGGCGAGAGCTAGAACCGTCTGGCCAGGCTGTGATAGGTTCTCCCACTCCTCAGCCTCCCAGCCTGATTGGTGGCAGATGGAGTCACTCTATCAGACCTAGGCACAGATGCAGACTGATTAACCACGGGCGTCGACACAGAAACTGTGTCTGGCAGATCCGTGACAATGGGATGTCCTAATGCAGTCCACATGGTTGGGAACCGAAAGAAAGGACATAGGCATCTACTCCACAGGTGCCCTCAACACCTTGTGACCAAGGGAAGCGTCTGCAAACATCAAGGTATGCACCCTATGAAATTTGTTGAACGTGTGCAAGGACGCCTTAAAGAGCTGAAGCCTGATAACACAGCCCAGGAATCACAAACCGCCCTAATGGAATGGTCTGTAATCGAGAACGGAGGTTCCTTACCTTTAATCCGGTAGAACTCTTGAATAGTCAACTGCAGACAACCCCTTCCCGGGCTTACCGGGACTACGAACAAGAAGTTGGAATGATGAAAGTAGGAAGTGACCAAAAGGTAAACCCGCAAATTGTGAAGACAAAGTTACTTAGGGTGCACCAGAGATGGAGGAGAAGGACGGCAAAAAGATATCCTTGTGGAAGGAGGAGACCACCTTGGGCAAAAAGGAGGTCACTGCGGAGCACCTCCTTATCTTGGTGGAGAGTCAAATACAGGGGACAACAAGGTAGAACAATCAGCTCCGAAAAACTCCTAGTTGAAGGTCGCCACTACAAGGAACACCACCTTCCAGGTGAGTAGTCACAACAAAATCTCACGAAGAGGTATATAGCAATGGACTACATAGCAGAGAACACAAAGATCAGATTTTGAGACGGAGTAGGGGGTACAGCGTTTGTAACCCCCTGAAAAAAAAGTATGTACATTAGATTTCTGGTGAAAAAAAACAGACAGCGCAGATACCTGCCCTTTAAGGGAGCTGAGGGCAAGCCCCAATCCAACACCTGGAGGAAATTTAGGAGCCTGTGCAGAGAGATGTCGATACTCCCACCACTGTAGATACGTCTTCCAAGTACGGTGATAAATGCAGGGCGAAGAAGGCTTCTGGACCTTTAACACTGTTTGAATTACCCACTGCCATAGGCCTTGAACTTTTAGCACATTGGGTTCAACAGCCACGCCGTTAAACTCGGCTGGAGATAGGGCCAGGTAACGTCGGCTAGCAGAGCCATCGGTGTACCAATAGCGGCATGGCTAGTCCGGAGCGACAAGGAAGGTTGGAATCCCTTCGACCCTGATCCTCCTGTGGAGCTTGGTAATAAGAGGCAGCAGGGGAAGTATTTGATACAGGCTCTAGTGATTCTGTTGAGCCACCATAGCATCGACCTCGGGATCCCGAGATCAGGAGCTGAAGAGGGTGCCCTGGCAATTGATGCGAGATACCAGCAAGTCTGCATCCAGCTTGTCCACCTGGAACAGATTTGTTAGAACACCTTGTGATGAAGGTTCGACCCGTTCCTTACTCAGATAATCCGCAAACCAACTGTCGACCCTGGCAATGTGGACTGCCGTGACAGCATGGATGTGAAGCTCTGCCCATTCCTGAATCTTGGATGCTTCTGCCAAACTCTGTGTCCCGCCCTGGTGATTGAGGTAGGTGACTGCCGTAACATTGTCTGTCTGGACACAGACCGAACGGACGTCCAGTGACTGAAACCGGAAGTTTTCCCTCAGTTCCAGATGGTTGCAGGGGAGAATGACTTCCTGATTGGACCAGAGGCGCTGGGCCGTGTATTTCTGAAATGCCCCTCAACCCCGAAGGCTGGCATCTGTGGAGAAGACCTGCCAGCCGAGCGGGAGAAAAGCGTGACCCAGAGGGATTGCCAGGGATGAGAGACACCAGAAAAGAGATCTGTGGACAATCAAGGAATGGAGAATTCGGTGGTCTAGGTAGTCCGAAGAGCAGTTTCACCTGGAGAGATCGCTCTCTGGAGCAGAAACATGTGGAACTTTGCATAGGCAATGGCCTATATGAAAGCCACCGTGGTGCTCAGAATTTTCATAGAAAAGCAGAAAGAGATGTGAGTGCCATGTCGCAGAGCGCAAACTCCTTGCTGCCGGGTGGACAGTTTCTCCAGAGGTAGGAACACCTGAGCTGAGTCGGTGTCAAACACTATTCCCAAGAAAGTGACTCGCTTACAGGGAGTCGGGCAGGATTTGGATGGCTGATCAAGTTGTCATCCTGGGATAGGGACTTGATTTCGTCTAGATATGGGACGGCTGAAATCCCCCTGGAATGAAGAATCACCATGATCCCAGAGAGAACCTTTGTAAAAACCAGTGGAGCCATCAAGATGCCGAACGGTAGTGCCACAAACATAGTGGTGAGAGAGGACTGCAAAATGCAGAAAGTGCTGATGGGACGGGCAAATTGGGACATGCAGGCACGCATTCCTGATGGCCACCGAGGAAAGGAAATCCTTCTGTTACATTGAGGCGATTACGGACCGGAGGGACTCCATGCGGAAATGACATATCTTGACAAAGACGTTCAGTCATTTTAGGTCCAGAATGAAACAACTTTTTGGGGACAACAAAAAAGTTCGAGTAAAACCCCCAAAAATTCCTGGTCTGGAGGAACAGGGACGATGAAACCTTGAACCAAGGCAGAGTCTATTTCTTCAAAAAAGTTGACTGCCCTGGCAGGAGACAGAGGGGGTGTGGACTGGAATAACCTGTCAGGTGGAAGACTTAGAAACTTGAACTTCTACCCTGAGGAGACTACTCCCTGCACTCAAGGGATCGGGATTTAAGAGAGCCAGACGTCCTTGAAGAGTAGAAGTCTGCCCTTCCCAACTCGAGACCTGATGAGTCGACACTGTCTTTTATTATTAGCATAGTGATGCAATTATTGTAATTGTTTTTTACCTAACAGAACTGATTATTATGAGAGGGCATCCTGACCGACTAGGACTAAAAATCAGACCTAACATGAAATACCCACCATTTCACAGTGGTAGTATTTAGTTGAGTAACATCAGCCTACTTGGGACTGAGCACTTGGTACTAATTTCTGAAGCTACATTGTTGGCCTGCATAAGCTGAATATGAGAAGGGATCCTCTCACTATACCATGCCCCTTGGATCCATAGGCCGACTCTATTGCATATATAATTATATTAGCTTTAGTTTCCATATATTAACAGTTATAGTTCTAACATAATAAAAGCCATATTGCCTTTATGTTAACTGTAGTTCCCATAACCATAAAGCTATCCACATGTGATGAGGCCAGTCATAATGCACAAGTCCATAAATCCAGACCATGCCCATCGTCATAGTGCCTTCAAATGAAGCCCAAATACAACAGTGCCGGTCAGTTACCTCATTAATGCCTCTTCTATCTTTCACTGACCTCACGTCATGCAGCCAGTCAGCCACAGCTCAAGTATGGCTTCCTTTCCCCAGGTCGCTATCTGTATTCATATGTAGTCTCAGGAACACGAGTGTTCTGCTCTTACCAGACCACTACAACGCAGCACCACTGGGAGCTAAGGTGTGATTGTCCCCTGTGCCCCAATGCAACCGGTTCAACCGCTGGTTGGACTTTGGGAGACTACTGTGCTCAATATTTATGATTCTAATTTGGACATCTAAGGTAGATACAATGAATGGTATTCCAATATCTCAAACATGATTTATGTTACTCCAGGTTGTGTACCAAGGATACCATGTCATATCCCCATTGTATTTTGTCAATGGTAGAAATGTACTTTTTTTAATTTGATGGCAAGATATATATCAGTGTGAGTTCTTGTGAGAGTTATCTCCTTTTAAAAGACACCAGCCTGTTGGGTGGAGGTAGACTCGTAGGTTTTCCTAACTAGATTACAAAAATAAATACAATACTGTAGCTTAAGATAAGGTATGACGGCGCTTGACTGCTACCAGGCTTCTTCAAAAGTCTGACATTAATCCGAAAATGATCTGTCGTGTCCGGTTGATAGTCATACACAGCTAAGGGGTTGTCAGGCTGTATGTCCCTTGCAAACGATCAGATTACTCTGGTCTTCAGCTCAAGAACAAATCTTTACTGAACTGAAGGAAAAGAAATGGAAAGAAGTTTTGGCAGGACTAAAGACATGGTAATAAATTTAAGTGGAAAAACTCTTTCTTTTAGTGCTGGCGTCGGCACCAAGCAAACCTGAATAGATGCCAGGGCCCACTACGCTCTATGGTTATCAAACAGAGAGCAAGGTAGACAGTGGCACAGACACACGCACCAGGATCTGGCCCTGCATCCTGGGATAATATTGCCATAGAACTCACAGTGATGATAACAGAAGGGACGTCAGGGTTATAGAAGAGCTATTTACATGCTCAATGTATATTGGAAACTCTAACTAAAGGTCTTTGTACCCACACCCCTGGTGCCAACGTCATCTGCCAGCTATTAAAGTGAACCTGTCAGTAGGTTTGGAGCCATTAAATAACCAGCATGCATTTATGCAGTACAGTGTTCCAAACCTGCCTGCCTCAAAACCGGACCTCTTTGGGAATAGTTAGTGAAGTAAATTACAATTTACCGAGATGAGACCAGGAGAAGCATTGGCCGCATGCGTATACGAAGCCGAGGAATGTAAACTGCGTATGCGCTGTGAAGCAAGGTGCACTGTCCTCGTCTTTATGTGCACAACACACGCATGTGATGATGCCGGACTCCTTTGGATAAGTTGTGATTTACTTTACTATGAGGGTATGTTCACACGCTGAGAGGCAGTTACGTGTGAAAAGACAGACTGTTAACAGCTGCCTCGTTTCACACGTAAAAGCTCCTCCTCGTAATTTACGAGGCGTCTGAGACGCTCGTAAACCTTGAGCCGTGCTTCATTGATTTCAATGAAGAACGGCTCAAATTACGTGGCAAAGAAGTGCCCTGCACTTCTTTGCCGAGGCAGTAATTTTACGCGTCGTAGTTTGACAGCTGTCAAACGACGACTCGTAAATAACAGGTCGTCTGCACAGTACGTCGGCAAACCCATTCAAATGAATGGGCAGATGTTTGCCGACGTATTGTAGCCATATTTTCAGACGTAAAACGAGGCATAATACGCCTCGTATACGTCTGAAATTTGGCCGTGTGAACATACCCTCACTGAAATGTCCGTGCTTGAGTAAGGCAGGTTTGAAACCCTAAATTCCAGCTGCATAACAACATGCTGGTGGTTCAGTAGCTCCACACTTACTGATAGGTTCCCCTTAAATTTGATTCAATGTCTGATTACCTTCTAGCAGCGGTAACTTAAAAAAGTTACCCCAGGAGAGGCACAACCCTCTTTTTATTAGAATCCAAGATATGATTATTTTTCTTCAATAAAGACGGGATATTCCGGGACAGATTTAAGTAAATTACCTTGATGTGTTGATTATATACCCCAGTCATGTAATCTCATGTAGTGTAAATACAATTTAGGCAGCCATTACTCTCTGTCCATTAATGATCAACCTATTGTTTATCTTTGACTGCCTCTCATTAGCTTATCTTTTACCCTTTACTCCATTTCACAATGATCTCTTTCTGATCTGGCATCCAGGAATTTGCAACACATAGCACAGAATGAGTTTATGTGGAATTGTTGGCTTTGGAAAGCCCTAAAAGACCAAAAAGAAAAGCAAAATAACCTATGTTACTTGTTCCTCCCTCTTCAACCACCTTCTTTCCACAGCTCCACCGTTTGTATCATTAGTTAGTATCACCAACATCAAGTCATCTGCTATTCCTACCCTCCTAGAAAATGGAAACGAAGGTTGAAGAACCTTTATCTAAGTCATCCCTTCATTGTGTTGCCAATGAAGAGGATGAGTCGCTAAAGGTAGAGATGATTCCTCTGAAAGACACCACTATTCAAGTTGAGCCCACCATGATGACCATAACATCTGAACATCCTGGAAAAGATCACATAATCTGGTCTATACTTAACACTTTCTACATGAACTTCTGCTGCCTTGGATTTATTGCACTTATCTTTTCTGTCAAGGTGAGTTAAAAAAAGAAAACACAATAATAATGTCAAAGAAACAGACGTTTGGCCTGATTGACGGAATTTTTTCTTCTGTGTTTTTAAACGCTTGTAAAAAAAAACAAACAAAGTCATGAATTTCAAGTGTTTTTCATAGTGTTTTTTTTTTTTTTAGAAGCGTTTTCGATGGTGGTTTTTATTATGTAACATTTTGAACAGGAGATTTTTCTGGAGTTCTTAAAGTCCTATATAAAAGCCTATGGGAAAAATGGCAGAAAAAAATGACATACCCAAAGCACTGACCACAAAACACTACAAACCAAAGTGTTTCTTATTTTTCACTGTAGACCTTAAAGTAACATCTGGCCACAGCGTTTTTGACCTAAAAAAAATGCAGTGATAACGCCAATAAAAAAAGCCAGAAAAAAATAAAGAAAAACACTGAATGTGAATCTAGGCATAAAGGTCAAATAATATTGGGCAGTATAGAATGGGACACTTTAGGGCAATGATCTCCAACCCGTGGAGAGCCATAGGCTGGAGACCACCACTATAAAGATATGGGAGAGGTTTATCAACCATGTAATGTAAAAGTGGAGGAGTTGTCTGTTGCATCCAGACAGCTTGAGGCTCTAATTTTTCTTTGGAAATTTAAGGGTATGTTCACACGAGGGCGTCCGTAACGGCTGAAATTACGGGGATGTTTCAGCCTGAAAACATCCCTGTAATTTCAGCCGTAACGGCATGTGCAGGCGCTTGAACGCCGCGTCCATTACGGGCGTAATTAGCGCTGCTATTCATTGGAGTCAATGAATAACGGCTCCAAATACGGCCAAAGAAGTGACAGGTCACTTCTTTGGCGCGGGTGTCTATTTACGCGCCGTCTTTTGACAGCGGCGCGTATATTACGCCTCTTGTGAACAGACAAACGTCTGCCCATTGCTTTCAAAATGCCCGAATTACGTCCGTAAATAGGCCGTGTGAACATACCCTAAAGCAATAGCAACATTTCCTCTGCTCTAGTTTCGCTAAATCCCAAAATTGACTTTCGTGCATGTATATGGCTCTGTCATATATGATTGAAACACCATAGGATCTCTTGAAACTGAATGTAATGTTTAAAAAATAAATAAATGCTATAATTGTAAGACTGCATCTGTGATTTCTGATGATTATATAGAATATGAACATGCCTGTACTGTACAGTCCAATGAACAAATATTTGCCCCCTTTCCCGATGTTCCCTTGTATACATATGTTTTGTGTTTACTTATCTTTCTTTCAACTTATCAGGGATCATTCAGTCTGAGGGGGCAATCCATAGTTTAGATAGTATACGGTGCAGACTAAAATATATTTATTCTACTATTCAGCTTAAAGAGGCTCTGTCACCAGATTATAAATGCCCTGTCTCCTACATAATCTGATCGGCGCTGTAATGTAGATAACAGCAGTGGTTTTTATTTTGAAAAACTATAATTTTTGAGCAAGTTATGAGCAATTTTAGATTTATGCTAATGAGTTTCTTAAAGACCAACTGGGCGTGTTTTTACTTTTGACCAAGTGGGTGTTGTAAAGAAGTGTATGAGGCTGACCAATCAGTGACCAATCAGTGACCAATCAGTGACCAATCAGTGACTAATCAGTGACATACACTTCTCATTGTTCCAGCCCAGCTTCTTTCACTGCACAATCACACTGTGCTGTGGATCATGCTGGGCTGGAACAATGAGAAGTGTATGAGGCTGATTAGTCACTGATTGGTCAGCCTCATACACTCCTCTGTACAACACCCAGTTGGTAAAAAGTAAAAACACGCCCAGTTGGTCTTTAAGAAACTCATTAGCATAAATTTAAAATTGCCCATAACTTCCTCAAAAATGATAGTTTTTCAAAATAAAAACCACTGCTGTTATCTACATTACAGCGCCGATCAGATTATGTAGGATATAGGGCACTTATAATCTGGTGACAGAGCCTCTTTAATGGGAAGGTGTTGTTATTTTTTTTTTTTTATCATATTGCTTTTAATATGATATTAACATAAATGTTATTTATTTGTGTTCTACTTTTTACTTTGCTCAGAAAATGGCGGCACACAGTGTAGGAGGTTTGCAGATTCAAACCCCTCCCTCTCCTGGCACTAGCATAGTTACATAATCCTAGGCAGCTGCTCCCCGGCATGTTTGCACAGTGGAAATGGTTGGCTGCCCTGGAGAAACACTTAGGGTATGTGCACACACAAAATAAAAAACATCTCAAAATACAGAGCTGTTTTCAAGGGAAAACATCTCCTGATTTTCGGACATTTTTTAATTAAAGTCGCGTTTTTTGCCGCATTTTTAACGGCCGTTTTTGGAGTTGTTTTTCTATAAAGTCAATGAAAAACGGCTCCAAAAACATCCTAAGTAGTGACATGCACTTCTTTTTCACAGCCGTTTTTTTACGCGGCCGTTTTGAAAAACGTTTCCGTTCTGCTTTCCCATTTTTTTGCGGTTTTTCAGCCGCCTGAAAAACGGCCAAAAATAAGCCGTGTGAATATACCCTCATTACTATGTCCTCGAGAATGAGGTTCTGAAAGGGGACGAGCTGACAGGTCTCCTTTAAACACCTCAAGGAGATGATAAGAATTAAAGGGTTTTCTAGGATTTTACATTGGTGGGACATCACTGAACAGTAGAGTGATGCGAATGAAGGAAAGACGGTGCTCAATGGAGGGTTACAGCAACCGACACTATAACGTTCATATGGATGTGGCTCTGTCTCGTACCGCATCCTAGACCATTCATGAGAATGAGGGGGGGGGGCTTCAGTATCAGACACAGCCATGCACGGGGACGTTGCTGTGTCGTGGACTACAGAGAAAGTGCTGCTGTCCCTTCATTCAGAGGATTGGTACAACTCCCAGAAGTGGAACACCCACCGATCATACATTGATGGCCAATCCAAATGCTATCAATATAAAATCCTGGATAACTTATTTAAAAGGCAAAGGGCTCTAAAAAATGACCATCACCACCTTCAAGATGGAACCTCATTACTAAGACTACTTACGATAAAGACAAGGTCACATCTATAGCTGATAATAGTCCATCTCAATTAATGATGTATTTCTTGTTCATTCTTCCTGCAGTCTCGGGATCAGAAGCTGGTAAGAAATCAAAATAGAGCCAGATATTATGGAGCCACTGCCCGTTCCTTAAATATTGCCGCTTCAGTCTTGACCATACTATGGTTCCTAATCACGGCAACCATTCTTTATTTCAATCTCCTTCATCTGTGGTCTACAATAACAGGGTGGTTTGGGAAGTAAGGCAATTTAACCTGCAAAAAAACGCACGGACATTAACAATCATTTCAACACAGTGCCGTTATGAGGTGAAACCGCATGTCAACTCGGAGTCTGGCCGTGTCTTGGCCATCCGGCTGAAACTCCGTACACATAATGTGTGGCCTTACCTGAAAGACTTTGACATACAACATATCATCGTTGTGACTTCTAGGATCTAATCTGCCCAAGACCGATTCTTATATCCAAGATCTTTAGTATGAAAATCTCATTACGAAATGAAGGTGTACTTATTTGTTGGCTTTTGTAGAATTCACTTTATGCAAAAATGTTGTGATAATTACTCAATGGATTTTTTAAATAAATGTATATGTTCTTATATTTGGAATGTGGTCAATTATGATGAACCATGGATATGTTGATATTTCATCATAACAGGATTTACTATCCATAGTTTTATACATTTTATGTATTTGCTGTATGTTTCACCATCAGATACATTTGTGAAATATTTTTAGTCATTGAAAAATTATAGTTAGTTATTGCCAAAAATAAATGTAATTTGCCTTGCTCTTAGACATCATACATATGGCCGTATTATGGTTCAGTGTTATATGGATCCATAAGAGCTTGCTACCTCTGCGTTAAGAAAAAAAAATGCGTGGACTGTACCATCACATGCCGTTATACGTAGGTCTCCTACCCTGTAGAATTGCCACTAGAGGAGAACATGGCACCTAATGCAGGCATCATACAGCGGAACACAGAGTGCCTACGGGTCTATATTTAGGACTCCCATTTGCCAACGTAGAGTGTCCCTTCAGGCCATGAGTCCTTGTACTTTGATCTCCCAGGTATGTCTGTCATCAAGGTTAAAGGGGTTATCTGGTGCTATGTAAATAAAGCCTTGCATTTCAGTTGCATTATTGAGGCTTCGTTCACCTCTGCGCCAGGTCTCCGTTACGACGTTCCGTCTGAGCTTTCCATCGGAACAGAGCCCTGGTAGACACAAACGGAACCTATTGTTTTCAATGGTGACGGATCTGGTGCCAATGGTTTCCGTTTGTTTCCGTTTTGCAAGGGTTCCGTTGTTTTGATGGAATGAATAGCGTAGTCGACTGCGGTATTGAGTCAGTCAAAACGACCGAGACAAACGGAAACCATTGGCACCAGATCCGTCACAATTGAAATCAATGGTGATGGAAACGGAAACCTCAGTTTGTGTCTGTCAGGGCTCCGTTCCAACGAAAAGCTCAGACGGAACATCGGAGCGTAGCCCTAGCGCAGATGTGAACAAAGCCTAAGAGCTTTAGTTAATGTGAATGGGGCCCGTGTATGGCAGGCACTGTGTATGGGGGGAATTCACTGGAAGGGACTATTTTTAGGATGCACTCTGGCAGCAACTGTGTATGGGGACACTTTCTGGCAGGCCCTGTATGTTGGGGCACTCTCTGGCAGAAATAGTGTAGGGGGCACTTTCTGGCAGGTACTGTATATGGGGGCTCTCTTTGGCAGGCACTGTATCTGGGGGTGTCAGGGATCATTAGCCTGTATATTGTTTGCAAAAATATTATCCTTACATATATATATATATATATATATATATATATATATATATATATATATATCAGTATATTACACAAAGAGCTTGAATCTATGTAAGAAGATGGAGCCTGTATAAGGAACACACCTATGGAAGACACCGCCCCTGGAATGCAAGAGGAGTGTACAGATGAACTTACAGCTGAATAGAGCCAATGGGGCTTAAGCACGTTCCACCTTCCTCCAGAGAAGATTTTTTTTGTAACCTCTTTGTTCAATAAAGTTAGTTGTCCTTCCTGCTTCACTGAGGGAGGATCTGTACCAACACTATTCTGCCTGGTATATTTCTTCCATGCATGCACTCAGTTTCCAATTTACAGAGGTGGCTATTCGGGGTGGAATAACAGGGAGAAGGAAGCTACCCTAACAGGGGCACTTTCTGGTTGATATGATGTATGGGGGTTACCTGCCAGGTTCTATTTAAATGTAATATATCTGATGGGCACATTATATGGGGTGGGGGGCAACACCATGGATGTCATTTTCATTGGCAACTTCCTGTTATTTTAAATCTAGTTTTAACAGGTTCCCGACCGCTGGCTGTATTTTTACGGCCAGTGGTCAGGGTCCTTAAAACCCGAGCCATAGACTTTTTATGGCTCAGGTTTTAACTTGCTGCCCGCGTGTCAGTGACTGCCGGGGACCCTGAGGAGAGGATAGAAGCAGCTTTTGCTGCTTCTGTCTTCTCCGATGTCTTTTTACACAGCGCTCAATGCGCACTGTGTATAGGAATAGAGGCAGCGGCGCTGTCTCTGTTCCTCCCGGTGATCATGTGACTGGTCACATGATCGCCGGGTGCCATTAGTGACAGACTGCTGCTGGGTCTTACAAGACCCAGCACAGCCCAGTTAGTGACAATCGTCACTATGAGAGGGCTGATTTCCCCTGTAACTGGGGCTGCTGTTCAGCTCCAGTTACAGGGGAAAAGATGGTGTAAAAGAAAGAAAAAAAAGATATAAAGTTTCCCAAAGGTCTTTTTTGACCTTTGAGGGACAGACCATAGTAATAAAAAAATAATAAAGTAAAGTGCAAAAAAAATAAAAATAATAAATACACATAAATTACCCACCCCAAAAAAAAACGTTCCCCCCCCGCCAATCATTGTTGTAACGCTAACGCTGACCCAATTACCCTAATATAGACATGTAATATATTAAAATTTATGGTAGACAATGACGATCACAAATAAAAGGTCTATTTTAGGGTAAAACAATGTTATTACCAAAAAAAAATAGCTGAAACGTAAAAAAGCTTATTTTTTTACTATTATTTTCAAACTTTATGAATAAAAATTCTAAAATAGCAAAAAAGGTGTGTATAAAAACGATAAAAAAAGAAACCTGCATTGTCTACGGAAAAAACGTCGCAAAAACCACGTCGTTAGCCCAACAAATAAAAAAGTTATAGCCATTTAACTAACACGTGCTAAAAATGGCTAAACGGTGTCTGGTCCTGAAGGCGCAAAATAGCCCGGTCCTGAACTGGTTAATGGATGACTTTTTCTGGTTAGCACATACACAAGTAAATTATGCCAGAGCAGGCTATGTATTGCCAGAAAGTGTGGGGATATATTTTATATTTTAAAAAGAGAAGACAAATAGTTTTTCTGGAAAAAATTTACCATATTTTTCGGGCTATAAGACGCCCCCAGGTTTTAGACAACAGAAAATAGGGGGGGAAAAGAAAATTAATTTATTACTACTTTTACAAAGAAAAAACAATTTGCTTAAAAAAAATTTGTTTGCCAATTTTCCGCGAGCCATAAATGTTATATTTTTTCATCGATTGAGCGGTGTGAGGGCTTATTTTTTGCGGGACGAGCTGTAGTTTTTATTGGCACCATCTTTTGGCACATAAGATTTTCTGATCACTTTTTATTTCATTTTTTTGCTGCTAAGGTGACCAAAAAACAATGATTCTTGTGTTAATAAGTGTTTTTTGTGGGGGGTTTTTTACGCCATTCTCCGTGCATGTTAATCAGTGGTATATTGTAATAGTTTGGACTTTCACAGACACAGCGATACCAATGTTTACATTTTGTACATTGTGCTCGGGGAAAAATGGGAAAAGGTTTTTTTTAACTTTTAATATTTTTTTTTTTTTACACTCCTGAAAATGTATCTATTTTACACATCTTATTAGTTCCCCTAGGGGACTTGAACCGTTAGATAGCTGGTACAATACACTGCAATACTAATGTATTGCAGTATATTGTCAGTTTTACAGGCCTCTGCTAAGCCCTGCCGGAGACAAGGCTTAGCAGAGGCAGTCAGAAGACATACCTGGGGGCCTTCATTAGGTCCCTGGGCTGCCATGACAATCATCAGCGGCCCGATCACATTGGGGGGTGGGGTATTGGGCTGTCGGAGGGGGCCGTTCCCCTGCTAAATGTTTAAATGCCGCGGTCGCTATTGATGGCGGCATTTAACGTGTTCCTGGCCGTTAGAGCAGTGTGTCAGCTGTAAAACACAGCTGACACTTGCAGTGTATTGAGCATGAGCCCGCTCCAAACATCACCCGCTGCTCCATGACGTGCTGGCACGTCATGGGTTGGGAAGGGGTTAAGGAAGCAGTTAGGGGGTCTGGCGCAGCTGAGCCCCTCTACTGCCGACTAGAAGATGCAGGGACTTTTTAGCAAAAGTGCGTCTTGGTCTGATGTATGGCATAAACTTTATATGAACGCAGTGTGTAATTGATTGGTTTTATTTATTCACTGTATAATTCTGTCACTGTATGGTGGTATTATTTTGAGGTTCCATAGGCACATTGTACTACTTCAAAAGTCATATGTCAGGGGCAAAACATTTTGAGGTAGAGATAAATTGGGGCTAACCATCATCACATGGAGAATTAGCCTTTGCACGGGTTCCCTCGGCCTCCTGGGATGACGTCCCATGTGCCGCCCCTACAACCTATGATTGGCTTCAGTGGTCACATGGGATGAAACGTCACCCCTGGAGGTTGCCCTGGAGGAAGAAACACAGACCTCTGGGTAAGTACAAGATTTTTCTTTTTTTGTGAGTTGCGATTTTTGCAGCGGAATCGCTGCTAACCCGCTGCAAAAAAATGCAACAACTGGTATTTGTTGCGGGTTTTACCTCCCCATTGAATTAAATGGGGAAAATCCGCAACAAATAAGCAGCGTTGGCGCAAATACAATTGACACGCTGCGGAATGAAATTCCGCACCGCATGTAAATTTCTGAGCAGGTTTTCTGCTCCATATTTACGCAGAGTGTGGAGGAGATTAGCTCTATCTCATCCACTTTGCTGCTACTAAATTATGCTGCAGATTTTCCGGAAAATCCGCGTTATTTACGCAACGTGTGAACTGACCCTTACGCTGCATTTTTTTCCAGCAGCGTGGGCATGAGATTTTCTTAATCTCATTAACTTTGCTGCTGACATAAATGCTGCGGAATTGCCGCACAGCATTCCACTGCGGAAATTCCGCAGCATTTACGCTACATAGAAACCCGGCCTTAGATATGTACTGTAAAATGGTGCCCTAACCAAGTACAACTTGCACCACAAAATACAAAGTACAAAATACAAAGTACAGTCATGTCAGAGTAAAACTAAAAAATAAAAAGTTATGATGGTCAGAATGTAAGAAGGCAAAAAACCAAAAAATTATTTGTCTACTGAAGTTCAAAACTGACCAGGTCCTGAAGAGGTTAAAGAGATAATGAGATCTGTTACTGGAGATTCAGAGCATTTCACAATGATTTAAAAGAACAAATACATTTCAACACCGAGGATTTGTAAATGTCACAGAAGTTACTAAACAAACTATGGATTCCCATGTGTAACACATATAATCCGGTACACTATTCCTCTTGACAAAGGAGATTCACCTGATTTCAACACCTTCCATTTGCCACCTAGCTCGTAAGGATTACAAAATGCAATGTGGCAACTACAATGTTACTAGCTTAGGCCCCATGCACACGACCGTGGATTTCGTCCATAATTACGGACCCATTAATTTCTATGGCCCACGGACACCTTCCCATATATTTGTGGGAAGGTGTCCGGGTCGTAGAAAGACTCCGTAAAAAACACAGAACCAGTGGCCCTTCCAAACCTGGAAAGGCTAGCCTGCTGCTGCTATGTTGCATCTGGCTAGTTATGAAAAATGGTGGTGACACCACATAGTTTTTATTCTAATTATTACTGGGGTTTTTTAAATGACGTAGGGCCCCCCTCATTTTTCATAACCAGTCAGCTACAACATAGCAGCAGAATCAGACTAGCCTTACCAGTGTGGGAAGGGCCACTGTTTTTGGGCTTTCCCAGCCTAATAGTACCAGCCTGCAGCCACCCAAGTACCCAACCATCACTACAGATGGTCGGGTACTGGATCGTAGCCGGCTCTTCCCGGCACCCCTGGTGGCGGTGAGTACCGGGGTAATAATGGGGGTTAGTGTTAGCCTTTTCACCGGCAAACACTAAGCCTCGTCTTAGTAATGGACGTTATCAATCAGCCAGCGGCCATTACTAAGGCGGTAGTAATAACGTTTAAAAAAAAAAAATACAAAGACATAGAAAAAATATTGTATTGAAATAAAAAAAATACACAACCCTCATTAAAGTGGTCTTCCCAATACTTTTTTTTTTTTTTTTTAAATCGCTGCAACGCTTCTCAATTTATCTATTAATGCCCCCTGAATATCGTCATCTACATTTTTAATTTACCATTATTCTCTTTCCCCCTCGCCATGTTTGTTTTCTCTACCAATCAATGAGGGGTCATTTTCTTCCACATTTTTTTTATGTAACTCGAGCATAAAGGCATTTGTACATTTTACAAGCAATATAAATCTATATGCAACATCTATATACAGAACCAAGCTCATTACATATATACAGAACCAGAACAAAGCTCATTACATATATACAGAACCAAGATCAGTACATATATACAACACCAGAACCAAGCTCATTACATATATACACCAGAACCAAGCACAGTACATATATACAACACCAGAACTAAGCTCATTACATATATACAACACCAGAACCAAGCTCATTACATATATGCAGCATCAGAACAAAGATCAGTACATACTAGTCCTTCTCAATGAATTAGAATATCATGAAAAAGTTTATTTATTTCAGTAATTCAATTCTAAAAGTGAAACTCATATATTATATAGATTCATTACACACAGAATGATCTATTTCCAGCATTTCTTTCTTTTAATTGTGATTATGGCCACTATGAAAGCAACCTGGGCTTCCATAACACCTCAGCACTGCCACAGGCTGATCGCCCCCATGTCACGCCGCATTGATGCAGTAATTCATGAAAAGGAGCCCCGACCAAGTATTGAGTGCATATACTGTACATACTTTTCAGTAGGCCAAGATTTCGGTATTAAACATCATTTTTGAGATTGGGTTTATATAATCTAATCTTCTGAGACACTACATTTTGGGTTTTCATTAACTGTAAGCCATAATCATCAACATTAAAATAAATTAAAAAAAATTGGAAATAGATCACTCTGTGTGTAATGAACCTATATAATATATATGAGTTTCACTTTTTTTAAATTGAATTACTGAAATAAACTTTTTGATGATATTCTAATTCATTGAGAAGGACTAGTATATACAGCACCAGAACAAAGATCAGTGCATATATACAGAATCAGAACCAAGATCAGTACATATATACAGTGTCAGGACCAAGCTCAGTACATATATACAGCACCAGAACCAAGCTCAATACATATATATATAGTAACAGAACCAAGCTCAGTACATCTATACAGCACCAGAACCAAGTTCAGTACATAAATACAACACCAGCCGTATATGTTTGCACTAAATTGTATACAGCTCCCAGCATGGCCCAAACAATGGTAAGGATATGCTGGCAGATGCTGTTTCACAAAAAATAAATCATACCACCATCATCTCACTGCAGATCATACAGTGACTACAGTGCTGATTAGAGGCAGAATAAACATTTACATTAAGTGACTCACAGGCGACGATCTCAGATTATAGTTCTTTTTCTCTTTTCGTCTCCCTCTGGTCCAGACCTCTATGATGACTTCTCCCGGCCACAGCCCATTTCTGCCGTTTTCCGCTCAAATGTCTTCAGCTTCTCACTTTTCAAACATTTCTACACCTATAAACAAAGATAAAGTTCTCATGTTGCCAGGCACTGTTGCACTAAATATAATAGCGCCATACACTGCACCTCTAATAATAATAGCACCATACACTGTGTCTCTGATTATAATAGCGCCATACACTGCAACTCTAATTGTAATAGCACCATACACTGTGACACATACACACACACACACACACACACACACACACACACCGTGCCCCCTTTAGATAGTGCCCCCATATAGGTCCCTGTAGATAGTGCCCGCATATAGCCACCCATGTAGATAGTGCCCTAAATATAGCCCCTACATAGAGTGCCCCACATAGAGCCCCCTCTGAAAATAGTGCTCCACATATGGCCCCCCCTGTAGATAGTGCTCCACATATAGCCCATCTCTGTATATTATATCCAGCATATACCCCACCCCTGTAGATAGTGCCCTACGTATATCTCCCCCTATAGGGCTCCATGTATAGCCCACCCTTGTAGATAGTGCCCTTCATACATCTCCCCCTATAAATAGTGCTGCATATATAGCCCACCCCTGTATATAGTGCCACATGTATATCTTCCCCTATAGTGCTCCATATATAACCGACCCCTGTATATAGCAACGCTGTAGATATAGCCCACCCCTATATATAGTGTCCAACATATAGCCCACCCCTGTAGATAGTGCCCTGCATATATCTCCCCCTATAAATAATGCTCCATATATAGCCCACCCCTCTATATAGTGCCTCACATATAGCTCCCTCTATAGTTCTCTACATATAGCCCACCCATGTATATAGTGCCTCACATATAGCTCCGCCTATAGTGTTCCACATATAGCCCACCCCTGTAGATAATGTCACTCACGTTTTTATTAGGATACAAAAAACTTTACATACCTTAATCCCATTCCGCACCGACCGGTGGCAATGCAGACCTGCTCTGTTCTGGGCCGGTGTACTGGGGTTGAACGACGCAAGCGTCTCGATGACGTCATCGCGGCGGTTGTGTCATTGAAAGGTGCTGATTGACAGGGCAAGTTATTCTGCCCTGCCAATTAGCGCCATTCAAAGATGCAAGTGGCGCAATAACGTCATCGCACCGCTTGCGTCTATAAAAGGCGCAATTGGCAGGGCACTATGACTTGCCCCTGGTATAGACTCTGCTCCGGGACTCTGGGGAATTCCCTGATATCACTATCCACTGTCCAGAGCCCTACTAGCAACAAGCTCCTTGCTCGCTCCTGACATCACATACATTCTTCTGATAGTTTCAGGTCTGCTGCTAGGGGGGACAAAATGGCGTGCAGGCGCTGTGATAGCGAAGGAGTGGGCATGCGTGGTAAACACTGGTAGTGTAGAAACCATGCATGCTCAGAGACTAGCAGTGTTTACCACGCATGCTCAGAGACTAGCAGTGTTTCTCTCCCCTAGCAGCAGACCCGGAAACTATCAGAAGAAAGGGAGTATCCGGTCCACCACTTCCCTCAGTGTAGAGTGACGTCAGGAATGACATACCCGTACATTGAGCCAGCCAAAAAAAGGAACTCCGATCATGGACGGGCTAGCGCCAGAAGTAAGGATTTTGCTTCTGGAGATGCATCACGTGACTAGCGCTGGTATCGGATGTTAGAAGATGAAATCAAAACGTAATTTTTATATGTGCAGTGAAATAGAAATTAGTTATTTGGTTCCGGAAACCCCTTTAACCATTTTATTGAAAATAAAAAAAAACTTCAAAGTAGTCCTCGAAACCGACGTAGTCAAACATCCGAACCTGTAAAAAAATAAAAAAAAAGCACAAAGCACAAAAAACATTAGTAACACACGTGGTAGGCCTATGTGTAATACGGTCTGTTGGACCCTGTATCTAAGCCTAACACAAGGTAGGGTTAGATAAAGGGCCCCAGCAGACAGTACTGTTATACTTACCATCCACTTTGACTCCGGACGCAGCGGAGGTCCTGACGTCATCCAGCAGCGCAACGTACGCGGCGCAAAGGGTCATGACGCAGGAAAACGTCAGGACCTCTGCCGCACTCAGGAGTGAGGAGGGTAAGTATATTGTTGTTACTATAGTAACAGGGCCGGTGTATTTTAATACATAGGCTCCAGTTACTACAGTAACTTTTTATAGACATGGTGCCGGGGGAAGCGGGCAATTCCGACCGCTGGGACCCCTATAGCTACGCCACTATGTGGCATTCACCCATGGATCCAGCCCACCAGGGCTTGAGCGACACCACTCAAACTTTATAATTCGTTTTTATTCAAAATTATTTTTACTATGAGATACAGCTGCTCTGTATTTTCTATACAGAGCAGCTGTATCTTCTGCTGAATCCTGTACCCGTCAGGTCTGCGGGACGGACGGTTTCAGTGTCAGCGGGACCTATGTGTCTGACACGCAGGATCCACCTGTTATCCATCGCATCTAAGTTCATAACTTAGATGTAATAGATTACAGGTGGATCATGTGTGTCAGAGACACATATGACCCGTTGACACTGAACCCGTCTGTCCCGCGGATCTGACGGATTCAAGTCTTCACGCACGATACAGCTGCTCTGTACACAGAATACAGAGCACAGGTGTATCTTATAAAGTAAAAATAATTTTTAATAAAAACGAATTATAAAGTTGAACAAAACACACAGATTTTTACATAGCCTTTAAGTAGTGAGTAGTTCTCCTGTTATCCTTGGTACATGTTTGGCATGGTCATTATAAAATCAGCTCCAAAAACACCTGGATTCAGCCTCCTATTTTTCCTATTTAAAGGGGTTGTCCACTACCGGACAACTGATGACCTATCCAGTATATACCATTCAGCTCCTCCAGCTGCCCCTGGGCACCGGACGTCCATGCCGGAAGCCGTTGGGTGCAGTCATGGAATAGCGGCCGAGCTGCAGTTTAGCAGCACGGCCACTATGCAATGTATGGTTCCGGCTTCGTATACTGCATAACGTGCAATGACACCCGATGCCCGCAGGCAACCGGAGCAGCTGATCGGTGCAGGGTCTGGGTGTCGGACCCGCATCGGTAGTGGACAACCCCTTTAAACATCTGCCGTGTGAACATACGCTAAAATGTTCCTCTTTTTTTTAACTAGGAAATAGATTTGCATTAAAAAAATTTACTATATTGGTCTAGATTAGAAATTATCGGTCTGGTTCCTAATTGTATATTTGACCCTTGTATATTATTTCATCATTTGGTTCCGTTTAAATGTCTATATTCAGATGATTTTTGAGCAAATATTTAGTTAAAAATCTGTTCATGACAAATCTTTCACATGATGAGCCAGAGGTGTCCCTTCAAAAAGTTGGGAGGTATGGTTGTACCCTTTGAAGAATGGAACCTTGGGAGGAACATCCCTACACTATTAACTCTTTTGTAACAATTTTTTCACTTTTTTCATTCCCAAGTAAAACCTGAACTATAAAAAAAAAATCATATTATACCCGTATACACATATATTTTATGAAAGTAGAGTAGACACCTTATGAGTGTAAAGTGCATTTTTATCATTTATGAGTGACTTCATGCCATGCAATTTTGCATCAAAGTATAATGCTGTGTAAAAAAATGCATCAAAGTCGTTGTCTAACAGGATGCAGAGCCTGAGACATAAAAAAAACTAAAAATAAAAGTTCAAGCTGTGCAGAGTTCATACATGTCACTTATACCCAGGGGCGTAACTAGGAAAGACCGGGCCCCATAGCAAACTTTTGACTGGGCCCCCACCCCCCTTGTAGATAGTGCCTTTTTTACAGTCCCCCCTGTAGATATCTACAAAGGGGGCTGTATGGCGTTATCTACAGGGGGGGGGCTGTATGGCGCCATCTACACGGGGGGCTGTATGGCGCCATCTACAGGGGGGCTGTATGGCGTTATCTACAGGGGGGGGGCTGTATGGCACCATCTACACGGGGGCTGTATGGCGCCATCTACAGGGGGGCTGTATGGCGTTATCTACAGGGGGGGGCTGTATGGCGCCATCTACACGGGGGGCTGTATGGCGCCATCTACAGAGGGGGCTGTATGGCGCTATCTACAGGGGGGCTGTATGGCGTTATCTACAGTGGGGCTGTATGGCGTTATCTACAGAGGGGGCTGTGTGGCGTTATCCACAGGGGGGACTCTGTATGGCGTTATCTACAGTGGGGCTGTATGGCGCTATCCACAGGGGGGACTCTGTATGGCGTTCTCTACAGAGGGGGCTGTATGGCGTTATCTACAGGGGGGACTGTATGACGTAATCTACAGGGGGGACTGTGTATGGCGTTATCTACAGGGGGGACAGTATGGCGTTATCTACAGGGGGGCAGTATGGCGTTATCTACAGGGGGGCTGTATGGCATTATCTACAGGGGGGACTGTATGGCGTTATCTACAGGGGGGACTGTGTATGGCGTTATCTACAGGGGGGACTGTATGGCGTTATCTACAGAGGGGGCTGTATGGCGCTATCTATCCTGTAGAGAACGCCATACAGCCCAACCCCCCCAAAAAATGCGACCTACAGTGTGAAAAGACAAAAGACATGTATCCCCTATCCACAGGATAGGGGATACATGTGTGATCGCTGGCAGTGATAGGGAGAACGGGGGACTGAACGTCCCCTGAAGTTCTCCATGATTAACCTCTGACTTCCGGCATCTGCGCAGCTCAATAAAAATGAAAGGAGCGCTGGTCACGCATGCGCACAAGCGGCTGAGCGTCCACACGAGGGCTTCATCTGCTTTGTTCTAGCGATTGGTGGGGGACTCAAACCCCCCCCCCCCTCCCCCAAAGCAAACTTCTGACATGACAGAAGTTTATCAAACGTTTAGCTACACTTTAAGCTTACTTTTTGCATGGTCAAGATAAAACCTGATGTTCCGTTGTCATTTTTGGACCTATCTTTGAAGTTCGGGAAATGCCGTAATGATTTATTGTGGATGCTTACCCTTTAAGTTAGAGAAAGACATACCAATGCTTTGGACACATATCCTCAGCCTTATTAAACATTCATCATCAGGGTTTAGATGGAGGGAAAAAAAGAGGAATCTAAAATGTAACACAAAGGAAATCGAGTCGTTTGACTCCTCCTTACACCACTTAAATATCCTTCTACTACTCAAGCGTTCAGTTGACATTCAGCTTCTGTGACAGCCTAAATCATGGATGCCGGGGTTACTCACCAATCCACATTCCCTACAGTTGAAGTTCACACTAAGCAGGTCAGCTATGGTGAAGACCTACACAAAGTGGAGATGCAGCCAGCGAGTGTTTATAGCAAGTCTACGGTGGTGGTCATACAAGATGCTCTTCCAGTACGAGATGACTTGCTTTGGTCCATCTTCAACAGCATTTATATGAACGCATGCTGCCTGGGATTCGTGGCGCTCACATACTCCGTAAAGGTGAGTGATGGGAAGTGTAGCTACCATGTTGGTATTGTTTCAATGGTAGGACTCTCTCTTATAATGGAACCATCTTTGGGCCATTTAAAGAATTACATTAGAGATTTAGCAGTGACATAATATATTATTAATAGAATTGTCCCCATTTACATAGGGGCAGTATGACTTAAAAAAACAAAAACCTTTTGCACGGTATTTCGAATTCTCAACATTGTCTTGCAAGAAGAAATACTAAGAAATAGGCTGTATTGTTTCATTGGTTTGTATATTCTCCACTTCGGAGATTCTCAGCAATAGGTTTCTAAAGGGTATGTGTGTGTGCAGGAGGGTAACTAGAAAGTGCTGGGCAACATACCAAACTTTTGAATGCATTTAGCCTCTCCGTGTGAGAGCGAGGGCACACTTTGCGACCGAGTCACAGTGAGGGTATGTTCACACGCTTAATAAATAACATCTGAAAATATGGAGCGGTTTTCATGGGAAAACCGCTCCTGATTTTCAGCCGTTTTTTAAGCAAAGTCGCGTTTTTTAACGGCCATTTTCGAAGATGTTTTTCTATAGTCAATGAAAAATGGCTCAAGAAGTGACATGCACTTATTTTTCGTGGGCGTTTTTTAAATGCGGCTGCTTTTCAAAACGGCTGCGTAAAAAAAACGGCTCGTCAGAACAGAACGCCGTTTTTCCCATTGAAATGAAAGAGCAGATGTTTGGAGACGTTCTGCTTCCGATTTTTCGGCCGGTTACGCCTCGAAAAACAGCCGAAAATAAGCAGTGTGACCATACCCTAAAAAAACACAACTGCATTAACTCATTTCCGCAGCCATTTTTGGATTTTCACTTTCATTTCTTCCTCCCCACCTTCAAAAGCCATAACTTTTTTTAACGTTCCATCAATATAGCCTTAGGAGGGCTTGTTTTTTGCAAGAAGAGTTGATTTTCACAGCACCGTTAATTGTACCATATAATATAGTGAGAAACTATAAAAAAAAAAATCTTAGTGGATGGAAGGGGGGAAAAAACTGATTCCTTGATATTTTGTGGAGTTTTGTTTTTACAGTACTCACCCTGCCGTAAAAACAGCACGTTAACTTTATTCTGCGGGTCAATACGAATACGGCAATGCCAAATATATATAGTTTTTTTTATGTTTCACTAATCTTACAAGACGAAAACGGATTGTTAAAAATAAAATTTGTGTTTTGTCGCCATGGATGAAGCAAACGGTCACACATGGTTAGTGCCAGAAACACTTAGTCTTTCTCTAGCAAAGATTGAAGGAAGAACAAAACATGGCTGAGGTCTTCCAGAAATAGCACCACTCATGTGAAATGGCTGTGTGTGGTATTACATCTCAGCCCCATTCAAGTGTGTTAAACTGAGCTTCAATACTACACACAGCCTTTGGACAAGAGTTGCAAGGTCTCTAGAAGAAAGCAGACAAGTTTTTCTAATCTCATGCAAGCCCCATAAAACCATGTTTTTCCTCGCCCCTTTACAAGGTTTACAGCTGGGTCAAATTTGACATGAAACCCCTGTATATCAGGCAGAAGCCACATTACTTGGACATTACAGATTTCTCTTTCTAGCGGTGTTTGGCTGCATTCACACGGTCATAGTACAGGCACAATTTTGCGTCCGCGTTAAACTCACACCCCACATCATGAGATTCTATGGGGATCCACGTTTGGTCCTCTTGAACCATGGGGGTCTGTGTCTTGCAGCCATAACACAGACGCATTGTGGCCTTAATGTAAAGTATATTTCTGCTGAACGAACATTAGATTAACCTTTTGTTTTTTCTTTTTATCTCTCGCCAGTCCCGAGATCGGAAATTATTTGGAGATAAAACTGGAGCAATGAGTTATGCTTCCAATGCCCGGAAATTCAACATTGCCGCAACAGTAATATCAGCTATATTATTCATGATCTTAATCATCATTAATATTGTTTTATCGATAAGAATCAACACTTGAGTTTATTGCAGACCCCCGTTCACAGATTTACTGAAAACATCACTGGAATTGGGGTTGCACTCATCAATAAATTTATTATTAATACTATTATTGGATTTTTATTCATCTAAAAAAAAAGTTAATAAAGATTTATAGGGCTTTTCCCACCAGATAACGGATTTCTAAAATATTGCAAAGAACAAATTTATTCCGATCCTACTAACAAATACGTGGATGCAAATCTGCTGTGACTGCGATGAGAAAAGCAAGAGGCAAAAAATTGGGAGCTAAGATTTATGCAAATATTGAATATTTAATCAAATTGTGTGTACCCACCTGCCATGACAGTCTAGGGACCCTCCTTAATGAGGACATCACATTTAAAAGTATGTAGGCCCATGCCTCCGTGAACGATTATATTTTTCCATAGAAGCAAGGTCGCAAATCACAAATTTTCTCTCATGGATTCATATGAAATATGTGAAATAAAACACCTCTGATACCCTCCATATAAAAGCATAGGTACATGATGGTACAGTATGGGTCTACAGCTTCCTATATGGGTCATATAACAGATCCCTATGATCTTATAGAAGCATCTGGAACATGGCCACGTGATGGGCCCTAAAACTGAAGATTTTGTGTATGAGTTAGAATTCTAGACTTGCTCCCCTGGAAATCTTAGGCCCTGTTCACACAGTTTTTTTGCAGGCAGAAAAAAAAAAAAAAAAAAAACGGACTCCGAATTCCTTTAGGAATTTTGAGGCTGATTTTGACCTGCCTGCGCTTTTTTGCCACGGTTTTCGTGGCGTTTTTCACCCGTGGCCATTAAGCTAATGTAAGGACCACGGGCAAAAAAAACCGCAGTGAAAGACGCTCGGAAACGAGCGCCTAGGTCAAAATCTCCCTCCCATTGATTTCAAATGGGAGGTCAGAGGCAGAAATCACGGCACGAAAGGACATTCCGCTGTTTTTTCCCGCGAGCAGCTTAAAGCCACCCAGTAAAGAAACCGCTTCTGCCTCACATATATGGGGGGCGATTTCGGACAGTTTTTGGCACTGATTCCGACACGGTTTAAGTCTCAAAATCAGCACCAAAAAACTGCACATGAACTGGGCAAAATAAGACACCGCACCCAATAATTTGCATGTTCTACACATGCTTCTTGTACTTTCAGGACACATTTTAATTTTTAGTCAATATATACTTATATGGGAAAAATACTAAACTAAGCAATATTTTTTAAAGGCTCTGTCGTGCCCAAAAAAAAATAATTCTGCAACAAAACTGCCTTGCTGGGCTTCAACGCTGGGACCCCCACTGATCGTGAGAACGGAGGTCCCAAATCTACAGATCCTCCTTACAGCAGCCCCTCCAGTGAGGAGGAGCTTGAATGGAGTGGAGTGGGGGGTGTGCATGGGCCTGCCGCTCTATTCACGGTCTATGAGAATAACAAGCGCTTATACCCTCGTTCACAATCATTGCCCTGATGATTGTTGGCAGTACATCTCCCCGTGTAAACAGGGGATGCGTTGCCAACAAAATGCAAAATGTATGAGAATGGACGATCGTATTAGCAATCATTCGTCCCAATACATTCCGACCATCGCTCCACGTAAATTGAGCTAAACCGGAGATGATCCACATGCTATATTGTTGTATATATGCTGGTTACCAACCCTGAAATATGGCCACGTCAAACCTAAAGCGCCATGCCGCTACAGGGAGTCTTCTCACCTAAAAGCAATGCTTCCCATTGGCTAGTGGACATCAATGCTTTCCATCATAGTACTGTCCTGAATGTCCGGGGACACTTTCAAACTTTTCAGTGCCGGTATTCCTAAATTAGCCAGCTACAGGATTGATGGTGCCCCCTACATTGGAGGACAGCGATGCACCACTTCCCCTATAACAAGAATATCTAAAAATAAATGTGTGATAGGAAAACCTCTTTAAGGGCTTGTCCACACGTAACAGAATTGCTGCATATTTTCCGCCTGGAATTGCGAACAGAAAATACGCAGCAGAATACAGTAGAAGCAAAGTGGGTGAGATTTACCAAATCTCATTCACACGCTGCTTAGAATTTCCAAGCACAAATGGACCTGCGGTGCGTATTTTTCATACTGCAGCATGTCAATTCCTGCGTTGTTCAGAGGCGATATCGCCATCTCCCAGAATTGAAAAAAACGCAGCAAATTCTGCACCATTTTCTGCAGTAAAAACCGCATGAGATGTTGCGGTTTTACCGCAGTGAAATGTCTGCTAGTTTTAACAGAAATGTTGCAGAAATTTTCTGCAACAATTCAGTTACGTGTGGACAAGCCCTAAGTGTATAGACACGTCAGAGCAGCTGCAACAGGTTGTGCACAAGTCAATCATCATAGTATCTGCTACAAACCGTTCCGGACAGATCCTCAGAAATTTACACTACATACAAATGTGAAATATCAATATCCTAAGCAATATCCTGACATTCAGAAAAGCACCACAAAAGTCCATTCAGGGAACTTTCCTGCCATGCGTCACCTATTGCAAAACTTGCGCAAACCTTTGTACCGAAACATTTTGGTAAGAACAAAAAAAAGTTGTAGAGGACTTCAATAATCCTGTACAAATGTGGATGTGAAAATAACATTTCAACACTTTTCAAATATTAAAAAACACAGAAGTTCACGCATATGTTTTGGCGGACTTGCTTTAGTTCGTGCACTTTGCTGTACGGTCTTTGCTTATGTTTCTCATTTTAAGGCCTCATGCACATGACAATGCTATGTGCACGGTCCCTGTACGACAGTACAAGGACTGAGTCCTTATGATTCTGTATTGTGCCACCTTCTAGGGGAGAATACCTTCATAATACGACATGCAATGGAACAGGCCGCATTGTTTACCACTATCTGTATGAAATTGAGGGTACACAGAAGTAGCGTATGGATTTCTATGGTGGCCATATTATGGATATCTCCAACACCTATGCATACTGGAGCGCTTACCATAACGTAGTGCCCATAGCCTGCTAAGGGCCCGTGATTTTATACAGAGGCACAATGACGTTTTGTTTTTTTATCACGTAATATGCGAGAAAAGAACAAGTGGCCCGCTCCACTGCGTGTTGTATTACAGAGATATTCTTCACTATATGGAGGGTACAAGTCATCCAGACAGTGATCATAGTCTCTGCCACAATCTGTTCCGAAGAAATCCTCAGCAGTATTTCTACATCTAGGGGTTAATACCACCGTAGCAGAGCATCTGATGGAACACGTCACGATTTCATATGGAATCGGACAGAAAAAATTGTGTAGGACAAAGGTACGATAGCGTTCCATAGACGTCTATAAGCTACATGACGCTGTGCAACTCCGAGGTTATATGGAGCCATTATGTAGCCCATGTGCATGAGGCCTTACTCATTATTTAATCAACCTGTGCAGAATCCCATAACTTCCAATGGCTTTTGTAAATTTATTACTTTCTTTGCATGTTTTATTAAAAAAAAGAGACAAGAGATTGAAAGAATGTGACAGTCAGCTGAGTAATGAGTAGTGATCGCTTCCCCATCCACTCCATGCAGACAATGGGGGCTTAGCACGTACCTATCCTGGTCATGTGACCATCACACAGGTGCGTGACTTGTTATAAGAGTGAGCGCTAAACGCTGTACTGTAACGAGCCCTGCACCTGTGTGATCATATGACCAGGCCAGATTTTCAGTAGTTGGAAGTAAACAATGAATGTTTCCGATCAGGGACAAGAAGAAGTAGTCTTGAGAACTTTTATATTATACATTGGGTCTTAAATCACTCAAATTGTATAAATTACTACTCAATAAATATGCATTATTTGACAAAAGCAGAATATTCTTTCAAACAGAAAGAGCTAAAGAACTTACAAGAAAAATAGAAAAAGTTAAATTAATGTTTTTATTAATGACAGTCCAAATCCAACAACTTTACCATTCTAAGATTTACACACAAAGGACTCAACATTTGCTATTATTCAATGAATTCAAATTAAAAACGAATACAAGTTTCCTTCAGAAAATGACCTTTAATTTTTTTTTTCCTATTTTTTAAACAAATGCAATGTCTTCAGAACAGATTTCCATTGACAGCCGATTGAACTCTAAACCAGAGTCACCTCAGAACTCACATAACTAAGGAACGGCCCAAGTAAATTTCTAATTTAACACCAGTTGGTCAACAGTTTACATAAATAGTGTACATTTTATACAGCCTCTCTAGGGTAGCAGCTATACTCGTGCGAGACACCATTATTTAATAGAATTTTTCACTAGTAATTATGTACAAATCATTTTAATCTTCCTTCAATTAATTTCCCACTTCTTCGGGTGAATTATTAAAGGGGTTGTCCGAGATGCAAAAAAAAGTCTGCTTTTTTTCTCCAGGAATAGCGCCACCCTTGTCCATTGGCTGTGTTTGGTATTGTATCCCAGACAAGTGAATGTGGTTCAGCTGCACTACCAGACACAGCCTATGAACAAGAGGGGCACTCTTTCTGGTGAACGTAGACTTAATCTCATCATCTTTATTAAGGTGCTACTCCCTAAATATTGTTTGTTACCCTTTGTTCATGTAAATACTGTGTCATATACCGTATGTTAGATCACTTGAAAGATTACTTTTAAGGACTTATTTATTGAGGTCCTGATAAAATAGGTGGTCAATAAACTCAGACAACTGAACCTTTACCAAAGTAATAAGCAAAATTACTATCTTGGTCTTAAAAGGTGTCACTTTAACTGTACCCGACTCCATGATCAGGTTATTACTTCTATAATATTGGAGTAAAGGTCCAGAGATAAGGATCTCCAGACCTTGGTCTTCACCCACATTAGGATCAGGGGTTCCTAAGTGATGGAGAACGTCGTTCTACCGTGACAGATCCTCTTGACTTCTACTATTGGTTTCCATAATGCAATGAGTGACAGATTATGACAATATGAGTTTTAGAGGGGTTGTCTGAAATTAGAAAAAGATCTGAAGTAGTTGCCTAAAACATCACCATTCTTGTCCATAAGATGTATCGGGTATTGCAGCTCTGCCCTAGTCACTTACACAGGACTAAGCTTTAATACCAGACACAGCCCACGGACAAAAGTTGCGCCGTTTCTGGAACAAAACCAGACTTTTTTCCAATCTCAGACAATTACAGTCGAAAAGTTCTCCACCTAAGAAATCGGATTATAACACCAGTGAGGTACGCAGGATATTGTGATTTGAATAATGACCATTTGCTATTTCTCAGATCTCACCTCAGTGCCAATGCGGCTTTGAGCTAAAGACCGATGTGATCTGAGACTGGTTACTAGGGACTCTGCGTGACAACCAGATTTAACAGGCTGTAACGGTCAGGCAAGCGATCAATGGCAAACAATCTGTCTAAAATGACATCAGTTCAGCTCAAAGCAGCCACACCGATTCCCCAAATCAGACTGTTTTATTAATTAGATTTTTGTAAATAGAACTTTTTTTTATGGAGAATCTATTCAGTGTCTGCAAAATAATAAAAACCTTCGTGATCAATAAAATAAAAGGAGTTGTCTGGGATTAGAAAAAGAAGGCCTGCGTTTTTTTTCCAGGAACAGCACCCCTCTTGTACATGGGCTGTTTCTGGTATTGCAGCTCACTTAATTTGTTATACCTTTCCTTACTTTTGCATCCACTTATGGCTTTGGCTGAAAAAAACTGAACCAAAGACGGAATATGTGATCCAGGCCATAAACTAATATGATTAGTGGGGGTCTGACCTCAGAGACCCCCTCTGATCCGGAGAACGAAGTGGTAACTGAGTAACCTAAGTTTTCCCGGCCCAGTGGCTCTCCCGGCCACCTGGCTATGCAGGGGACTGCAGCCGACTCGTGCTGCAGTCCCCTGCACCGGGGGCAGCCATGGTGCCACTGTGCAGGGAAAAACTGAATTAACCGTAGTGCTACAGCCCCTTTATTCTCAGGATTGGTGGGGTCACTGAGGTCAGACCCCCTACTGATCATAAAGTAAATGGCATTTTCTAGGGATACAAGATGGGAATAATGCTTTAAGGCAGGTAGTTGCTGTGAAGGCGTTTTGCAGAAAGCACATGCTTACATTCAACATCTGAGGAAGTGCACCTTTAAACAAGTGTAAAATACATTTATGATTTTTCCCATAAACATTCAACTTTTCAAATAAAACATTTTTTGTAGTGGAAATTTATCAAAACTAGTGCAAGGGAAAAAAGTGGAGAAGTTGCCCAGATTCCAAATTCAGTTTTTTTTATGCCCTTAGAAAAATGAAGCCGAAACCTGATCAGTTTCTCTTGCACTAGTTTTGATAAATTGACCATTATTGTTTTTGACTATAAACCAGATTTATTATAGAGATTATTGTGTGTAAAATCTGTCAGTCACCATTTGTAAAACATAGTCAACCGCTGTACTAATAAATACATTCAATATCCATTGGAAGTGATACGTTTCCTATAAAATGTCAACATTCTTATTCCGAGATCGAGTCTGTGTACAAGATATGAAAACCGATCTCAAGACACCTTAACATTACTATTTGTGATATGTGGAGAATGAGGCACATGGAGTCACTACTTCTATTTAACCCACTCATTCTATAAACCGCTCTGGCAGTAAACACCTTATATATAAATCGTAGAACGATGAATGGATGGATCTATATATATATATATATATATATATATATATATATATATATATATATTTCATCTCTTACACCCACCACAGCTTGTATACATAAGGCACTGGAACACTATAAGCTCTCCAATGTCCGATGGGGAGGGGAGTCTAATGCCCAACCTTACAAAGGAAATAATCAATATACATATAAAAGGATTCATCTCTATCCGACAGATTCATCTGGTACCGACCTTCAAGAAAAACAAACTGGCCAAGTTGTCCTTTAAACTAAGATAGAAGTCTAGCTTTACTCCTGTACGTCTCTTATTCCAAGGTAACTTGCAAATCCTTTTGCACAATGACAACATAGGAAGTCAAACGTCAAAGTTTAGCCATTTAAAAAAAATATATATATAATGGGATAAAGCCAATCCAGCATTTTTGCATTTTAAAGAGCCTACAAATCTTGTGATTGTACAACCTTGAACACTTTCGTTTTCCAACTCTAAAGAAGTCCAAAATTCTTTGCGGATTAATTTCTTAATATATTATTAATAGTCAGTGCTCAGTTTTTAGGATACAGAGCTCCAAATCAATACAATTCTGGCTGCCTTCAGCTACTACTAGAGGGAGCTTACTGGATCCCTGTATAAATACAGATAATTAAAAAACATAATATTAAAGGAAAAAAACAACTTTTTGGATAGACTTTGAAAAAGTGTTAAACCCAAAAAATCTCCTGGTCCATGAATTTCCACATAAACTTCTTTTGTTGAAAAGTAAAAAGAAAATCCTTTTGGGCATCCTTCCATCACTGGGGGCCAGTGTGCACATAGATTGGCCATAATGCTGCACACTTTCACGCTTTTTATAAACCAAAACCAGGAGTGGAACCTACACAGAGAAAAGGTGTGATGGAAAAATTTCCACCTCTTCCATGTTTTGGATCCACTGCTAGTTTTGGCTTACAAGTACTAATGAAATCCGAATAATAAGAAAAATGGAACAACTACGTACATGTGAACGGCGCAAACACAG
The DNA here is from genome assembly GCF_050947455.1 of Rhinoderma darwinii. Lineage (NCBI taxonomy): Eukaryota > Metazoa > Chordata > Amphibia > Anura > Rhinodermatidae > Rhinoderma > Rhinoderma darwinii. The sequence continues at coordinate 52,247,797 of NC_134695.1, forward strand.
AACATGCATTTTTAATTCAGCTACTGACTTCTAGGGGCTAAACACAGTACAGATCCATTGGAACATGCTGCGTATTGAAAAAAAAAACCAGCAAGAACATAAAAAACAATACAAAAATGAACATAAATAAAAAACAGAAATGTGAATAAAATTAAATGTCTTGAAAACTTTTTTCAAAGTAGAAAAAAACTGAATAAAATACAGATCCGTAATACGCAAGTGTGAATGAGCCCTGTAAGTGTATTTTCAGGTTAAACTCTTCTTTAATCATAGAAATGCAAAGAAAAAGGATCTGGATGGTACGAAACCCATAAGCAAAGAGATGGCTTTATCGTCTTTAAATCAAATACAGGATTATGTTTTAATAAGTGGCTGAACACGGACACCGTACTTTCCCTCTACCAGTTCAGGGTTTGAACAAAGGGCATCATAATTGGGGGCCTAGAGGAGAATAGCAGGGCACGTGCGCAGGCTACTTGGTGCCATGAGGAGCGCCGACAAGCCACGTTGCCTTGGCCGCGGTACTTAGATACAGGGCTAGGGCAGCGAACAGAATCTTTGCCCCGGATGAAGGAAAACCTAAAACTACAACTCATATTAATGCCATTTCCAGTTTCATCGTCTTACCTTTCTCGGTATAAAACGTGTATTTGTGTAAGTCTCAGTTCGGAACTAATAACTGAGCCCGATACCAATGTAAATAGTTTAAATGCAGCTTTACATATAACATACAATAAACTTGTATGTTATTCAAGTACTTAGTTGAGTTAGTTACAGTATCTACTCGTAGGATAACACTTTCTTAGATCGGCATCCACCAAGATACATCCACTCTGTGTAAATGTAAATACGAATATCTCCAACCGCATACAGATTGTGAAAAAGCATAATGGTCCATTGAATGGTTGCTGTAAGACATACAGTACAATAGATACATTATGAGCTTAAGCATTTGGATGCAGACTCACAACATACTGTGCGGGGAACAAACCGAAAGGTCACAGAATTGCCCCTTTTAACGCAAATTAGCATTAATACCACCCATTTTGAGGTACCGTTCTTGGGACAGTCCCGCAAACATTGGGAATGTTGGCAAGTAAGCAGGTGAAGATGTGGACCCACAGAGAACACCCAATCCAGGGTTATTGAATGGCAAAATATACCTATTTTGGGGAAATGGTTAGTGTACCAAATCAAAAACGTCCCCCAAAAAAATAATAAAAAGAATGAACAGTTCAATGTAAAGAAGAGGAGGAGGCCACACAGCTTGGTGTAAGTCTCCAAAACATGAGAAGCCCTTGTAACATTTCTGAACAATGTTCCAGCAGCATCTGAAATGACAAAGTACACATATGTTCCGCAGACCTTGAAACATAAAAATGTATAAAAGTAACTTAAACTGGAAAAAGGCTGTGGGGCTCGGAGGTGTTGATAGCTGTCAGCAGTCACTACAGTTAGTTTTGTCAGGACTGTTGTAGTATATGTATTTTAAAACTAGGAAAATGGTCAGGAAGTTTTTCACGTTTTTTTTTTTTTTCATTTTCTGTTTTCGTCTGCAAACTCTGAGCTTTTACTTCTTTGCTTTATTACAGTTATTTGTGGTGTTGTTGAATAAGCCCATGATTTCCAGCATGGCTTGTCTGATGTATTGTCCAAAGCGGTGAGAGTCCTGAAATAAATAATCAAATGTGATTATAGACCATATCTCTTAATTTGCACCCAAGTTAATTGCGGTCTATTGTTTCCTTTTATCGGCCATTTCTGGCTAGGGCAAAGGTAACTCATGTTTTTAAAGTGGATTACTAGATATCAATTCTTGAAAAATGCCTTTATACTGACATCTATAAGACCTGATAGGTTACAGATTATCAGATATTCTAGATTTGTCAAATGGTCATAGAAAGTTGCAAAAATCTCACACGCAAGGGTAGAGAAACTTTAGGAAAAGAGCCAAAACACAAAATATGTCATAACTTTCTTATAGAGGATAATGGGCGTAACTAGAGGGGGTGCGGTTGCAGAAGCCTGATGGGGCTCAAAAGGTCCCTCTCCCAAAAGAGACCAGTACTATAAATAAAGCATGATAGTTGGGGGACCCTATTACAGGCTTGCATTGGGGCTCAGAAGCTACACCCGTCAAGACGACCTGTCCGCTTTCCTAACACGTCTGTCTTAGTCAATATTTGTATTCACCATTCTGGAGCATCTTTTTTTAGAATTTCGTGTTCTATTCTTCCTCTGTTATCCCTCCTGAAAATGTATGAATACATTAAAAAGTGGGTGTTACCACATCCTTATCATTGGGCGGAGTCCCTTCACAGCATGGCACTATCCAACCAGTGATGAGATTGTCAGACTGTGTAGGGACGTAGAACTGACAGGTCCTCTCTAATCTGTGTTCTCATTTTCATCTTGTGAAATTCCATTGCAAAATCCGTAATAGGGTCCCCCAACTATTATACTACAGTTCTGCGCTGGAATGAAACTGCTGGATAATCAGACTTTCTAGGCGAACGGATGCTATATTAAAGGAATTTCACTGACCTTTATTACACATATGTCTATAAATGTTCCCTGTATAACACATATGTGTGAATGATATTAACAGCTCTTTTTCGGTGGTTTTGTGGCCGTGTTCGGGCTTGTCCACACGTAACGAAATAGCTGCAGAAACTTTCTGCAGCAGTTCCGTTGAAAGTAGCAGACATCCCGCTGCGGCAAAAACACACCATTTCCTGCGTTTTTTTTACTGCGTTTTTCTCAATGTTGGAAAATGGTGATATCTTCTCTGAAAAACGCAACAATTCAGTCCACTTTTCTCAGCAGGAATTGACATGCTGCGGTCCGAAAAATATGCACCGCAGGTCAACTTCTGCTACGCAGCGTGTGAATGACATTTGTTAAATCTCACCCAATTTGCTGCTACTGTATTCTGCTGCGTGTTTTCCATCCGCAATTCTGGACGGAAAATACAAAGCAATTCCGCTACGTGTGGACGAGCCCTAAGGCAAGTTCAGTAATAGGGAAGTAAAAGGTCATAGATGGAACAGAACTGGTATTACTGGTATTTTCTATATATCAAAACGTAATGGACGATGTGCAGATTAATCATTTTAAGAATATACTAACAGTTCTCTCCAAGCATTGTGCCAAGATACACATTTGATAGGAAGGTGTATGATGTGGATAGAGGATAAGACAAGAAAAACAATTCAAAACTTTAGGGAATGCTGACTTATTCTAGTTAATCTCATGGCTCTATAGGCTGGCCAAAAATACTTGTCAGCTGATCAAAAAAATGATATAAAAAATAAATCTGACATCAGTATAAGAAACTACTTGTATGGACACCTGGTGCTTGTAGCTATATACAGCATCAGTTAACAATTCCAGAAATAAATATGTGTAAGTACATACTGTGATAAAAAAAAGTTTTTATACCCTGAGAAACATTTTATGCAACTGTTGGCCTGAGAAAATATCAAACCAGAACAGCATGAATAAAGAACATAAAAAAATGGAATACCATTTCGGGACTATTGGGATTATAGAGGAGGATCCCGTATTTGGGACGGAGAAGGAATACATTGGAGAGACACATTACGAGCCAGGTCAAGTTTTAGGGATGAACCAACAAGGTAGAAGATGTTCAGTAGACCACAGGATGACCTGGAAGTTGAAAATGAAAAAGGACACAAGAAAGATGCCAATCCCAGATATTAGGTGCCCTGCCGAAAACGGAAAAAATGCTAAATAATTGTTGATATTTAATGTTCTCTTACACTATTTGTGAGGACCAAGCAAAATAAGAAGCAGATCTACGGTAGTAGATCTTCCCAAGACCACGGGAAGAGGTTGTTGCATTGTAACAGTTCTTATAGCTCAAGCGTTCCAAGTCCGTAAACCATTTTTATTTTTATAACGGGTAATGTGTATCTACAAACGAAAAATATTGTACTTACTGTCTCTGGGCTGGAAAATTTGCTTGATATGTGGAAATTGATCAAATTTTCTCCAACAATTATATAAGAAACACCATATCCATCATCAGCAACCTAGGAATGCAATACATTGGTATATTATTAGGAAGAACTTTGTGTCTAGCACTTGACCACAAGCACCACTGGTCTCCAACCAGGTAGGACATGATAAAATGAATGATACAATGTCCGAGAACGTTCTTTCTATCCTATGTAGAACGTACTTATTGAATGTATCTTCAATAACCATACATTTTCTAAGTATTGTCTGTCGATGAATTTTACTTACCGGTCCAAAACCACCACCGCTTGATACATTTTCTGGATACTTCTCTAGTTGGAAAAGATGAACCTGTTGCTGGGGTGTCTGACTTGTTGACAGCCTCCATGGCTCTGACAGAACCTAAAGGAATTGAAATCGTGCCGCCATCACTTGTCTAGAACTATACGTATAGCAACTGTAAATAGTAAACTATAAATTTAGTGTGAAAAATTGCTTAGAAATTGAATGTTAAAAAGGATTGGGTTAATGTATAACATAGACCATTAATGGGGTTGTCCCATTAGTGCATATGGATGTCTTAAAGTGAGGGTCGACTGCTCAGAGAGCTAGAGGACTTTGAATAACCATGTTTTACATGTTCATTCATCTGAATAGGTGCCATGTACTGTTATTGCTGCGGATTATTCCTCCTGGAAATCTTTTTTAAAGTGTAGCTAAACGTTTAACAAACTTCTGACATGTCATAGTGACATGTCAGAAGTTTGGATTGGTGGGGGTCCGAGCACAGAGACCCCCCACCAATTCGCTAAAACAAAGCAGCTGAAGCACTCGTGTGAGCGCTCAGCCGCTTCGTGTCTGTTCGGCTTTTTCCGGAAATCCGATGTATCGGATACGGACTCAGACTTTCTATTGAGCCCGTACTCTGATACATTGATTCCCGGAAAAAGCTGAACAGAAACTAAGCGGCTGAGCGCTCACATGAGTCCTTCAGCTTCTTCGTTCTAGAGATTGGTGGGGGTCTCAGTGCTCAGACCCCACCAATCCAAACTTCTGACATATCACTATGACATGTCAGAAGTTTGTTAAACGTTTAGCTACACTTAAAGTTTGAGGGATTCATTAAGTCTAATGAAAACAACCCATTCACAAATTCCTAATAGGGTATATGGACATGATAGGAAAGTAGAATCGACCAGATTGCTGCCAACAAAGTGCAGCTCTCAGTCTAGCAGCCTTGGCCTGTCCATGCATTACATGATCAGCCATTCATTTAAATGGCCAACATGTATTACTACATTTTCCCTGCAGCAGTTATTGCAGGAGAAATGTATGGCCGGCCACAGCTTCCCCTGCCATTAACAGCTGAGCACAGCGTGTTTCTAAAGCAGGACCCATGGCGATCAGCTGGCTGCCAGGCCACCTTGAATTAAAAATGGAGATGTTGTGATGAGACATAATAAAAATCGGGAAAAAAAAACAACTGAGATTGAACGCCAGATTTTAGCAGTCTTATCTTACTTCTTTGAGGAAACCGGAGTCCACTCCCAGATACTTGGAAACAACATAAAGACAGAAGAGATGACGATCAATTCCTGATCCAGTCATGGCTAGACGATACATTTGCTGATGTTTCTCTGCCGCTTCCTTGAATAATTTAACTCTGGAGTCATTCTGTAAATAAAGAGAGATTTGTAGCTTTTATCAGGTTCTTGGAGATACGGAGTACAGTAGTCATAAATCGCAATCCTGCCTGTCATTTTACAAGCATGGCCATAAAACAATGAAGTTGTCGGAGATTAATAAAAAGGGGTCTGCATTTTTTTTTTCTTAAAAGAACGCAACTCCTGTCCATGGGTTGTGAATGGTATTGCAGTTGAGCCCCATTCACCTAAATGGGGATAAACTGCCATTCTAGACAGAGAAAATGATTGCGCGGTTTCTGGATAAAAAGTAGTATGACAGAGTGGGAACTCTTCATAAAACATAACCTTTATTCATTATTCAGATTAAAATACTCTAGGGAATTATTTTAAATACTAATACCCAGTGGTGGATCCTCATATTTTTACGTTGCTATAGACGCTGAAAATGGCTAAAGAATCAAGGGGCAAAGATTTCTCATCAGGAAACTCTGCAGTCATCAGGAGAAGTCACCATAACGGTTTGTGTTAGATGGAGAAGAAAAGAGAACGACCCATCAGTGAAGACATCACCTGTGAGGCATTTATAGATCTGTCCCCTCTCCTGACAGGTCTGTTATAGGAAATCGTTGTATTCCACATAAAGTCTTTGTGTACCCAGGACTAATAGACAAATACGTGTTACCATTCCCCTTGTCGGGAGGATGTGTCCCTACACAGTGTGATACGGTCAGCGATGGTTGGAGACTGTCAGTATGTAGGGACACAGCCCTTTGACAAGGGGAATCGTAACACTCATTTGCCAATGCTCACACAGAAAGGTGGTGTTTAATATAGACACGGCGTGGCAGGGCGGTGGTGGTGAAGGGGGGCCCAAGCTTGTGGAACAGCCCAAGACCTATGGTCTACTTAATCCGCCACTGCACATACCCCTGACACAGCCAGTGTTGAATAAAATAAGCAATCCACAATAATCACCAGGAGTATCCAGAAAATTATATCTAGATGGCATGGTACCATACTCCACCTATGGACAAACTCCAGGGATACAAAAAATTATATTACTCACAATTAGTGTAATTTCTAAGCACCAAATATTGCATAAAATGACCACAACACTGACACTTCATAACCGTCCCAACGTTTCACCCAACCTAGTTGGTTCATCAGGGGACAATATTGGACAATTTTTGTGTAATTGGGGACGTATAGGAGGTATATATACACACATATATGTGAAATATTTGCTTGTATCATCACATTTGTGCCAGATTACAACTCCGGGAAGTTATCACAGACCATGTGGAATGCCAAGCCTCCATATACAGCTTCTACAAACCAGACAGTTTTTGTAAAATGCATTATCTTCATCCACCTGTTCCTTCCTCAACCAATTGTCATCTTTACTCGCAGGAGTTGCGAGTTGTGTCAGTGTTGTGCACATTTTATGCGATATTTGGTGCTTAGAAATTACATTAATTGTGTGTGATAGAATTTTTTGTATCCCTGTAATCTGTCCAGAGGTGGCATATGGTACCACGCCATCTAGATTTTCCGGATACTCCAGGTGATTGTGGATTGCTTATTTGATTTAACCCTGTGTGTGTCAGGGATATTTGTATTCAAAAGAATTATCTAAAGTATTTTAATCTGAATAATGAATAAAGGTTATGTTTTTTGAGGAGTTCCCACTCTGTGATAATGCTGGTTTCTTTGAGGAACCCACTTATTGATTTCAGTGATAATGTATATGGCTAAAAAGCAGACCCATTTTTTCTAATCTCAGACAACCCCTTTAACAAGAACCCTGAGAGAGTGAAGCTGCACTAAAAAATAAATCTCTTAAAATAAATAACGTATGTATGTATTATCTATGTATGTTAGTTAATTAGAGGTAATATACGGTTATCTAAACCTGGAATTTTTTTAATTTTTTTTTGGGAATACTTACATTTTCTTTGGGATTAGACATGGCCAAAACAAATTCACTGGACTCAATAGTACAAGAGCGGACTGTCTCAGTTCTGCCTTCTCTAAACAATCTGGTCATGGAGGCCTCATAAGTCAGACAGAACTTGCCTTTATCCTAAAGTAAACAATAGATGAAACAATTAGAATTAGTTCTGTAGATGAGGGAGACCACACGGAGGGGTTTCTAAGAGCTGGAATCTTAATTCAGTCACATGAGAGAGTAAGAATGTGCGTAAGAAGAGGCGCAAGTTCTTACCAGGAAATGTGCCAGCTGAAGAGCCAGCTGAACAAACGCATCAGGACTTGTTCTGGTCTTCTTGATGAGACCTTTGCCAAAAGCATCGAAAGGGAATGAATGAAAGTCAACATCATCTGCAAGGGCTTTGGCAACAGTCAAGGAACTTTCAATTACATTTTGGCACTGAAAAAGAAAACATGAGGAAATGTATGAGCCAAGGGACTGTACCGGCAACAGATTGTGACACTTACAGTAAATACAAAGCGGTTTCTGAAGAACGAAACAAGTTTAAAAGTGTCATTTGTTGTCATAAATGTGTTTCCATTACCTAAAAAACAATGAAATAGCTTACCGGCATTATGTAAATACCTAATTCATGGGAAATGCTTAATAGCCAACCATTATTAGAGTTTATTTAAAGCGGTTGTCTCATCAGGATAACCTCTGTCTATATGTATATCATTTATAGAAGTCCTGATATCATCAGAGAAGTTGGTCTGCCAAAGCCAATGGCAAAGGGGCCATAGAATATAACTCATCATCACTGTTAAAGGGGATGAGAAAACCCACTTTCAATAATTCCATTAGATCATTCTCAGTTAATAAATGGGACTTCCATTTCCATTCAGGGTCACTTCTATCAATTCGCCGGCAAGAGAGCGGCTACAAAGGAGTGTTTTTTTTTTTCTTCTGGAGGACCCAGCAGGTACGTGCAAACAAGCCATTATTTTCTTTGGGCATCATGTAATGCTTTATTTCCACTGTGGTGGCGCTCTTGCATAATGAAGTATCAATCAATGATATGACATATTTAATAAAAGTGAAGTTGCTTTGCCAGGTCTTTGTTAGAAAAGCTTCTAAAGCCGAGAATTGCATGCAGATTACCCTGACAATCGGGTCAATACAGTAATCTGTTCTCAGCCTCGGAGGTAGCACCCATTCTTCATGAGCTCACTAAGCGACTCCCTAATTTCTACAAGACTGTGTGTTACTTAATCTCAAACAAGGGAGAGCACAAATACGAATATCGGCAGTAGAGAGAAGAAAGTGGTGTAGGACCTAGGTTCACAACCGGTAATAGGTGCCCTCCAGGTGGTTCTCAAACTGTCCTCATGTTGTGCTTTTCACAGGTGTTGCAGTATGTATAATAAACTTTTGGGCACTTTGATTAAATTTATTTAAGTAAGGGGTACTTGACTTTAGAACATTGAAAAACACTGGTGTGAGGGAACATGGAAACTGGGAAATCTGAAGAATAGACGTTTTACTGGTTTCTTATTACTCTGATGGCAGATCAATCTCTGTAATGGTGTCATTTGAGCCTTAAAGAAAACATGACATTATTTGAAGATCCAAAATGATAGATATATGAAGTATTCTCACTTACCTCTTCTTGGATTTCCCATTGTAGTCTGTTTGGAGGAGGAATGATCGGATTGGCATTCCCCTTACAATGGCCATCTTCTTCATAACCAAGGTCAAACTTATCAGTTGCCATGACATACTGCAAATAATAAAATCCCAGCATTTACATTAGAAGGGATTTCAAGAACAATACCAGCCTTCGAGAAAATTAATAAGATAAGTATAGTATATAAAAAAATAAACTAAAAAGAATAAAGTAAGTTTGGCAAGTAAGTTAGAACGGTGTTAAGGATTACATATTTTATTGAAAATATATATTTCTAAAATTGAATTGGCAGAACGTAGGACCAACTAACTTTGCAGTAAGGGCGTACAAGTCATAGTGGCAGAACATGCGGCTGCTAAAGTCACTTTGGTTGGTCCCATTCCCATTGCTACTGGGTGGCAAGAACCTATGCAGGACTCCTCTATCTAGAAGAAACTTCCAAGGGTCACACAAGCGTGTGCCGGTCGAAACAAAGACTAGGTCCTTCTGTTCTGGGTGCCAAAACCTGGTACCCAAATGGGAGGTCCAGTTTGATCTTTTCTATGGGGTGCCCGGTCTGAACGCCACTGCCTTGGAGTGTTTACTGTAGCTCATCATAAGCTTAGATGAAATTAACGTATTTTTTGGACTATAAGACGCACCCAGGTTAGAAAAAAAAAATCATATTTTACAACTTTTACAAAGAAAAAGCTACAGGTTAAAAATAAATAAATATGTGTCCGGTTTCACCATATTCTGAGAGCCATAACTTTTATATTTTTTCATCATTTGAGCGGTGTGAGGGCTTATTTTTTGCAGGACGAGCTGTAGTTTTTTTTAGCATCATTTTTTAGTACATACGATTATCACTTTTTATTTCATTCTTCTTAGCGCTATGGTGACCAAAAAAAACAAGATTCTGGGGTTTTACATTTTTCGTTTTTACGCCGTTCACCGTGCGAGTCAAATAATGCTATATTGTAATTTGGACACAGCGATACCCACATTTTTTTATTTTCTACATTGTGCTTGGGGAAAATGTTTAATAAAATTTTCAGGAGTGTAAAAAAATATCTAACTTTTTTTTTTTTTTGCACATTTTATTAGTTTCCCTAGGGGATTTGAAACAGCGATCATTAGCATGCTGGTACATTACACTGCAATACATAGATGAGTTACGGAAACAGCGTAACTCACTGAGATACGCAGTGTCCGTAACTCCCATACTAGTTAATGGCAGTTACAGAAGCAGCGTAGCAAGTTACGCTGTTTCCATAACTACTATTCACTTCTATGGGAGTTACGGAAATAGCGTAGCTCAGCGAGTTACGCTGTTTCCGTAACTCACAACGTACGCTGTATTCGTAGCTACGGAGTTCCGGAAACAGAGTAGCTCGTGGTGCTACGAAGTTTCCACAACTCCCATTCACTTCTATGGGAGTTACGGAAACCGCGTAGCTCAGCGAACACGGCTGTTTCCTTAACTCTCGACCACCTAACCAGGAAGTGGCCGGGAGACAGCGGAGCCGAGTAAGATAGAACGGGGTTTAGGGGGCCCCGTTCTAGAGATAGGTGCGGGTCCCAGAGGTGGGACCCGAATCTATCTAACATTTATGACAGCGCGTGAGCCCGCTCCAATCATCATCCCCTACCCATGATGTGCCTGCATATAATGGGTCGGGAAGGGGTTAAGAAGGGCTAAGGGGACCCGGCGCCGGGCCCCTTAACTGCCGACTATAATTTTAAAAACTGTCTTATAGTCCGAAAAATACGGTATGTCATTTACTAGTAACGGGCAGCTCTCAGCCTGGACCAGTACCCGATTGGTAAGATGACATCAGTATCATGTTTTATGCACCATTTAGAGATGGTTGAATTAAATTCACCAGGTTTGAGATTCTCAGCAAATTAAAAAAAATTAACATTTTGGGGCATCAATGGAGCACAGAATTTTCTTTCAAAGAATTTATCCGCTCTAATCTCATTATTATATACTAAACTGATTTCTACAACAAGCTACAATTGATAGTTATTACAGACTGTCACGATTATAACGAGCAAAAACAAATTACCTCCCACAGATGACCAACAATTGGGGCATCGGCCCAGGAATGCTCACAGTTCATACCCATCTTCCCATTCTTGAAGACGATGAAACTAATTGTTTTGTCAAACCACCTAGAACAGATAACAGTGTAATTACCAGGTTTTCCATTTACAAAAGATAATTAACATACATGTCCAAATACAGTAAATCGATGTGCCAGGTCCAACCTGGAGTTGTTTTTAGCATACGCCTGATTCATCAAAAGGGGTCCCTGTTGATGAATGTGGAGCACAATACCCTGGGAAGAGATAGTCCTCGCACATTGCACCAATATTAATAAATCTCCGCCAATGTGCCATTTATGAAAAATAAAATTGTCAAAATCAAAAAGTGGCATAATGGAAAAGTTTGCAAAAAGGGCCCACACTGTAAATGTAAAAAAAAAAAAACATAGCAATGAACTAAATTCTAATTACATGAATATGTTTAAGCATTATATTTTATTTGAATTTGGGAGAACATTTTTTGAGAAGGGTTTTCTAGTTTGGTCCCATAGACACAAGCGGATAGTTTACCCTTGGATCATTTAGTATCATTCAGACCATTTCCAATAAAATGAAAGGATAATTTTCGATGGATACCAGTGGTCATCCAGAGAAAGAGAAGAGAACTGTAAATGGATTTCCACTCTAGATAGTAGATTGGGACTCTAAGTGGTGCATCAGCTAAGAAAGGGGTTGTATAATTTAGAAAAACTATTTTTCATATACATAAGGGGAGTCTGAGTTAACCAGTTCAGGACCGGGCTATTTTGAGCCTTCAGGACCTGACACCATTTAGCCCTTTTTAGCACGCGTTAGTTAAATGGCTATAACTTTTTTATTTGTTGGAATAGCGACGTGATTTTTGCAATGTTTTTTCCGTAGACAATGCAGGTTTCTTTTTGTTTTTATAATTTTTATACATTTCCTTTTTGCTATTTTAGAATTTTTCGGCTTAAAGTTTGAAAATAGTAGTAAAAAAAATAAGCTTTTTTACATTTCAGCTATTTTTTTTGGGTAATAACTTAGTTTTACCATAAAATGGACCTTTTATTTGTGATAGTCATTGCCTACCGTAAATTTTAATATATTACACGTCTATATTAGGGTAATTGGGTCAGCACTAGCGTTACGACAATGATTGGCGGGGGAACAGTGTTTTTGGGGTGGGTGTTTTACGTATATTTATTATTAATTTTGTTTTGCACACGAATTCACTTTAATTTTTTTTAATACTATGGTCATTCTCTCAAAAGGTCAAAAAAGACCTTTGGTGGACTTTATATTTTTTTTCTCTTTCTTTTACACCATCTTTTTCCACTGTAACTGGGACTGCACAGGGGAAATCAGCCCTCTCATAGTGACGATTGTCACTAATAGGGCTGTGCTGGGTCTAGTAAGACCCAGCAGCAGTCTGCCACTAACGGCACCCAGCGATCATGTAACCAGACACATGAACACCGGGACCAATAGGGACAGTGACGCTGCCGCTGCCTCTATTCCTATACACAGCGCGCATTGAACACTGTGTAAAAGTGATCAGAGAAGACAGAAGCAGCGAAAGCCGGGGACCTGACTGCCGGGGACCTGACATTGAGATGCCCAATCGCTTGGGCAGCAAGCTAAAACCCGCGCCGTAAATAGTCTATGACGCGGGTTTTAAGGCCGTAAAAACAGAGCCATCGGTTGTGAACCAGTTAATATAGGGGGTCCCCTGTACAGGATACTAGTCTCTTGGCTATAGTGGAGTGTGGTTACAAAGAGCATCTCTCACTATGGAGGACCTGTCTAATCTATTGATTTGAATGTGCACCGTGTAATGCCTAATCTCCCCTGTGGTGGCGCTGCAGGGAAATTGAACACTTACTGACAGATTTTCTCACAGATTACAGTTTATCACTGGGGGGTCCTTGAAGGGGAGAACTTCAAGATCAGTTTAGCGTCAATGGAAATGCTCAAAGTGGACAACACCTTAAACATACTCTAACGAAAGTTTGTTGGGTGTTTTGGAAACCCCTCTCCACGTTTTTTTAAGCTAAACTCTAGGGCATTGGTTTGAACTGGAATTGGCATAAATACCAGATTCCTTTTTGTTGTATAAAAAACAAGCAAGCACAGCTGTTCAACTGAAAATATTTTATATGGGGTGGGATTCCTAGCGTCAAGATCTGCAATTATCATCAAACTTCACAAACTCTTCCATTCGAATGTCTGGATTTGGGAAATTGCGTCTTTCTGAGCATACATTTGTATACGGTCTATTTAAGCATAATTTTTTCATAAATTATGTAGTATCCATTTATAGATAATCATGCTTACTGGGCCAAAAGAACACCAAAATACCTGTCATAGCATTTTCCATGTAAGAGAGACTTGGCATATTTGTCAAGGGAGGTCACTGGGTCGTCTTTGTTGTATCCTTGCTCGGTGTCATCTAACGTTACAAAGAAAGCCGCTTTCTCAACAGCATCCAGGCTTTGCTTGTTTCTTCCATTTGCAAAGTAAGCTTTACGAGCCTTGGCCCATGGCACCCTGCATGGCACAAAGTATGAGTTACTATTGAGATACACAATACAGCCTCATGTACCGCCACAAACTAAGTAAAGATTACGGTTCATCACAGTTTAAGAGACTCTCCAGGAAAACCTGAAACCTCAGTTTACAGTGGAGAGTATTGGGCACTTCCCCATAAGTTTCCTGGAACCGGAGATGTGAGGGGTCATGACCCGGTGGCTCTTCTTTCCTTGGTGCACAGGCAGGCATAACCTGATACTATAATTTGCCATCTCTCTGCTGATTGAAAAAAAGACATATACCTGATGGCATCCACCAGTCCTCAGTATGGACTATTCCGCAAGACAACATATTTTGCTAAATAACATTTGCTATTTATGCAGAATTATATATTATCTTACAAGACACTGATAGTTTCAGCATTTCAACCTGGAAAATAGCAAAAAATATTCTTTATGCCTTGAATAACCTGCTCAGCCTAACTATACTGTCACAGGGCAACAATTGCGAGAATAAAAAACAATATGGGCCATTCAAAATGACTTTCAAAAAATAGGTTTATTTGTAAAAATTTGCATGACTCAGTAGGGTTCGGTAAGACAAGTAGTGATCATGTTTTAGGAAGTGGGGGGGAAGAAGATGGGAGACTGGCGACACCATCCGTCAGTGAGTCATTGAAGGACATGGTCTTAGCCGCATCCAATCCTTAATCCTAAAACTGCTTATATGTGTGTTACAATTATCCAGTCCCTAATTTCTTGTTCTTTACTGGTGGAAGCCAGTCCACTGCAAAAATAACCATCAGCACTAAAACCAAAAATGAGAAATTTCTTGCTTCAAGTTACTTATTTTCCATCAATGATATTCAAGCAGATAAAGGTTGGAAATAAACGTAGGGGCTAACCAGGGGCGTAGCTAAAGGCTCATGGGCCCCGATGCAAAAGTTCTTATTGGGCCCCCCCCCGCAAATTTCTCATGGCCGACGGTCCGCAGCATCGATGGGTCTCCTAAGTGACCCAACAATGCAGCACTAGCGGCTCAAAAGCGTTGGCAAACATCTGCCCATTCATTTGAATGGGTCTTACGATGTTCTGTGCTGACGGTCATTTTTTTTACGAACCACTGTCAAAAGGCGGCGCGTAAAAAAGACGCACGCGTCAAAGAAGTGCCTGTCACTTTTTCAGACGTAAATGGAGCCGTTTTCCATGGATTCCATAGAAAAACAGCTCCAACTACGTCCGTAATGGACGCAGCGAAAGACGCCTGCACATGCCATTACGGCTGAAATTACGGTGCTGTTTTCTCCTGAAAACAGCACCGTAATTTCAGCTTTAACGGACGCTGCCGTGTGAACATACCCTCAGGGCTTAAAATGTCAGGGGAAATAGCCCCAATACATATGTGTCCGCCCAAAAAAAAATGTGTGTATAGGAGACAGCATATCATATCTATAGCACTACGAGCCTATAAACTATGGATAGATTTAGATACATTGGCTCAGCAGACAGTATCACACATGATAGGATTAGATACAATGACTCAGCAGACAGTATCACACATGATAGGATTAGATACAGTGGCTCAGCAGACTGTATCACACATGATTGGATTAGATACAGGGCTCAGCTCGCCGACATTGCGGCTCCAGCGCTGGACCCAGGAAAGGTAAGAATAAGAATTTTGCTTCTTTATGTGTTACTGATTATTTTTGTGTTTTTTTTACAGGTTTGGTTGTTGGACTTCGGATACGAGGACGACTTCAATGACAGCGTTTTTTTTATTCTCAATAAAATGGTTAATGAGGGTTGTGTTTTTTTATTTCAATAAAATAGTTTTTCTATGTGCTTGTATCTTTTTAAACTTTATTATCACCGCCTTAGTAATGGCCGCTGGCTGATTGACAACCTCCATTACTAAGGCGTGGCTCAATGTTAGCAGGTGCAGAGGCCAACACTAACCCCCATTATTACCCCGGTACCCACCGCCACCAGGGGTACTGGGAAGAGCCGGGTACGATCCTGTACCCGACCATCTGCAGTGACGGCCAGGCAACGGGGCGGCCGCAGGCTGGTAGCATTAGGCTGGGGAAGGCCAAAAACAGTGGCCCTTCCCACCCTGGTAATGCTAGGCTGCTGCTGCTGTGTTGTATCTGGCTGGTTATGAAAATTGGGGGGGGGGACCCGACATCGTTCTTTCCAATTATTATTATTATTTTTTTTTTTTTAAATGACGTGGTGTCCCCCCCATTTTCATAACCAGCCAGATACAATAAAGCAGCAGCAGCAGCCTAGCATCACCAGGGTGGGAAGGGCCACTGTATCTGGCCTTTCCCCTCCTGATAATACCAGCCTGCGGCCGCACCAGTGGCCGGCCGTCACTACAGATGGTCAAGTACTGAATGGTACCCGGCTCTTCCCAGCAACCCTGGTGGCGGTGGGTACCGGGGTAATAATGGGGGTTAGTGTTCGCCTCTGCATCGGCTAACACTAAGCCCCGCCTTAGCAATGGATGCTGTCAATCAGCCGGCGGCCATTGCTAAGGCGGTAGTAATATAGTTTAAAAAAAAAACAAAGACATAGAAAAAATATTTTATTGAAATAAAAAAAAAAACCCTACACAGCCCTCATTAACCATTTTATTGATAATAAAAAAAAAGCAGTCATCGAAGAAGTCCTGGAATCCGACGTAGTCCAATGACCGAACCTGTAAGAAAATACACAAAAAACACGATTAGTAACACGTGTTAGGCTTAGATACAGGGCCGATGTGTGATACTGTCTGTGGGACCCTGTATCTAAGCCTACCACAAGGTAAGCTTAGATACAGGGTCCAGCAGACAGTAATCTTATACAGTATAAGATTACTGTGTGCTGGGGCCCTGTATCTAAACCTACAGTGTGATAGGCTTATATACAGGGCCCATCAGACAGGATCACACATGGGCAATGTATCTAAAGGCCTACCATGTGATTGGCTTAGATACAGGGCCCAGCAGACAGGATCACGCATGGGCCATGTATCTAAGCCTACCATGTGATTGGCTTAGATACAGGGCCCAGCAGACAGGATCACACAATCTGTGATCCTGTCTCATGGGCCCCCTAAGCCTGCTACATCGTAGGCTTCGGGGTTGTGCAGTCCCTAAACATTGATGGCCTATCCTGAGGATAGGCCATCAATAGCTGATGTGTCGGGGTCCGTCTCCCGGGACCCGCCAATCAGCTGTTTTGAAGGGGCCGCAGCACTCGTACGAGAGCTGCTTCCCCTTCATTTCACTACTCGCTCACACTGTGAATCGCCGACACCGATTCACAGTGTGACCGGAATGAAGGGGAAGCAGCTCTCTTGCGAGTGCTGCGGCCACCTTCAAAACAGCTGATTGGCGGGTCCCGGTAGTCGGACCCCGCCAGTCAGGGCTACTAATCTTACCTTTCTCTTCAGCCGCTGCGGTAGTTCTGTCGTCTCGATGCTGGGCGCGGCGCATAGCGCTATGACGTCAGGAGTCAGACCTCCGCTGCGATCCGGAACCAGGAAGGTAAGTACAGTCTGTTACTATAGTAACAGGGGCCCGCGGCCCGAGTTACTATAGTAACTTTTTATTGATGTGGTGCGGGGGGCTATGGGCCCCCTGGCTTCGGGGCCCGGTCGCAATTGCGACCGCTGTGACCCCTATAGCTACGCCAGTGGGGCTAACCATGCAAATCTTCCTATCACCTGAACAGCATGGGCATACGTAAAAAATAAAGTATCCAATACCGGTCTCCTGCAGTGAGTGAGGCTAGTATTTCCTCTCCGGGCTGGGGTTCAGACTTGTCATCAATAATTCGCTGCATCTGCTGTTCAATCTCTCTTGGCATTAATAACCTTCCATCATGATACAACCACACCTTGAAGTAACGTCCCTTATGGTAGACGACAATGTGTTTGCTGTCCTTTGTGTGTTGAAGGGTGTCTGCAATAGTCGGAGATTTACAATGAAGACATGTACATGCATCCTATTTAACCTCTTCTCAGCACACATCCCATATGGTGTAGGACAACGGCAGTGAATTAACCTACTGACCACCTTAAACTAGCCGATACATTGATATCCAAGGGTAAGCTGTAAGCACCTCATTTATATTCCTTTTATTATTTGTTACCCCATGGTTTAAGTGTTTGGCTGAAGAAATAAAATAAAAATATTTATTGGGATGGATTTCACGGTCTGCAGGCACTTTAGATAGACCTACGCACATGGGAGTTGACTGGTAAACTAGAATTCAGGCACCAGATTATTTGGTTGAGTAAGCATTTTTTTTTCCGTGAAAAAGTTATTTTGGAGTATTCTGTCTTAATTATACAGAAGGGTTTACATTTGTGACCTTGTTTTGGCAGCCATACGTGCAAAATGTGCTGCTGCACAGGGGCCTAGAATGTAAGGTGGCCCACCGTCACCCTAAAAATACTATCTATTAGCCATGAAATGTATTAGTTCCGCCCTACATGTAATCCAACTATTTTTAGTGGATTGCAATCCATCAGAGGAATAAGCTTATTTGTGAAAAATATGGGGCCAGTGTGCTGTTCTAGGACGGGGGGTCCTCTGAAGTGTATGTCCGCCCTTGCTTTTTGGTGCAGGTCAAAGAACTGCTCAGTTTTACACAACAGAAAGTCCTCCAAGTGGAGCATGCCTTGAAATTTACAAGACTCAATAACCTACCAGGCCTATCTATTACTTTACAACTTCTCAGGCCATGTTCAGAGAAGACCACATATCTATAGACACATCTAGTACGGCGTATAATATAGAATTTATAACTATATTAGATGTACTGTTAAATCATTACTTGGACATAGACATAAGGTCTATTTACAGCTATACATTATCTACTAGTGGGTCATAGAATGGTGTCCTTAAACATGCACTAAGCCCATTAAAATAATGGACTTCTTAAAAGATAATCACCTTTGGGAAAAAAAAATTATTATGACATGTAATTTAGGCTAAAATTATTATTTTTTTAAATTGTTTATTAAATAAAATTCTGAACAGTTTTCATTCTGCAGCCTGCATGTATTCCAATACATTCCAGAGCAGGCTGCAGAGTGCCGTTCACTGTGAAGTCCACCAGACGGGTCGTTTGACGGCTCGATATCCAGTGGCATCTGTGATCTCCTGCTCACTCATCTAATCTGAATTAGTTGACCAACTTTGATTTACTCATAATTCATATTAGATTAGCATTTAGGAAATCACAGTAGCTGGAGAGTGTGTCAACAGGGAGCAGTCTGTCGGACTGGACTGTGAATGGCATTCTGAATTCTGCTTTGGAATGTATTGGAATACAGGTGTAACATCTATGGCCGCGGCCAGTCGTTCTCGGCGGCATCTCCCTCCTGAGAGAGGCCAGCACTCATTTCCTGGTTCAGAGACTGTCTCCAGCAAGGTGAACGCACGTGCACGGCCTTAAAGGGCCGGTGCGCGTACAATCTGCAATCAGTCCAGAATGCTGCTGGACTAAAGGCTCTGCCCCCTCGATCACTGCCTGAGCGTTGTTGTGTACCTAAAGTTGGTCTTGCAAATGGTCTCCTAGTGTTTTCCAGTTCCCAGTGTTACCTGTTCCTGCTACCTGTACCCTGTATCCCGCACCTCTGTGCCATCAAGAGTTGAAGTAGAGTTGTGTCTTCCGCTGTATCTACTGTGTCACACCCTGCCGGGTGTCTGTCTACTGCCGGAGCCTCATCTTCAGCCTGAATCACCGGTACGGTCTACATTGCTTTCTGGACTATAGACTTTGTATTGTACTCGTTTAGCCAGCTGCTATCCCGCTACGCGGTACAGCCCAGTGGGTCCACACCCCGTATCGTGACAGTAGGCAGGCTGAAGAGTGATAACTGTTCAGAATTTTGAAGTAATTAAATTTTAGCCCGAAATACATGCAGAAAAATAATAATTAAGAATGAAGGCTAGGGCCCAGTATTAGTATTAATTTTATTCACAAACCCTGAATGGGACCAATAATAAATTTTATTTAACAATTTACATAGAGACACATTAACAATCCCCACACCGCGAATTAAAAGGCAGGCAGAAAGAAAATTTACATAAAAAGAAAATTTTCAGATATGTTGCTATTATTGGGAACTAAATGATGATGAAGGAAAAAAAGCAAAGAAAGATAGTCAACATGCAAGGAGAGGAGGATGAGATGGCAAGAAGCGACTCTAATGTGTCGATAAGCAATAACAATTCTGAGGCAAAAGCATTTGGTGGCATCTAGAATATATACTGTGGTTATTTATTCACCACAATAATATTGTAAGCTTGCGTTCAGAGTGAACCATTTACAAACAAGACCTTGGGAGGCCTGATAATAGATCGGTATCTGCATTCTGTAAACACAGCTCCATATAATAGCTGCCAAAAATCAATCAATTCCCGATGCCAATAGTAGTGGAAATGCCCGTCGCCCAACCTATGTCCAGGTATGCATATTATAAATACACACACAATGTAATGTTAATGTGTACCATATTGGGAAAACATTTCCGATGAAGCATATGTTCATCACTTCAAACCTGAAGTTCGATACATGCGGTCTGCTTATATTTCACCACTATGTTAAACATGTTAAAGGGGTTAAATGGGTTACAGAATTACATACAGTAGTTAATACGGTTGAAAAATAGACATACGTCCATAAAGATCAGCCAAGGGATGGGAGACGGGGGGAGGTTATGAATTGTCGGGTTTAGAAAATCCATTTTCAAAACAGGCAATATTCAAAATGGAAATCAAAGCGATGATTAAGAACCCTAGTGGTTTGAAACGCGTAAGCGTTTTCCTGGGATCATTATTTTAACTGTTCTATTTTTAAGATGACCCGATAAACCATTAATTTTATTACCAAGAGTGCTGGATACAACATTTCTTTCCATTTTGAATATTGCCTCTAATACCTGCTGCCGACTCAGAGAATTTTTCTCCTGTATCTACGAGCACCATTATATATGGACAACATGGTCTGGATGAAAATGGATCAACGCTGGGGAAACGTGGTGAGCAAACTCTTGCTAACATTCTATATCATTATACACTTTCAAAACACCCTATTATGGAAGTTTTGGTTAATAGAGACCCTCATCTATAAATTTCTGATTCTGGAGGACATGGCACGTGGATGGATTACACGGACTGCCAATTGATGTCAATGGGCAAAGTGCAATGCTTCACCTTTGTTTGTACTGCAGAGTAATTGGATACTTAATTCCAGCTAATCACTATGGTTTCTAGCAGGGGCACCCTATGATCAGCTTAATATTGGGGGGGGGGGGGGGCAGTCTAACCAAAAGGGATTAGTCCAAAGTTGACAAAGTTCAAAGGAAAGAAGTCCCAAGCAACAAATAAAATGCACCGTGGAATTTATCTTATATTAGAACCCAATGATGCTGCCTTGGGAAAGCCATTATACCTTTCAACATGATATGGTTTTTACACAAGGCCTTAGCAGGTCACAGGAATGGTGCCAGGTACATGATGACCATGACAACAGTATTTTCAGAGCTCCATTCAGGAGGAATTTTCTAAAATAATAGCCCTACAAAAAAGAAATCAAGGATCTATCAAGTTCAATGATAGATCAATAAAAATGTATATCAAAGGTATTGATTAGTGAGAGGACCACAAGAACGTCAGTTTGTGAAAGGTCCACTCTTGCTATGTTAGATTACAGTTCTTACTTTGTCTTGCGTAACAGTTGGCCAAAAATCATTGCTACGTGCGTGTGTTAAATGTTGCTGTACATGCACCAAGATTGTGACGACTAACAACATGGAAGACAGGACCAAGGCTGTACCTGTCTCAACGCCTGGTATACGGCTAGAATTGAACATTCGTTCATACTGGTAGGAACACATTGGAATGGTATTATTAATCAAAAGCTGAAAGGAAACATAAGGGATGAGAACAAATGAGGGAAAGGAATGGGAATTAAATAATACCAGAACTAGCAAAAAGTAAAATTCATTTACAAGTAATACAAAACGTAAGAGGACCGAGATGAACCTAGGATGAAGATACCAAAATAACAGGAGAAGAAGAAGAATTGCCAAGCAGTGAGGAAACATCACGGTATCTATGAAATATTAGCTGTGAAACCAAGTAGAAAAAAAAATCAACCGGTTTACAAGTAGTCCGGAGAGCCTGGCATAAACCAGCGCATCTAGTACCCGGCCATGAACACAACAAGCAGATGCCAGTATGGATCACTAGCAAGGTTTTATGGGCTTCTTAGGGTCAGACTTAAAAAACAACATTTATATTTGGAAACAAATCTGTTGTCCTCTCGTCTCCACGTCTTAGAGATTAATGCCCTTGAAAGTCATTAGAGCCGTCACAACCGGGAAGTCTCACAGCAAATATTTGTTAGATAGCAGGGATTGGTACTATGGTCATTGGATGCTCTTACCTGTCTCTTCTCCGGGTATACGAGAAGTATTAAACGTTCGTTCCCACTGAGCTGAGCATAATGGAACGGAGGATCCCATCAGCAGGATCTACACCACATAACCAAATGGTGTGCCGAATGGGTAATAAATAGAAGTGTAAAACACAGGACAACATCATAAAACGAGAGAAAATTCAACAAAGCACAGCATTTTGTTTTCTTATGTGTTGTAGGGCCATATATTACACAGTCATCGACTGGCCTTGATTAGACGAGCGTGTCCGTTTTTTTGTCCGCAAAAATCGGAGCGATTTCATGCTTTTCAGTTCCATGTGGCATCAGTGTTCCAGTTTTCTTTCTCATTTCTTTAGCAACTGGTGCTTGAAACACAGACAGCACAAAGAGGTCATCCGTGTGCTGTCCGTGTTTTTCATGCACACCGACATTAATGGGTGACGTGGTCCTCAAAAACGTACTAGAATAGGACATGCAGTGAGTTTCACGCAACGGACACACTCTGTGTGAAAAATCAAGCAAGTGTGAATAGCCCCATTGATTTGCATGGGTCCGCGTGTGGTCTATTTCAACGGACTAAACACGGATGTAAAATACAGTCTGAAGACGGCCTAAGGGTATGTTCACACGAGGTCATTACGTCCGTAATTGACGGACGTATTTTGGCCGCAAGTACCGGACCGAACACAGTGCAGGGAGCCGGGCTCCTAGCATCATAGTTATGTACGACGCTAGGAGTCCCTGCCTCGCTGCCGGACAACTGTCCCGTACTGTAATCATTTTTTCAGTACGAGACAGTTGTCCGGCAGCGAGGCAGGGACTCCTAGCATCGTACATAACTATGATGCTAGGAGCCCGGCTCCCTGCACTGTGTTCAGTCCGGTACTTGCGGCCGAAATACGTCCGTCAATTATGGACGTAATGACCTCGTGTGAACATACCCTAAGTCATTAATAATCAGTTCATTCTGTCATATTAAGGGGTTTTCCATGGCGAAATTCAGCGTTTAGAGAATTTGCAACAATTTTTTTTCACCAATTTGCAAATTGGATCACGATTCCCGTCCATTAGGATGCATGGAGTGAAACTATTTTGACAGGATTGAGATTCACTTATGTCGAATTTTGGAGAATCATAGGAAAAAAATAAATAGATTTTCTCATTGTATTCTATGGACTGGTGAATATGCAAATTGGCGAATAAAGCTTCACTCATCTCTAGCTATTTATGATAAACACATTGTCTTTATGGTTCATGAGCTTAGATGCGATTGTCATTAGGTGGATTCTGTGTGTCAGAGACACCCATGACCAGCTTTTAGCCAAGCCGTCAGTTCAGCGAAACTTCCGTAATTCGCTGCGACAGAACGATACAGCTTCTATGTATACAGGACACATAGAAGCTCTATCTTAAAAAGTAAGCAATTTTTGAATAAAAAAGTCAATTTAAAACACATTTATATAAAAACAAATCTTTCCTTTCAAAAAGTGTACATATTTTTTAACAATGCCTGGTATATAAAAAGAGCAGCGTATAAAATATTATATGGAATAGCTCCTGGGCATGTCTCTAAAAAAAATAAATTAAAAATAATCTTTTCACATAGCATAAAGTCTCACATGGCTTCTGGAAGTCCATCCCCTACCCATCTCCTACCCATCTCCTACCCATCTCATCGCAATCATCTGTTGCGGAAGCAAAGAAAAGTTACTATTCTGTGAGCAAAACGGATTAAATCGATCAAATATTTCCTCAAAAGCGCTATGGTCTTGTAAAGTGGATAACTAGGGACTCCTGGACCCAATGCAAAATCTGTAGCAGAGCCCCTCCCCTACAATGTGCCATTTATAATATTGCTGCCTTCTTATGTGTAATGGCTTACTCAGCCCCGTCTATAGATACCGCCCTACCTACGGATGTAGCCATCTTTGACTTGACTGATAACTTGCTGCCGCATGGTATCACACAACAAAAGTCATTGAAAAGTTAAAGATAAAGGATCTTGCCTCTGTGTATTTAATGTGTTAAGTCAAGATAAAGACTGCTACATCTGTATGGTATCCTATCTTAGACCAGCTTAAAATAAAAGGGGGTGATATGGAGATTAAGGATATATAGTCTTGATTTGATTTAACATTTTCATGTAAAAATATGACAGCTTTTCCTGTATGAGTTTGTACGCAGGTGGAGCAGATGTCACTGTGTGTGGGCAGAAGAAGTAGGATTTACAGGATTTCCCTAGGAGCTCTAGCAGCTTTTACACAGTTTTTTACAGGATAAAGAAAACTATATATCATAGAACTTAGCATTACCCCCACCCTATGCAAGGGGGAGCATTGGAGACCTGACTAATCCACTTCATAGGGGTTCCACAAATTTTATGTATAAAATTATTTAATCATGAAATTAGTTTTTTTTTTATATACAAACTTTGTTTCTTCTATACAACAGATGTTATCATTATGGTTTCCATAGCTGCGTCCAGGAACATGCACACTTCGGGTACCTGTCACATTGAACATGTCTTATCTGCAGGCAACATGGCCGCACAGGAGGAGTATAATTTTGTGCAAAACTATTCAACATAACCTGTAAATTATTGATATAAATCCCTGCTCACTGTGGGAGGTCTTAACCATTGATTGACAGTCTTTCCTGTAGGAGCGTCAATACCGAAATAGCTGCCAGTCACCGAGTAGGACCTCCCACTACACCCTTTAGCCCACAGTGAGCAGGGATTAAAATAAAAATACAGGTTATCCTGAATGTTTTTCCCACACAACTAGATATCAACCTGTTCTGCTCCTCCTGCTCTATAACATGCTGCCCGCAGATCGCACTGCATGTTTAACGTGACGGGTTCCCGTTAAAGTATATTTTCTCCAGCACTATGTACTGCGGCACACACCTGTAATCCTAGCTCCTATGGGAGGCGTGCTATGTCAGTACATGATGAGAGTGGTAGTTTTGCAACAGCTGGAGGTTGAAGATTGGTATAAGGCATATTAATATTGTGCCAGGTTACTGAGTAATTGCTTATCTGAAGAACATTTCTCATAATTATTTTAGCAACATGAAGAATTGTTTTCTTAAAAAGAGAAAACAAACGCAATCCCCACTGGTATTGAAACAAAACATACCGGTTTAATTTCTTCCCGGTCCAGTTTTCTCCGGTAGAGTAGAAGTGCGTGGATCGCATTGCCAGCTCTGGCAGCTTGGACTGTGGTTGGCAACACATAAAGGTAATCCTGGGAGGTAGAGAAGATGTGACATATTAACCCCTTCCCTCTGCAGCCATTTTTCAGATTTTCACTTTCGTTTTTTCCTCTCCACCTTCCAAAAGCCATAACTTTTATTTTTCCATAGATCTAACCGTATGAGGGCTCGTTTTCTGCGGGACGAGATGTAGATTGTTATGGCACCATTTATTGTACCGTATAATTTACTGGGAAACTGGAAAAAATTTGTTGGTTGGAGTGGGGAAAACAACGAAACAGCGATTCCTGCTTTTTTTTGGGGGGGGGGGCTTGTTTTACAGTGTTTATTGTGTTAATTTTATTCTGTGGGTCGATACGATTACAGCAACACCAAATTCATATTGTTTTTTTTATGTTTTACTACTTTTACAAGGAAAAACGGATTGTTAAAAATAAAATTTGTTATGAGCCGCCATATTTCGAGGTCCGCAACTTTTTGATTTTTTCCGTCGATTGAGCGGTATAAGGGCTTATTTTTTTGCAGGGCAAGCTGTAGATTCTATTGGTACTATATTGGGGTAAATTAGACTTTCTGATCACTTTTTATGGGAGATGAAGTGACCAAAAAAAAACAGCGATTCTGGCGGTTAATTTTTTTTTATGGCAGTTACCGTCAGGTTAAATAATAAACTATTGTGATAGTTTGGACTTTTACGGACGTGTCGATACCAATTATGTTAATTCTTTATTTTTTTACATTGTGTTTGGGCGAAAATGGGAAAAGGTTTTTTTTTCTGAACTTTTATTATATATATATATATATATATATATATATATATATATATATCCTTAATTTTACTTTTATTTAATTAATTTCCCTAGGGGTCTCGACATACTTGTATTGCAGTGGATCGTTATACGGAGTCTCCTATGAAGAGAGAGGCGGGGCTTGAAAGGAGTACAAAGATGGCAAACCTAGGGGCTTTCATTAGGCCCATCGGCTGTGATCGCGTCGGGCAGGCCAATGCAACGTCACAGGGGGTCGCACACCTGTTTCTAATGGCTTAGATGCCGCAGTCACTTTTGACCGTGGTATCTAAGGCCGCATGCACACGAACGTATTTTCATCCATCCGTAAATACGGTCCCTAAATATGGATCCGGAGTCATTCGCAACTTATCCGCATGTACAGAACGGTATCAGCAAATACGGTCCGTGGTGTATCCATATTTATGGATCTGCAAAAAGAAGAAAACCACAAATGTGCAACATCTGCAAACCTGGCGTCACCTAGCAACGCTAGAGATACATTTTTGTTTTTCATTTTTTAAGCATAAAAAGATTTCATAAATCTTGTAGAAACCCTTTAACTTTATCCCAAAAAAAGTGAAGATTCAGCTCTTTTTAGCAGAGAATGTCCCCGAACAATAAGCGGATCACATGGTATCCCGCTACTGGAACCCCCCCAGCGATCAGCTGTAATCTGTGGAGAAAAACCAGCAGCAGGCATTGAATTCTGCTTCAGCACCACCACAGGGGAAATTAAGCATTACACATTTTCCAATAAAAATCAATAGACTGTTAGGTCAATGGCCGAACGTACGGAGTCCTCCAGAGTGAGACACTTTGTGTTGCCCGCTGCAACCAATTGAAAATGTTTTTTGTAAACCAGACAACCCCATTAGAGAAGTTTCCAATTTTAGGATCCTCTAAAATGTCAGAAGACTACATTAGAGAGCTACACACTGTCCTAAATGAAGGGGACCTGGCACATGAAAAATGGCTGGGGCACCTTCAGTATCTAAACTGCTATGCACAAAATTCCATTGACCTGTCCAACAAATGATCTACCTGAAATAAATCAGGGAAATGGTGAAGGGTGTGTTAATGTACAGTCATAAAATACTCCCAGCTACTCTATGTACCAATTGTGTACTGGTTCATTGTACTTTGATCACTTCATTGGAAAAATGTTATATCATTAAAGTAATAATACAATAAAGGAGATAAGACATATTACAAGTATTAGACAATAAAAGATAAAAGGAAATGAATTAGAATCAGTCATATTGCCAAAAACAATTATTATTCAGTAAATGTGATTATAAAAGAGACTATAATCGGATTTAGACGGGGTTGACTCATCAAAACAATCCTTTTTCCATTTTGAGCCAACCAAGCGATCAGGTGATCGCCATGGGTCTCGCTTCAGAAACCCTAGGCAATCAACGGTTATTGCTGAAAAAAAGTTGTTGCTGGCCATAGATTTTCCCTGTGGCGGCCA
This sequence comes from Rhinoderma darwinii, assembly GCF_050947455.1. Classification (NCBI taxonomy): domain Eukaryota; kingdom Metazoa; phylum Chordata; class Amphibia; order Anura; family Rhinodermatidae; genus Rhinoderma; species Rhinoderma darwinii. Next base: position 52,275,547 of record NC_134695.1, read on the forward strand.
CTACAGATGAGAAGTAGTATTACATGTCAGCCATTTAAATGAATGGCCAGCAATGTAATACATGGAGGGGCTAGGTCTGTCAGAGCGGGAGCCATGTTCTCCGCTCTGGCCAATAGCGGTAGACCCTGAGCAAATATCCTGTGGCCTAATATGACATATGGAAGGAGGCTGTCTAGACGAAACAATAAATGTAAACAAAGAAACACGTAAAATATATGCGTGTTATTTTATACAGTGTTCCAGAATATGGTTAACAAGCCTTGTTGGCTTAGAATTTTTTGATGCTAGTTATGAGCAGAGACAGCCCTTATTCAGACTAACGTGTGTCAAATTGGCTGTGAATAATAGCGGTCTTTCAGAGCCGATTTGCACCAGCGCGGGAGCCGTTTTCCTGGATCCCTCATAGACTTAAGTTTATTAAGGGATCCGTGAAAACTGACAAAAATAGGGCACGTCTTATTTTTTCACGGGGCATTCACACAGGCCGTTAAAACAAGGGCCGTGTGAATAGCCCCATAGAAATACATGCAGCCATGTGACAGACGTTAAAAAAAAAACAACAACTAGATGGGCGTCTCTAATAAATTGGCCATTCAGTGTATGTTCTAATATTACATTTCATGTATAACAGCAATACCGTGTGCATAGAGCATGCTCTACACTGCACGGAGCTCCTATGAATCCTTATCACGAAACGGTAGGCACTGTGTGCCGCCAAATAGTGCCTTTGCTGGGCGTCATACTCTCCACTAGAAGCAATGCATGCTATTTGGCATGTTACAATTTTTCCACATAGATTACTGGGTGCCGCATTTCAGATCCGTACCACACAGAAAAAAATTATAAAATGGATAAATGTAATTTTTAACTTTCTGCTTGGAAAGAAAAGAAATCATAGTAGTCTTACCATTGCATAGTAATTACTGTTCACCATGATCGGCCCACGGCCTCTGAGGTAGATGTATTCTTCCCACCAGTCACTGACCTGAAAACACAAAATTTCAACAGTTAACTAACTCCGTGAACGATAGCAGCATATTTAACTTTGGACACATTGGAGTTCGAAACATGCGCCATATTTATTACTGGGATATATTTTTCATTTTTAATACTGACAGCTCCAGCAATTTTAGAACAATGTGTAGACAGTCACAATATTGAGAATTAAAAAAATAAAGAATAAAATATATGATGGCAAATTACGCCATCCACTTAGGCAGGTGCATACAGAGAGGAAAATCCTTTACAAATACCATAATGGGGTCCCCTTCTGGTGTAGGTTAATATCACCACGCACCATCCACTAACTTGGGCTGATTCCCTACTTTAATATGGGAACCCCAATTCACCCTGAAGAATCTTAACCCCATTTGTCTTTCTAGGAGTATATAGATGTCATAGAAGAGGGTCCCCTGTTCAGATTTCGATTTCCATTAGCCAGAGCTGGGAGCCTCTTGCAGCAGAAGTGTGTGACTGCCCACCAGCTACCCTGGTTAATACAGCTGATCATCAGGGGTCACCCATGGTGATCAGCAGGTCATCAGCAAGCCCTCAATTTCTAATGGAGTTGTTCAGATGGGACAACCCCTTTAACTCCTAGGGTATGTTCACGGAGGAATTTTCAGGCGGAAGCCGCTTCAAAATTCTGTCTCCCATTCACTTCAATTGGAGTCGGACACTTTTTCCCGCTAGCTGATTATTTCAGCTAGCGGGAAAAAGAAGTGTCCTGCTCAATCTTCAGGCGGATTCTGCCCAAACCTCCCATTGATGTCAATGGGAAGGAGGAATCTTCCTGCCGTCGACCAGAATAGTTCCGCGGTGGATTGTGCAGCTGGACCCGCTATACAAAATCAGTCGTGTGAATTAGCCCTTAAAAGGTAATTTTACCCTTCTTGTCCGTCAATCCAGAACCAACTGGATGGCTTGGTTTCCAGTCAAACTAAATTCTACACTACATTTTCTTAGCAGCACAGCTAAATATAAGCAATAGTCAAACAATGAGGGCAGTGTTTTAGAGTGACAAAACCGACATTTTATTCAACCCACATGAGCGGTGTTTGTGCAACCAGCAGCAATAAAGTAACGCAGTATACAAACAAATTAAATCTTCTGGTTAAGTTGGTAATTAAAGTAGCTGATTTACTCATTATAGCAACATAGTTTTCAACATGAGGCACCCCTGTTTGTATTCATGCCAACTTTCAGTGGTAAGTCTTGAACTGCATCATATTTATTACTTGTAGTAACCATTGTAGACTAAAGGTGGCATACTCCTTAGATACCGCCCGACTCCCCATATACACGCACGCTTAGTTGAGCACGTATGTGTTTTAAGATGGGAAGAGGACAATAATATCTCCTGTGAAAACAAAGCATCAGACATGTTGAAAACCAAAATGCCCGATCCTTCTTTCCCCCCATTGGGGAGAGTCGGTACACCCACTTACACATAATATCAGCGGGTTCGGCCAACGTACATCTAATGTGTATGGGCACCTTAAGTGTTGTTCAAAATTAGGGGGGAGTGTAGAGCCGGCCCAATGGCATACCCTCAAAAGCAGCATACCAAATGTATTTAGTAAGCATGAGGCTGTAGTTTTCAAGTAATCCCACGCGTGTGGCTGTGTTGCCGAAGGGGTTCCACACCTGTGGGAACATTATCAATGCACTAAGCATACTTCCCAACATTTGAATCCCAAATCACAGACATTTGAAGCCCAGCCCCACCCAGAACACCCCGAAAATTACAGAAAGTAGCATACACCGTGGTCCAGTTGACAGGATGGTCCTATGAAAATCTCGACTGAACATGACACTTACATAGTTTGTGGCCCACCACGATTTTAGTTTCAAGTACCACTGAAGTCTTGGTCCCAGGTTGATGGCAAAATCTTTGGCAAGACCTTCCATTCTCTTATACTGTTCCTCGTCCATCAGTGGTTTAACAGATTCCAAGTACTAGACAGATAAAAGGATAAAGGTTAATATTTGCTACATAATTCTGCTTGTATAGGTCATTCTATTCCTCTGGCCACACTTATCTACAAGAGGACTCTACCTTGTCTGATCAAAGTTCCTCAGATCCCAGCCCAAGGTCCTGCCTGGCCCCATAGATATTAGGTTTAAGCATATTCATGTGCCATCCAATGTTGTAAATAGTCAAATCCCCATGACCATCGACTGTATGAGTCCAATGCAACAAGAACATTAAAAAACCACAAGCTACACTGCCACAAAGCGTTGTCAGGAAAGCCAAAGAAATTAACGGCCCAATCACATGGTGCTAATGCAAGTTATTCAGAAGGGGCTTACAATGGAGTCTAGTATAGCACACTTAAAAGCAAGCCTATACACAGATGTAACAGAGCTGAATGTTATTTCACTAGTTAATATCTTTTTTTAGCATGCATTTCCCTGGAGTATTAAGAGAAAAGCAGATGATAAATGCACGCAGCCTTGTAGTGGACTTATACACGAATATCCAGAGTAACTGCCGCGTGCAGCACGGACGGCAGCTAGACGGGCTGGGAGTGACTGAATAAGGTGCTGGTAGGTTGCCAAAGGTTTCGAGCCGTGTAACACGTCGCATTGTCTTGCTGGAAGCTTACATCAGTCCCAGGGAAGACAAACAGCATGTATGGGTGGACGTGATCCGTAACAATGGATTCATACCCAAATCGGTTCAGAGCCTTCCACATGGATGCGTGGGCCCAGAGAATGCCATGAAAAAAAATCCCCAGACCATAACGCTGCCGCCACCGGCTAGTGTTCTTCCAGCAATGGTTGAGAGGGTGTTTGTTGTCAGATGTTTCTCGCCTGACACACCAACGTCCATCCGTTCGATGAAGCAGAAAACATGACTCATTGGAGAAGGCAACCCTTTGCCAATCATCGGTGGTCTAATTCCAATACTGCCGTGCAAATTGAAGCCTTTTTTTCCGATAAACCTTTGTTAGCTTAGGAGCAATGACCATCCATCTACATCGGAGCCCCATACGCAGTAGGGTTCGTTGAACTGTTGTTTTAGAGACACATCTGGTAGCCCCCTGGTTGATTTTCACGGTGAGCTGCTCCACTGTAGTTCGGCCCTCGCGCACCTTCGTAGCCGATGTACACCTCTCACATCAATAGCACGTGGCGCTCCGCAGTTGGCACATCGGTTATTCCCAATGCTGCCATTTGTCCAGTCACGATAGACTTTCACCACAGCAGGATATGAACAGTTCACAAACTGCGCTGTTTGAGAAATACCGCCACCCTTGGCCCAAAAGCCAATAATCATCCCTTATTACAACTCTGATAAATCACCCTTTTACCCATGGCAACAACGAGTGATGTGTTCAGACAGTCTATCGCACACCTTATATACCCACCAAGCCAGACCACGACAAATCACTTCCTTCATGGGCTACGCACTGCCAATGTCGAAAGTTGGAGGTGGTCATAATAATGTGACTCGACTGTGTAGTATATAAGCTTTATAAAAAGCAGCAAAAACACAGACAAAACTCCCTATAGCTATGGCTCTGCCATGAGGATTGCTACTTGCAAGTGTACATGTCTGCTTAAACATTCTGTAAGGTTGGTTTTCCAGGTAGGGGGAGGAATGTGTACAAGTACAGCACCAGGCAAACCCGGGACGACGCTCGGGCCTACTGGGCTTGAGAAGCCCATGTCAAGCTGAGGGTAAGGTAGACGTGTGCACAGAAAATCTATACATGACATTGATATACTCCGTCGTCTGAATCAGACATGAATAAGAGAATAATCTGGAAGGATAATACCTACTGGAAACAGTGCATCAGAATATACTTCTGCCTAGAAGCCACAAGCCAATACTCAAAACTTTACACACCATATAAAATAAAGGTCTATGAAAGCAGGACATATAAAAACCCAGCGTGTTAGAAGCTGTGCAGAGTATTAGGAGCATCACCTATAAAGTTACAACACTTACCAGCTCTCCACATGTTCCTAAAAGAGCAACATATGACCCTTTCAGACTTTGTTCATAATATGCATTGTCACCTAGACCCCCTTATTTTTAGAGTCATATGGGTTTTTCGCTACGTAGCTAAACCGGATTTATCCTGACACTTGACCTTCAATCTACAGGGGCAGATTATTTCCAAATCCTTCGACTTTACGGGATATAAACAGTTCTAACCAGCAGAGTCATTTATTTAGTTGAAAGGGTATGATCCAACATTGCTACACTGGAGGAAAGAAATGGTGGCCAAACCGGAGGCTGCAAAGAAATCCAGATAGGGTTTGTAATATAGTTTTATAGCCTTACTATATCATTGGTGACATGTTTTAGCATCAATACTCAGAGTGACATGTGGTAATCTACAATACTTGGTCTATAGATTACTAAAATCAATGGCCAATGCACTTAGCCGTATTATGACTGTTTTGAATGAAAGGGCTAAAAAAGGGTTAAAAAGGGCTCCCATAGAGATGCATAGGGACTCTACTATACCGCTGTATGCCTCAGATTTCATACGGAGGCAATCAGGGTTTTTTGTCTGTCGGATTCTGTACGAATTGTCCGAAAAATATTCATTGCATGCTCCATCGCATTCCATACATACAGAGGTATTCTCTACTAGAAGCATTGCTCCCAGGAGAGGATAGCTCCATACATACAAACACGACAGAGCCCGTATAGCAGCCATACATCTCTGTACTAGGGAGCTGTGCAGCCTCCGTGCACATGGTATAAGGCATTAGGTCCACTCTGAGGACAATTCTATCATATTGGATAATAGGGATTTTTGAGCTATTGACTTCAATGACATTTTAATAAGATGGTACCATCACTATATAAAGGAAAAACACTTTCAGAAGATAGAAGGGTGAAGTTAATTTTTAGTGTGCATCACTCCAACAAAAACTAAGGAAGGAACCTTTTTTCTCAGCTGCCGGAAAAGCGCTGACGTAACTTTACCACAGGTCTGATTGAAAGTCTGAAACAATTACATTTAGCCAATAATATAAACTCTGCAGCTTCACTGGGCAACGTGTACAGCAAACTTAAGATGTGACCTTTTGTTGATATTGAACATACTATAAAAATAGATAAGAACTTATTTATTGAAATAAAAACAAAAACTTACCCTTTTGACCGTGTCCTTAACAGCGGGCACAGGTAGACGAGGAAGGGAAGTTTGGAAGCTGTAAAGCATAGGCTTTCGGCCAGAGAACAATTTCACCATTCCCTGGAAACCAAAGTACATAAACTTATTAACTCAAATGCACAAGTTGAATATTCCCTTAGTACCAAAGTGTCAACTTTCACCAGCAGTCACCTCAGATTTTATTGAGAAAATGTATTAAAAGCAGTGTCGGGGACTCCTTGGGTCCACCAAAGGAGATTAAGGAGTGTCCCTCCACCTATATAGAGCATGTGCAAGTCTACTTTTAATTGCATCTTTAACTTTGTTATTGCGCACATAGACACACGTAATATTTATAGGGTTTAAAGGGTAATTTGTGTACTAACCTATATGAAATATGCCCCGGTGGCAAGTGATTGGCTCCAAACTTATCTCCAAATGGGGTAGTCTTCTGCTGGACCGTTGGGTCCCTGTTGCATTAGCACCCACTGTTGTGTCAGAGCCCGTGCCCACCAGATCTGGTGCTCTCGTGGACCATGTGACATTGCTTTAAAATATATGTTTTTGGGACAGCTCGGTGGTGATCAAAATGCCCCACCAAATGGGCCTATTTATGCAGTGATAGATTCTCACTCACATATCACTGTATATTCGGCAAGATTGCAAATTCAGGAATCCATGAAAGCTGGGTGTTACACGAGGGCTATATTGGTGGTCACCCAGTTTTCTCAATAACAGATCTAGCTAAAAACTGGCATTTTACAGTAAAAGACAACTCAAGCCAGGATGACTTTCTTAATTTAGAGGGAAATGTTCTTTTTTGTCAATCTTCTCATTTTCTTTCCAAATCATACATCAATGTGTTTAACCACTTCAGCTGTCCTATAACTCAGATTTGCAAGTCAAATATCAAAATAACAAATTTCCAAGATTGACCTGGAAACATTCAAATATTATATTTTGTATAAACCTGATAATATACTACCACCAATCGCTGGCTGAAACATTTTTTATTCAACACTTAACAACTAACCTACGGCTGGTTTTGTTAAAAAAACAAAAACCCACAAAAACGAAACCCCAAAATTATTAATATATTGATAACCCTGTTCGTATTAATTGTTATATATCAAAAACAAACCTACAGGAGAATAAAACAGGACCTTCTGGCATATCAATCAGATCATCACAATATTTGCAGAAATCTGGGGTGTAGAACTACCACCAATGTCCAAAGTCTGCAGGTCCCAGGGCTTGGTTTCTGGTGGGTAACAACAGTGCATGCATAGCCACCTCGCCATTGAAATCAATGGAAGCCGACACATACAGCCATCTTTTTTTCTACGAATGATCATCAGGACCAATTCATTGAGGACATTGTTGGGTTCTAGTTTCCGGGCTCCACCAATTTCATCTTCAAACAAGTCTGAACAACGTGTCAAGAGATAAAATGATTGAAATATTTTTTAGGGAATAAACCTTGAACAGCAGATAAAGTCTCTACAATCTGTCCACAAGGATGAATAATTACTTCTATAGTTCAAGGTTACTCACCATCCATACCCTTGTAGACTTGGAAAGATTTCCATGCTCTTCAAACATCCATCCATGATATGATAGAAGCTTTTTTAGGGAGTAGCGCATTGCTGCAATTAGTGACACCCATAGGCCTGTGCCAAAAATGACACCACTGACAATCTTCTGAGTCTGGCTGGTCATGTAGCCACTGTTGGAATGGAGAACACAATTACATGACTGCATAATTGAGAAAGTATACTAAGTGAAATTTTAATCATCCAGCCAAATAAATTCAACATTTCTGAAATCATTCCCAGCACAAAACCATCTGAGAATCTATAGTCCAGGTTTACTCAACTAGCAGACCACAGTCCGAATGCGAACACCAGTTGTTTGGACCCCTACTATCTATATTATGCTGGTGTCGAGACGAAACTGGAAGTGCGGCCGTGCAACTTTTTGGTTCTACATATACTTGTGAATCTGCGTTCTCCACTATGAATCTGGTGAAAAACAGATACCGCATTTGGATCCCAGATGAGACATTGTATCAATCTATCCAAATGGCAGTCATCCCCTTTGTACCTAATTTCAAAGGGCTGGCGAAATAAGAGATGGCGGTTTTCCCACTAATAAACAATATATCTGGATATGAATAATTCGACAAGGTTTGCAAGACAAAATCTTTACTACTGGCGTTCAGTTCGGACCTTCAACTTTTGGCAGACCCTGGTAAGTGAAACTTTGCTAAAAATAGTGGAGTAACCCTGCTATAGTTTATCAAATTGGGAACAACAAAAATATAAAATATATTTTAAAACTATTTTTGAACAGCTCGCTCCAAATATTTTCAAAGGATCTCTAACCTTTACAATGGTAATTTGACTACTGGTATTGCAACCGTTTGATGTTGTATTACCCAGCAAAACCTGGCACATGCTGTATGTATATACAACAAACAATAAAACTATTATATGCTGCTAAAGCTAACATTTTTGGGAGTGTGGGAAGAGGCTGAAAACCAACACAAGCGCTGGGAGATCATACACAGTAGTTATCATTGGTCAGACTTTACCTAGGACCCCAGCACTGCAAAAACAACAGTACAAGGAGGTATACAAATGTACCCCAAAAAATAAAATTACTGGTTGAAGAACTTTCCTATACCACCAGGGGCTCACGGGCATATCCCTAGCAAGCACAATAGGGTTTCCTAAAAAAGGAAGATGGGGAAAAAATGCTTGGCTGTTCACTCCATGCACGCATTACACTAGGCAGTACAGAGCTCACGGAGACCAGTAGGGTCTTGTCACCAAGTCCTTGGTGCTATTTAGAATTTGTGAGTTGGAAGAAGTGAGAATAGTTGAACAATAGCTTTAAGTATTTACAGCAGGATCTACTAAAGCTCCACAAAAGGGAACACCCATTTTAAAGGGGTTCTCTTGGTCTATGCTTAGGATAGGCCATCAATGCTTAAAGCGGTGGGAGTCTGACCTCTTGCTTCCGCCGATCAGAACAATCAAGGAAACGCGGCACTCGCAAGACCCCATCATTGTTTACATGGGGCACATTGGCGTGTCCGTACGGGCAGCCGTGCCCGGTACTGCAGCTCATCCAGTCAAACTCCATTAGAGCTCACTTCAATTGCAAGTAGTAACGCTAGCACAGTGTATACCCTCAATAATCTGACGCTGACATACAAACCTCTGGGTCCCTGTATAGTCTCTATGACATGGTGGATAAAATTTCAACACGTGGCTTCAGAATCACGTAAAATTCAAACAAACAAAACTTACGTCGTAGCAAGTGCCTGGTCTATTTTGTCTATCAAACCAAATGACGGATCCACTTTGGTGTACATTGATGCTGAAGTCACACCAACCACTACGACTAACCAGCTAGAAGGGCTTGATGGGAAGACGCCGGTGAGGATTCCATTCTGTTGAAAAAACATTATTAAACACATTAAAAACTGAATAAAATCAGAGAAGTAAAACTGTGCCCATACTGGTCAGTTTTAGGATCTCATTCATTTCAATAGAGAGGTAAAAGTGCGTGAACAGCCACCTCCACTAAAGACAGACATCAGGATCCCCTCAATCTGAAGATCACCACTAGTCTGACTCAATAACATATGGTCATCCCCTGTAAGCAGACAAACGTCAAGGTGCGGAACCTAAATAATTGCTTTTATGTTACCTTAAATCGAATGAACTTCTTCTTCCAGGAGTGGAGGCCAGAGAGATAGATCTGGCGCAGAGCTTCATGGCTTAATCGTAGGTCAATTCCATCTGGAGTTACTGTAAACTGGAATGCTACAGCCTGATGAGCTTCTGCCATCTTTACTATGCCCCTGAAAAAAATAAAAAATAAAATATTGGAGGACTGTAAAGATGATCTACATTTGGAAAGCCTGAGCATCAAGTTTTACATCCCGTTTTATATGCAATGACATAAGAACTCACTATATTTGTTTTTGTTACTTATATAGCGCCAACATATTACGCAGCGCTGTCCAGAAATAGTCATCACTTACTATCCTCACAATTTAAATTTCCTATCTTTAGGTTTTTGGTGTGTGGGAGGAAACTAGAGTACCCAGAGGAATCCCATGCAAACATGGGGAGAAGATACAAACTCCATGCAGATTTTGCCTTTTGTCCGATTCAAACATGGACTTCAGCACGAACCATGCTGCCCTACACAATCAAAGGACCATGTAATACACCAGTAATTCCCAATGTTTCTAGGCCAAGCACCCCCGAGTCAAAGACATTTTGAACCAAGTACCGCCATGGTTACGATCAGTCATGATTTTGAAAATAATTTGTCAAAGGCTGTCGCACGACACTGTGCTGCCGCTCTACTGCCACACCGTGCTGCCGCCGCCATCGTGCGACGCCGCGCTGCCACATGTACTGTAGCCATCAAACTTGTGGCAAGTACCCCATAGGGTAAATCTACCACACAATGAAAAATTTGGTTCTATGGGAAGCAGCTAGGGAGAACCTGCAAGATCTATACAACCAGGGAGTTATGCGAGTTTTATCTAGATTAATATATACAATGAAATGCAGTCTGTACAGAATGATTTACAGAAATATAAACCAGGCCTTGTGTCCCTCTCGATGGATTTGTCTGCACAACCATGTACAACTACGTGCCCTCTCTGATATTACATTTCTGCCGAGGAGATTAACGCACCAATTGAACTTCCAACGTCTATTAGGATTAAGATATAACAATGACGCCTAAGACTTTAAGTATTTTAATGCATTTCTAAAATAACTATAAACCCTCTTATTAGTTATATCATCAGAGTATCATTTATAGAAACGTAAACTGTGCGAACATTGTTTTTACTGTTTTTTTTAAAAAATTATCTAATATGAGAAAAAACTATAAAGAAAAAAGCAAAAAACAAAAAAAGATAAGTAATGTCTTTAAATAGCTCAGCCAATTACAGGCAGATGAAGGCCTATATTTAGTCAACTAAAATACCCTGAGAACCACAGACGAACTTTCCAAATACGGTTACTCTGTACGATGAAAAAAAATACTGAAGTGCTCTGACCACAGACCTTCAGTAGATAAACATATTGGATGGGAGTCTGAATATCATGACTTACACGATGATGAGCAAAACATTCACTGAGTATTAAAGGGGTTCTCCACAGTGGCGTGCACGGAGCGATTTTTTGGAAACCGCATAAGTTTCCATGTAATTGGGTTTTTACACGTAGCTTGTCCATGGACACTATGGATGAAAACAAAAAAGGAGTGGTCCCTGCTCTATAAGACCAAATAAGTGCAGAACAAATATTCCAAACGTCCTGCACTCAGTTCAACTAGTTTCCTTTCCATCTTTCCTAATAAAATATAATTTTTTTAAACCGGCTTTTGAAAATCTGGCATTTGTTTCCAGCTCAGAGTTTCAATACAAAATGGGATTTCACACGATGACTGAGCAGAGAAAATGATTTAGGAAACTCCTATATTGGTCAGGTGTGGTAACTTTTTTTGTTTGAAGCTACATTCCTGAAGGTCCTCTACCCTTATGGGCGAGTACTTATTCTCTATAAGGCTTCGTTCACACCTGCGTTGTGACCATCGGTTGTTTTGCTTTGTCAGAGGAGCAGAACAAGGGAATAACGGAACCAACGGTTCCATTGAGCAACGGACACCACCGGTGGCCGACGGAACACATGGACTCCAATGGGTTCCGTCGGCATGTCAGTGATTTTATCGGACACAATTGCGCAGCTGCTGCACTATTGTCTCTGGTAATCCCTACCGGATCTGTGATGGAGGCCCCCAGCAGAGACTCCAACGCAGATGTGAACAAAGCCTAACAGTCCAATGACCCAGAATATCTCATAATCCAGCACTTATCAGGTTCCATTGATGCCACATAAAAAGAATATGATATTGTCCCCAGTCTTTGGGCCAACCGTGCTCATAGACTCGTGTACGCAGTTTCCAATAGACTGGCTGTACAGATGTTCCTGGATACATAGATGGACAAAAAGGACATTAAACATGGGTAATTCATTGGACAAGGATACATATATAAGTAGGGCCAGTTTATTGCATGGAATAAAAGGGGCAGTTGGATCCACTATTTAGGAGGCTGCTACCTCCACATTCCCACTGTATATGGCCATTACCATTAGACACAATTACAGTAATTTTTTAGGCACTATATAGTGGTATTCAGTGGCCACTATATAGCACTATTATGATGTATTCACTGGCACTATTATGTGGCACGGTATTGAAGTATTATGAAGGCACAGTATGGCACTATTATTCTTCATGATCTTCTTTGGGAAAGGGAATCCTACACATCAATTTGGTTTAGTGGCCTCCATACACTTTGATGTAGCTCTCTACACAAGGACCTATAGACACATTCCATCTAGAAGTAATTTCTCTGGGAAAAACATTTATAGATCCCTATGAAAGTACTCCATATTTATGAATAAGTGGTGCCCTATCCTATGATGCTCGAACACTGTAGAGGGTACAGATTGCAGAACCTCTGGAATAGAGTCCTAAACACTACATGGTAGGGCCTATTACGTTTGAAGCTCCTGTGGTTTATTATGTTAAAGGCCTTGTACACCTTTGAATTTTATTAATGAAAAATGTCAGTGTGTTTGGTGCAACTTTGTAATTACTTTATAAAAATGATTTTTACTTTTTGAAATACAGCTGCTTTGTATCCTATATACAGAGCAACTGTATCTTGTGCTGAAACCTCTATCCGTCAGCGGGACTGACTGGTTCAGTGACAGCGGGTCCTGCGTGTCTCTGACACGCAAGATCCACATGTTATCGATCAGTTATGAACTTAGATGTGATTGATAAGGCCCTGTTCACATGCTACGCTGCTTCCGTAACTGCCATTCACCACTATGGGAGTTACGGAAACAGCGTAGCTCAGCGAGTTACGTGGTTTCCGTAACTTCCAACCATGTAATCAGGAAGTGGCTGGGAGGCAGCGTGAGCACAAAAATCTAGAACAGGGATTAGCCAGTTCTAGAGATGGGTGTGGATCGCACAGGAGGCTGCCCGGGAAAGCTGGCTGTAAAAAAAAATGGGACATGCCCTAAATTTCGGCCGTTCTCCCGGCCCCCATAGAAGTCTATGGGGCAGAGTAATTGACGGCCATCACTGGAATGTGTTCCGAGTGACGGCCGAGTCTTCTGTCGCTCCCTCTCTCCTCCCCATAGTGCGAAGTGCATGTGAGGAGGAGGAGGATGAGGGTATTTATTTTACTCCCTGTGGGAGCGGAATCCTGTGGCCGGGGATTCCGCTCCATGAGAAGTCCCTGACTTCACTGTGTCCATATATGGACACAGTGCCGTCAGGGACTTCTGAAGCGGAATCCCCGGCGCTGTGGCCGGTGTTTTCCCTCCAGGAGAAGTCCCTGACTTCACTGTCCATATATGGACAGTGAAGTCAGGGACTTCTCCTGGAATGGTGGCGCTATCTACAGCAAGATAGGGGGTGGGGTGCCATCTATGGGGGGGCTGTCTGGCATTACCTACGAGGAGGCTGTGTGGCACTACCTACAAGGACGGCTGTGTGGCACTACCTACAAGGGGGGGGGGGGTTGTGTGGCACTACCTACACGGTGCTGTGGCAGTATCTACAGAGGGCGGTGTGTGGCATTATCTAGAGAGGGAAGTGTGTGGCAAAACATTTACAAATGAAATTCATCCGTTTTTAAAACGGATGCAAAACGGGTCAAAATCGGGCGTTAAAAACGGAAACATGGGACGGAATGGAACGAGAGTGCATGCAAAACGGCTGTTTTTAATCGGCTGACACTCGGACCCGGTCCTGTGAATAGAGCCACTAAAGTTGCTGATGTGATGAGATGATCCAAGGACACAAGTTTAGCAAATACCAGATTCACGCCCCGAATTACTTTATTTTACAACTCTGCCCAAACTCCATTCATGTGCTAATAATTGTAATTGAGCAAAGGAACATTGCTCTGTATACATAGATAAGGACATTATAGATCAATGGACCCAATAAAATGCCATAATGACAGGAACTGTCGTACTACCAGATAAATAATACTACCATTATCTAAGAACACGGCTGCCAATGTTTTTTATTTGTTTACTATGCAATCAGCTTTCTATTTACAAGAATTAGACGACTATGTCTCAAGTATAGGCGGCCTCCTCCTGTGGCCACACAGATTCTTTACCACTTCCATAAGGTTGGGACCCATTAGTCTTTTGCCTAGAAATTTATGTTATCCTCTAGTCAGGCACATAGCTATAGATGTGCAGAGGTAGCAGACGCCCCAAGCCCAGGTGTCTGGGGGGGCCAAATGCCCTTCTGCCACATAAGACACCAGAGTAAAACATTTTACATGATAGGTGGGGCCAGATTTTGCAAGCTGGCTAAAGGGGCTACAAGTTTCCTCTTTACCTCTAGTGTATTAACCCATTGGCAACATCCAAGCTAACACCCAGGATCAGAAATACTGTAACATTAATCCCGGCCACAGAGGCTAAACGGAGGCTCCCTATTTCCCGATTGGCACCCCAGCGACAAGGGTGCAGCCGATTGGTTTCCGTTGCAGTCGGAGGCCTATTGAAGGCCTCCACATCTGCCTTCTGTGATCTATTACTTTAGCCTTGTCAGAGGCTAAAAATGACTACGCTATTCATTCCATCAAAACTATGGAACCCTTGCACAACTGAGACAAACTGAAACCATTTGCACTGGATCCGTCACCATTGAAATCAGGAGATGCAAACGGAAACCTATGGTTTCGGTTGGTTTCAGTCAGGGCTCCGTTCTGACAGAAAGCTCAGACGAAACGCCAGAACAGAGTCCTGACACAGATGTGAACGAAGCCTAAGGGGTTTCAATTTTGCCTGCTCCTGTCAGTTTTCTAGATCCCCGCCTATGCAGAAGCATGCTAAACTGGGAGTACAGGAAGTCTCCTTTAATTTTGAGAGACTTCAGGAGAGTAGGAAACATGTATATATCGGGATGGTGGTGCCACAGTTCATTGTTGCCCAGGCCAGGTCTGCATATATGGGTATGATGCATAATAAACAGTGCAAGCAGGTGGTGGCGTTGATAATTCCAACTAATCACATCTTTTTTTTATTGCAGGTTATAAACTCATAAAAAAATATTTTGATTGGTTCCTATAGACAGCAAGTTTTTGGCCTATGGGCGGGGACACATTTTTATTGCAGTGGGTAAGACAACTGCTGAAGTGTCATTGTGTCACTGCTGCAAAGGAATCATTACATAATAGTATATTTCCCGCGCGTCCTCTTGTTCAGACCTGTGGGTTTACCATAAAGACTGCAGAGCGTATTGTAGATATAAACACCGACACCGAGAGATTATTGTGAAATATTTATTTATTATTCATATACCAAGATGGAATTTCAAGGCATACAAAATGAAAAAAAAAAAATAAAAAATAAAAATAAGCATTAAAAAAAAAAAAAAAACCTTCCGTTACCGCTGCCCTTCCGTTGTGGGGTTCCGTCTGTGGTGCCCATCAGGTAACCCCTCAACGGAAAGGCAAACAAACATCAGCTTCCTTGCTAAAGAGAGGGTTCCGTTGTTTTGACGGAATCAATAGCATAGTTTCTCACCTATTAGCTCAGTGTTAAAATTCCTATTCACACCATGAATGGACGTGAATGGATGGGACAGGTCTTTCCGATCAAGTTGCCCTCTGCTGTACAGGAGACTCCACTGTCAAAATTTGGTAATAGGGTAAGGGCCATATTACACAGGCCAATGATCGGGCAAAGAAGCGTGCAAACAGGCCAGCGATCAGCCGATGAACGAGTAAGCGCTCATTCATCGGTTGATCTGCTAGTTTATGCAGTATTAAACTTTATCGTTGTCGGCAGCACATCTCCCTGTGTAAACAGGGAAACGTGCCACCGACACAATGGAAATGTATGGGGAAGAGCGATCGTAGAAACAATCGCCCGTCCCCATACATTACTGATCGTTGTGAAAAGAGCAAACGAGCGCTGATCAACTAACTGTCCCGTTGATCGGCACGCCTTTTCACGGCCCAATAGCACCTTAAGGGGCTATTCACACAGCGCTTTTTACCACGATATTTTGACAACGCGATATGACCATCCTGTGTAAATTGAGCCTACTTGAGAATAGGTTTTTAAAACAAGGCAACTACTTTAAATACCATGAAGGCCCAAAGGTTATAATAATTAAACCATGAGAATTAGCTATTTGAGTAATTTCACCAAAGTTGTTGCTATGGAGCGCACAGTAGTGTATGTCTGTGCCAGATTTATAACACATGCAGCAAGATGGGCCAAAAGCTGCACCATAAATGTACTCATTGGGTTTGGACTTTCGGCTGTGGCTTATCTTCCACGGGAACAATAATGGAAAAGGCATCTGGCATGTTACATTTCCGGAAAGTCGGGAGGACGCCATAAACAAGATTGTCGACCAATATCGGCGGGATCGACCAACTTTTATCTTGTGTGTACAGTCAGCTTAAAAGGCCCATTTACACAAGCAGATAAATTGGCAAGATTCGAAAGCTAAAAGGTACTTTTACACCGGCCAATTTTGGCTGGTGCAACGAGCGCGATCAACGAGCCAGCTCGTTGATCGGCGCTCGTTTGCTTCTTTCACAAGGAGCTAGTATAGGGACGAGCGCTTGTTACTCCGATACATTTGTATCATGTCGACAGGCCGTGTCAACAATGATAATATTTTGCACATTTAAAACTCTACAATCAGCTGATGAACGAGCGTTTGCACAGGACAATTATCGGGAACGTGTATCCCGTTAACGCTTGTTTGCCCGATAATTGGCCAGTGTAAAAGGGCCTTTAGGCTGGCCGTACAAGATATCTTGTTCGTTCACACAACAGATATGAATCCTGATCATCAGCTGAGCGTGCAGGTTTTCTGAATGGGGAGAGGAGAGTTAGTCGCTGCCAAATACCTCAGGCAGCTGCTTATCTCCACCGTGAGCAAAAAGGATCAGGCATGTTGGAAATCCAACTGCCTGACCCTTCTCTCCTTGACATTTGCAGTTGAGAGAGAGAGTCGGGAGGACCCCATACACAGTAGATGGTTGGCCGATCCTGACAAAATCAGCAGGTTTGTTCAACAATAATCTAATGTGCATGGTCACCTTTATTAGCAAGCGTGCATGACAATTTCATAATTTAAATAGGTGAAGCGCCTGAACGACTAGCGATAAAAAGTTTCTTACTCGTGTTGAGAATATAAAAGTTATCGTTTGTTGTCATGACAGGTGTTAAATTAAGCGACCAAAACAGGGAATTCAGAATAATTATCTAGCCGATTAGGTTTCATATACAATGCATGTCTAATCGCAGAAGGGCGGCTTACAGCGGTTGTATCGGCAATCGGTAATACGAATATCCGTTTGAGTAAATATTGAGACGATAGCCACACACATTAGACAGCATAAAGGCGATGTTTAAACGATCGTTTGTCTAGCTAATTTTTGTTAAGCCAATGTCTCCATACATATTTTAGATGATCTTGACCAATATAGTCGTGCATTGTGTGCATACATGTCTGATGGGACAAAAAAAATTGCTGTGGGACGTATGGCGGGAAGTGACAACCCTGAGATATACCCTCCTACTCTACTCTTTGTGGGTTGTCATTTTTAGAACGATTGTTCATGGTCGCACGAGTGACCCATACAGGTTCAACCCCTTTTAAAAATTTTCAACGTGGCTTACCAGTTATTTAGAAGATCACAGACGCCCTTCGCGGGGTTGAGGCGATCATTCGCTTAAAGGGTAACTAAACGTTTGACAAACTTCTGACATGTCATAGTGACATGTCAGAAGTTGAGATTGGTGGGTATCCGAGCACTGAGACCCCCACCAATCACTAAAACGAAGCGGCAAACCACTGAGCCGCTTCGTGTCTGTTCGGCGTTTTCCGGAAATCAATGTATTGGAGTACGGACTCAATAGAAAGTCTATGAGCCCGTACTCCGATACGTCGGCTTTCCAGAGAAAGCCGAACAGAAATGAAGTGGACGAGCGCTTCTGACGCTTCGTTTTAGTGATTGGTGGGGGTCTCAGTGCTCGATCATTGCACCGACATACACATTTTCGAGGACATTAATCGTTACAGTTGTCCTAAGTAGCCGTATATGTTCAATTACAAATCGGGCGAGCATCAGCCGATGTATTTCCAGTAGTGACATTATGATAATGAAGTGAAGTTCAACGCCCACCCATGACAAATATACATGCCTACTCTCCTCCCCTGCGGGTTTGTCTTTCACGGATGATCGTGCATGTATCGACCAAGTGACCCATATACACTCAACGACAATCGTACAAAAGTTTCAAACATGACCAACTGTTTTTCAGCAGATGACGGTGTGTCACTGGATAGTTCGCTGCTAAATTATACCCGATTGTTCCTTATGGTTGAAATCATACATTTTTATGAACTTCGCTCTTATGTGCATGGCAGGCTTAAAGAGGATCTATCATCTCTCCTGACATATTTGTTTTAGTAAATACTTGTATTCCCCATAAAATAACAAATTCTGGAGCATCTTTTCTTAGAACTCTGCCTTGTGCTGTTCCGGTTATTCCTTTATAAATAAATTGACAGCTGGGTGTTACCAGTCGGGGGTGTGTCCCTACACAAACTGACAATGTCCAATCAGTGCAGGCAGAGTGAGACTGGGTAGAGACACGCCCCTTTGACAAGAGGAATGGTAACACCCAGTTGTCATTTTAGTCATAAATTTCTAGAAGGAATAACAGAGATTAAAGGCACAGCACAGAGTTATGAGAAAATATGTTCCAGAATTGTTACTTTATGAGGAAAACGTATGTTTTAGTAAATACTTGTCAGGAGAGGTGATAGCACCTCTTTAATAGGCATATCCAATTGAGGCAGATTTTGTTGCAGAAATTTCTGCGACTGAAAATAAGTTTAAGGCGGGATTCACACGACCGGGTCGTTCCCGAGCCCGAGTGTTGGCCGGTAAAATCGGCCATTTTGCCCGGCCGGTTTGCATTAAGTTTTGCATCCGTGCCGGGCCGGGCAGATCCGGACAGTGACATCAGCGGCAACTCCTGAAGGGGAATCCCCATGTGTTCGGGGATTCCGCTTCAGGAGTTTCCCCTGATGTCACTGCCCAGATATGGACAGAGACATCAAGCGCTCTGTCCAGGAGCGGAATCCCCGAAAACACGGGGATTCCGCTCCTTCAAGGAGCTAAAGTGCGGCTAGCACATAGCAGAGCGGGGAGATACCTCCCCGCTCTGCTATAGTGGCGTCGCTACAGTAGTAGCAGCCGCAGCAGCAGCTGCAGCTGCTAGCGGCGCCATCGAAAGTGTCGCCGGGCCAGGGTGCTTTTAAAACAAGCAGGGGAAGGGAGCCAGCGCAGCGCTCCCTTCCACCTGCTGTACACCCCGGCCCTGCCACACAGTGTACAGCGATGTAATTCGTCAGAATGGCATCAACTCCTCCTCCTCACATGCACTCTGCGCTGTGAGGAGGAGGAGATAGAGCGCAAGCTCCGGAAAACCCGGCCATCACTCGGGACACATCCCGGTGATGGCCGTGTATTACCCGGCCCCATAGACCTCTATGGGAGCCGGGCGGCCGGGTACCCGGGCGAAGATAGAGCATGTCCTATTTTTTGACGGCCGGTTTTCCCGGCCGTCAAAAAATCGGTCGTGTGAGTAGCCCCATTAGGTGTCTATTATTCCTAATGCAGCCAGGTGCCGGCCGATTTATGAACGGCCGGCACCCGGCCGGGAAACGCTGCCGTGTGAATGAGGCCTTAGGCTGGGTTCCCACGTAGTGTAAACGCTGCGGATTTTCCGCGACGGAATTCTGTGCAGAAATTCCGCAGCATTTACAGTAGCAACAAAGTGAATTAGATTCAGAAAATCTCATGCCCACACTGCGGGGGGAAAAAAACGCACAGAAGTCTTGCGGAAAGTGTTCTGCGGTGTGTTTTTCAATTCCGCAGCATGTCACTTTATGCTGCACGTTCTGTGCGGAGATGCTGCGTGTTTGGCCCATAGACTTTAATGGGCAGCATAAATCTGTTGCGGTTCTTACAGCGTGTAAGCAGTGGAAACGCAGGAAAAAAACGCTAGAAATCCACAGGTGCACATATACTTTGCTATAAAAACATTAAATACACAGGTAAAGCCGCTACAGAAAAAAAATGCAGTATTTCAGCAGCAATACGAGCAGGATAAAAAACGCACTATTTTGTCAGAGATTTACAAGCGTTTTTCTTAGGCTAGATTCACACGAAACTTCAGTATTTCACGTCTGAGGTGCATCCGTGCTGTACTCTGCAGGTCGCGTTAGGGTATGTTCACACGGCAGCGTCCGTAACGGCTGAAATTACGGGGCTGTTTTCAGGAGAAAGCAGCACCGTAATTTCAGCCGTCATGGCATGTTGAGGCACTTTTCGCTGCGTCCATTACGGACGTAAATGGAGCTGTTTTTCCATGGAGTCAATGGAAAACAGCTCCATTTACGTCTGAAGAAATGACAGGCATTTCTTTGACGCGGGCGTCTTTTTTACGCCCCGCCTTTTGACAGCGGGGCGTAAAAAAAATGACCGTCGGAACAGAACATCGTAAGACCCATTCTAATGAATGGGCAGATGTTTGCTGACGCTTTGGAGCCGCTATTTCGGACGTAATTCGGGGCTAAAACGCCAGAATTACGTCCGTAAATAGTGTGTGTGAACCCAGCCTTAGACTAAAGTCTATGGAGGGATGCGTGAAGCTCAAAACAATAGGCCCCCTTGAAATACATAGGTCTGTGTGACGGCTGTTTTACCGGCCATCACACGGACGTATTAAACGTTCGTGTGAATAAGGCCTAAAAATTCTGTTGCAGATTTTCTGTTGCATAAAATCTGCAGCGTATCCGGTGTGTGGGAACATACTCTTATTCATCTGAATGGAACTTGCAAAAAAATCTACGCACCTGCTGCAGAAAAAAAAAACATTCAGATGGATGAAACTGATTTTCAGAAATGTCTGCAACCAAATCTGCCATGTGTGAATCCAACCTGAGGCCGGGTTCCTACGGATCGGATATGATGCATAAAACTACGCAGCATATCTGACCTAGAACCCACAACATATTCCGTCCGAAAAACCGCACCACTTAGCGGTGCAGTTTGTCTGGTGGAATTTACACTGCGGGAAGCTTAGGGTGTTCATATTTGTTATTTTTTGCCGCTTTTACCACCCCATTGAATTGGGGAAACCCGCAACAGAAGAACAGCGATTCCGCAGCATAAACGGACATGCTGCGGATTAAAAATCTGCACCGCAGGTCAATTTATTAACAGTTTCTCAACGATTTTTCGGCAGCGCGTCGATGAGATTTGTTCAACCCTCATCCACTCTGCTGCTACACTGCGGATTTTCGGCAATGAAATCCATCGCTGAAAATCCTTAGGATGTATTCAGATGTTGAGGTGCGGTTAAAACCACATTTAACGTTCATTCAACACATTCAGTTAACGTGTTTCACCTGTAAAAATGACAAAACATCAAAAAATGCAGTAAGGGCTCATTCAGACGAACGTAAAACGTGTCAGTGTGCTGTGCGTGATAATCATGCCATGCCACTCGCAAAGCACACTGACGCATAACGGACCAGATTCACGCGAGTGAATCTGATACGCTCGTGTGAATGTAGTCTTAATCTGCGGCTTCAATTACACATCAACCGCAATGTCTGAACACACTCCTACAGATGCATTCCGGACCCACAATGCGAAATTAAAATAGATCTGCACCAGCTTGCAGTAAGCCATACCAATACTACTATGTACCAACAATGCACAGAAGACAATCTGGCCCTGATCGCTATACAGACATGATCATAACTCCAGGCCCATAGGGACCATGCCCGGGACCTGCAGACTATTGCATGCATTGATAGTAGCGAGCAGAGCTACACATCCTTTAAATGCACACAACCTTGTCTATACCATTTTTACAAATTTCCTTTTCAGTCAAGGGCACAACCAGCAGTAAAGCTATCCCCACCCCCTCCGGCTACGTAATCATTCCCAACCCCCAGAACTGCTATTGAACCACATGACTGCCGCTTCACCAAAAGTAGGTAAAAGGTCAGAGCTTTGCAGAGCACGCTACTGTGAGAAGGAACACGACTGATCAATGACACGAGAGAACAATCTGCAGAAGACAATTCACCCCGAATTGTATTTCCCGTAATGCATTTCATTTTGCAACATTATATTTTATTTAGAAAGCACGCGTCCTCTAGTGCCATTAAAATGTATCAATAAACAATGCAAATAATAAACAAACTGTAGCAAATGTTTGCAGGCCAATAAGAAATTGCCAAGGTAGCAATATACAAAGTATCTTTAGTATTTCCGCTATTTTACAGAATTACCGCTGGTTATTGAAATATCTGTAAGAGAATTAAAATTTCTACAAATATTTGAAGGATTATTCTTACCGACACCCATAAACGGGCCTAAAAAGAGCCAACCACAAGAGCTTACAGTCAATAAATACAAATGCAACACTCGTGAATTGATTATAAATGAAGTATATATTTAATCCAAGGTGCAATGCAAATTTATACACATTGCTATGGGCAATTTGACAAATTTTTTAATACCGGTCTTACTAAAATATAACATTACCGATACTGTCGTCATTCACACCAATTGATATCATCTCAATGCACCGTCATATAAGACTGCAGGAAGGAAAAATCAAGACATCTTATGAAATGAATAATAAAGGCATACATACTTTTCCCAGATCTATCAGATACAGGTTTTCCAGCAGAGGCCTTGAATGAATGGTGTGGACATTGCATGTCAAGGGTAGCACCATCAGTGGCTACAAAGTCATCCTTGTGTGCAATGTATATCATGTTGCCACTACCTAAAGTTGCCATTTGCATAAGTGGGTTATGAACCCCCGGCCTTGTTTTGGAGGGTGCGTACAGTAATCCACAGATAAATACATGGTCTAGATGAGAAGAATGAATCGCATTTACCTTGCGTTTCCTTAGCTCTTGACAAGCTGCAGCCTGGAGCTCTGCAAATCTCCAGCCTCTCTCCCTGCAACACTATACAGAATAGAAAGTCAGCCCTGTCCAGCCCGGCCCTGTCCCTTCCTACTAGAGGGAGGAGTGATCATTGTTTCCTGATACTACGCAGACTGAGGCTTCCCAGCAGCTGGGGAGGAATTCCATTCAAACTCAACTGTGAGATGAGATGTTAGGAAACCTGGGTGACACCAATGGTTTTCTTATAAGAAAAGATGTAAGGCGCAAATCACACCAGGTTCGGTGTATAGACCAATGTGTGCCTAGACGGTTGCAGATGTCTTTTTACCACAGTATTTTTTTTTATACGGTTATATTAAAAACTGCTATTGACCACGCTTTTCAATAGAGTTGGAGCAACGAGATCCCGATGAAATTCCAGCCAGAAATATGCCACAACGACACCATTTTGGCATTTGTTTACCCACTGAAATTTTGATGCAGTTATTTGATCCAAAACCAGAAGTGGAAGAAGGAAGGAAAGGTATAAAGAAAAGACTGCATCTCCTTTCATTTGTGGTGAGGGCCTGTTCACATCATGTTTTTTCCTTCCGTCTGAGGTATACGTCCGGAGGAGTCCCGAAGTATACCTCCGATAGAAGGCGAAGACATATCCCACTGTATAGGCATACAGTGGGATACGTCGCCCAAACTCCCCAGAGCAGCTCTACTCCATATATGGACAGTGATGTAACAAGCTTCAACTATGAAGTCCCTGGCCAGACCATTGCAAGTGTTCTGGCCAGGGACTCCTGTCTTGGGAAAACTCTTGATGTCACTGTCCATATATGGACAGTGACTTTAGGAGCTTAAAAACCCCAGAATCCACGACCACAGCGTCGGCAACGCTCTGGTCCGGGACTCCGCTCCATATATGAACAGTGATGTCAGCAGCTTTAAGATGCTGGAATCTTCGGCACCATTAGTGCTCTGGCCAGGTACTCCGAGACTGGAGAAGCCCCTGACACCACTGTCCCCGGCCAGTGCGCTACCGATGCTCTGGGCGGGGACTCCTTAGTTGAAAGCCCCTGACATCACTGTCCATATATGGACAGTGACACTATGGACTTTTCCAGTCCTGGAGTCCCCGGCCAGAGAATTACCGATGATCTGGCCGGGGACTCTCTAGTTAATTAAAAGTCCCTGACTGCACTGTCCACACATGGACAGTGACGTCAGGGGCTTCCCCAGTGCCGAAATCCTCAACAGTATCGAGGAGGAATTTTATTGGTGTGGTTGTGAGGTATGCCCATGCCACTCCATTTAATGTCTATGGGCTGACGGAAATAGCTGAGTATAGTGGGTTCTCCAGCGATCAGACATTTAGAGTATGTTCTCATGGCATATGTTTGAGACAGAAAACTATGAGGCTGATTTAAAGAGAAAACAGCCTCTGAATCCAGTTGCTTTTGGAGCAGATTTTTAAAGTGTTTTTAATTTTTGCAAGCGTTTTTGAAGCATATTTTGAAGCATATTTTGAGGCATATTTCTGAAGCTTTTTGTTGTATTGCCAATGAAAAAACAGCTTGTAAAATGCTAAAATGCTTCAAGAAGTGACATGTCACTTCTTTTTTACGAAGCGCATTTTTACGAGTTGTTTTTTAATTCAGCAGTGTAAAAATACACCTCATATGGACTACACAGTGTATTTCCCATTGAAATCAATGGGAAACCGTTTGCAGACGTATTTTGGAGAGTAATACAAGCGTTTTACGGGACAAAATATGGCCGAAAATAAATCTGAGGCATATCGGAGGAAATAAGGCACCCATAGCAATTTATGCTTTCGACTTCATATGACGGCATAGGTTTTTTCTCACTGATTCAGACAGAATGCATTGGGAAAAAAATTATGGCATGTACGATTATGGAGTTATTCTCCCCTAGCATTTCTTCTGCGTTAGAATATGGTGCCGCACAGAGGCACCATAAGCCGGTACATGGAGTGTGCCAGCTTTGCTGTTTGCATGAGGCTTAGAGTCGTTATTGAACCTGGCAACATTTGGCATTTGAAGCGCAGATTTTGCTGGATTGATTCCTGGGCGCCATATTGCATTTACAGAGCCCCTGAGGTACCAGTACAGTAAAAAAAATGTGAAATGTGACTACATTTGGTAAACTACACCCCTTGAGGAATTAATCTGGGGGTGTAGTCAGCGTTTTGACCCCACAGGTTTTTGCTGAATTTATTAGAATTGTGATGTGAATATAAAAAAACAAAACATTTTTTTACAATAAGATGTAGTTCTAGCTCAAAATTTTGCATTTTCACAAGGTCTATAGGAGAAAAGCATTTTCTACCGACTAAGGCAATACCCCATATGTGGTCGTAAACTGCTATTTGGGCACACAGCAAGGAAAGGAGCGCCATTTGGTTTTTGGAGTGGAGATTTTACAAGATTCGTTTTTTGACACCATGTTGCATTGAGCTAAGGTACCAGTACAGTGGAAACCCGCGAAAAATTACCCCATTTTGGAAACTAGATCCCTCAAGAAATTCATCTAGAAGTAGAATGGGCATTTTGACCCCACAAGTGTTTTGCAAAAATTATTGCACAATAGATGTTGCAGATTGAAAATTGCCATTTTCCACAGAGATGCCATTTCAGTGCCCCATGTGTTGTGCCTAGCTTGTACCACTGGAGACACACACCCCATGTATTGTTAAGCAGGTTCTCCAGAGTGCAGTAATACCCCATATGTGGTCATAAATTGCCGTTTGGTTACACTGCCAGGCCCATAAGGAGCGTCATTTTTCTTTTGGAGTGCAGATTTTGCTTGGGGTTTTACTGGTATTTCAGCTTATAATGTGGGGGCATATGTAAGCTGTGCGGAGTACATCAGGGTATATGTAAGCTGTGCAGAGTACATCAGGGTATATGTAAGCTGTGTGGAGTACATCAGGGTATAAGTAAGCTGTGCGGAGTACATCAGGGTATATGTAAGCTAAGCAGAGCACATCAGGGTATATGTAAGCTAAGCAGAGCACATCAGGGTATATGTAAGCTGTGCGGAGTGCATCAGGGTATATGTAAGCTGTGGGGAGTACATCAGGGTATATGTAAGCTGTGCGGAGTACATCAGGGTATATGTAAGCTGTGTGGAGTATATCAGGGTATATGTAAGCTGTGCGGAGTACATCAAGGTATATGTAAGCTAGGCAGAATACATCAGAGTATATGTAAGCTGTGCGGAGTGCATCAGGGTATATGTAAGCTTTGCGGAGTACATCTGGGTATATGTAAGCTGTGCAGAGTACATCAAGGTATATGTAAGCTGTGGGGAGTACATCAGGGTATATATAAGCTGTGCGGAGTACATCAGGGCATATGTAAGCTGTGGGGAGTACATAAGGGTATATGTAAACTGTGGGGAGTACATCAGGGTATATGTAAACTGTGGGGAGTACATCAGGGTATATGTAAGCTGTGCGGAGTACATCAGGGTATATGTAAACTGTGGGGAGTACATATGGGTATATGTAAACTGTGGGGAGTACATCAGGGTATATGTAAACTGTGGGGAGTACATCAGGGTATATGTAATCTGTGCGGAGTACATCAGGGTATATGTAAGCTGTGCGGAGTACATCAGGGTATATGTAAGCTGTGCGGAGTACATCAGGGTATATATAAGCTGGGCGGAGCACATCAGGGTATATGTAAGCTGTGGGGAGTACATCATGGTATATGTAAGCTGTGCGGAGTACATCAGGGTATATGTAATCTGTGCGGAGCACATCAGGGTATATGTAAGCTGTGCGGAGTACATCATGGTATATGTAATCTGTGCGGAGCACATCAGGGTATATGTAATCTGTGGGGGTACATCAGCGTATATGTAAGCTGTGGGTAGTACATCAGGGTATATGTAAGCTGTGCGGAGTACATCAGGGTATATGTAAGCTGTGCGGAGTACATCAGGGGATATATAAGCTGGGCGGAGTACATCAGGGTATATATGTAATCTGTGGGGGTACATCAGAGGATATGTAAGCTGTGCGGAGTACATCAGGGGATATGTAAGCTGTGCGGAGTACATCAGGGGATATGTAAACGGTGAGGAGTACATGAGGGTATATGTAATCTATGCTGAGTACATCAGGGTATATGTAAGCTGTGCGGAGTACATCAGGGTATATGTAAACTGTGAGGAGTACATCAGGGTATATGTAAGCTGTGTGGAGTGCATCAGGGTATATGTAAGCTGTGCAGAGTACATCAGGGTATATGTAAGCTGTGCAGAGTACATCAGGGTATATGTAAGCTGTGCGGAGTGCATCAGGGTATATGTAAACTGTTAGGAGTACATCAGGGTATATGTAAGCTGTGTGGAGTACATCAGGGTATATGTAAGCTGTGCAGAGTACATCAGGGTATATGTAAGCTGTGGGGAGTACATCAGGGTATATGTAAGCTGTGCGGAGTACATCAGGGTATATGTAAGCTGGGCGGAGTACATCAGGGTATATGTAAGCTGTGCGGAGTGCATCAGGGTATATGTAAACTGTTAGGAGTACATCAGGGTATATGTAAGCTGTGTGGAGTACATCAGGGTATATGTAAGCTGTGCAGAGTACATCAGGGTATATGTAAGCTGTGGGGAGTACATCAGGGTATATGTAAGCTGTGCTGAGTACATCAGGGTATATGTAAGCTGTGCGGAGTACATCAGGGTATATGTAAGCTGTGCGGAGTACATCAGGGTATATGTAAGCTGGGCATAATTTGATGATGTAATAATGGGCTTGTTTTATGCGTTACAAACTGTAGTTTCTATTGTTACCATTTTGGAGTACCTTTTTGATCACTTTTTATAAAAAAAAATTTTTTAGACAAGGTGACCAAACAATGAAATACTGTCATTGTTTTTTTTTTTTTCGTTTTTTTACGGTGTTCACCGTGCGGTAAAAATAACGTGATATTTTTTATAGTTCAAGACGTTCCGAACCGGGCGATATGTATTATGTATAGTTTTTTTCATGTTTTAATTTTTTTACAATTATAAAGGACTTGATGAGGGAAACAGGGCGATTATTGTTTTTATTAGTTGAAACTTTTTCATTTATTTATTTTTATTTAACTTTTTTTTTTTACACTTACCTGGGGACTTGAAGATCTGATCCCCTGTACAATACACTGCACTACTTATGTATGTACTTATGTAGTGCAGTGTATTGTAAGGCTGGGTTCACACGAGCATGTTATGTCTGTAATAGACGGAACATATCTCGGCCGCAAGTCCCGGACCGAACACAGTGCAGGAAGCCGGGCTCCTAGCATCATAGTTATGTACAATGCTAGGAGTCCCTGCCTCCCCGTGGAACTACTGTCCCGTACTGAAAACATGATTACAGTACGGGACAGTTGTCCTGCAGCGAGGCAGGGACTCCTAGTGTAGTACATAACTATGATGCTAGGAGCCCGGCTCCCTGCAGTGTGTTCGGTCCGGGACTTGCGGACAAAATACGTTCCGTCCATTACGGATGTAATATGCTCGTGTGAACCCAGCCTTAGGGTATGTTCACACGGCCTATTTACGGACGTAAATCGGGCGTTTTTGCCCCGAATTACGCCCGAAAATAGCGCCTCAATAGCGCTGACAAACATCTGCCCATTGAAAGCAATGGGCAGACGTTTGTCTGTTCACACGAGGCGTATATTTACGCGCCGCTGTCAAATGACGGTGCGTAAATTGACGCCCGCGTAGAAGAAGTGACCTGTCACTTCTTTGGCCGTAATTGGAGCCGCTATTCATTGACTCCAATGAATAGCAGCGCTAATTACGGCCGTAATTGACGCGGCGTTCAAGCGCCTGCACATGCCGGTACGGCTGAAGTTACGGGGATGTTTTCAGGCTGAAACATCCCCGTAATTTCAGCCGTTACGGACCCCCGCCGTGTGAACATACCCTTACTGTCACTCTTCATCTGACAGTTAGCCTATTAGGTCCTGCATTGGACAGGACCTAATAGGCTTCTGTACCTGGCCAACCAGGAAGCCGCTGCTAGACTTCCTTCCTTCAATAGCAACCATTGGCACCCACGATCTCTCGCGGGGGGGGGGTCGAGAGGGAGCCCCCTCCCTCTGTCAACCACTTCAATGTGGCGGACGCCATTGACTGCCACATTGACGGGGTTAAACGGTGGCGATCGGCGGTAGCTGCCATTGCAGAGGGATGTCAGCTGTATATTACAGCTGACACCCGCTGAACATGAAGCACGCACAGCTCCTGTGCCCACTTCATCTACAGGGTGTGACTGTACCCCCTATTGCGGAAATGCACTGTAAATCAGGGCATACAGTCACGCCCAATAGCGGGAAGGGGTTAAAGGGAGTCTGTCACCAGAAATGTACCTATCAAACTAGCAACAGGGTAATATAGAGTAGGTTAACCTGAATCTAACGTTTATTACCTTTTTCAGATGAGTGCCTCCTTTGCAGAAAAAATCGTTATATTCAGTATATGCAAATGAGCATTTGAGCAACAAGGGCGTCACCGTTGCTCAAAAATGCTATGTCTTCTTTCCCCAGTCTAAACCCCCTCCCTTCTTCCATTGATTGACAGGGGCCTGGCAGTGTAATAGGCGAGTATCCACCATAATTAAAGGGGTTGTCCCAGGATCACAACACCTGTCCATATTCCCAATTAGCGCATATGTACATCATAGAGGTGTGTCCCCTTCTAGAAGCCCACCTTTATGTGCCAGAATCTAGAGTCACTCTGGCGGACCAAGCAAATCCATTCATGGATGACCATTTATTTGCGGCTGCAGCATAAAAAAATGTATGCTTACAGGGATGAGAGAAGCCGGACCCGCCTCTGATTGCTGCACCGGCTTCATTTTAAAAAAGGGACTTTCTTCATGAGACAACCCTTTAATTTGCGGTTCTTATTTGTTTCTTGGCCATATTTCAAAATGTAGTTTTTTGTTTTTTCTTTATTTCAGTTGAAATCTGCTTACATATTACAAACTTTAAAGCCACTAATCTATACAAGAGACTATGGGTTTAGAAAGTGGTAGTAGTAATGATATTATTATTATTATTATTATTATTATTATTATTATTATTGATGAAGTTCCTTAATTTCAGTTCTGAGGCTTTTCTTTTAGAATTTCTTTCTTTCACATATTACATTATCGTATTATACATACGGTATGTTTGTAAGTCAACAGATATGGCATGAAAATTTTTTTTTTATTAAATACATAGAAATTAAAAACATACAGTTAATGAATCGCCTGTAAATAAATTGGGGAACATAGCGCTATGTACAGAATCTCCGGGACAGGTCTACTCCAGAACTTAACACGTGACTAGATAGAGTAAGACGTTTCTGTAAGGTTTCTATGTTGTCATCGCGTTCTCAGGTGATTATTACGATTAGAATATTTATATTGGACTATTGATTGGTTTAGTGATTTCTTTATAAGTGACACATTTATCAGTGGTATCATAAAAATGACACATACTAACATATTTGAGTGTAAAAAAAAAAACCTACGCAAAATATAGCATGGATTGCAATTCATTAGTAATTGTGAGTAATGAAATCCACTAGCTCAGTCCCTAACATGCGATTTAATAGACAGCGAGAAGCAGGATTACTTTCTTCTTAACTTCTTTTTTTATTTTGCAGCATTCTTTTGACATTTTTGGGATATTTCAGGATTTAGTGAGCATGTTGCAAAATATAGGACCAAATTCAAATACGCTGATTTAGTGAATTTGATAAATTTGGACCTTTTTTCCAGATAACTGTTAACTGAATGGCACTTTTAAAAATATGTGTCCCAAAATATCATTAACATAGGGTTTTAGTATGTTTTCATAAAGTTGCATATGACGGTTGGTGCGGGTTCATTCCCCAGTAACGGTGTCAAATATGCTGACAGTCTAATGGGTATTGGGTAGCTCCCTGATGTCTGCTATAGGAGGATACCATATGTGGTATTTTATTTTAACCACTTTCTGCATTTTGCTGTAAATGTACGGGGCGCTGGGAGTACTTAAAGGGAATCTGTCACCAGCATTTCACCTATTAAACCAGCAATACCTGATGGAAGTGGGTGAAAAATAATTTATGTGACCTATAATTTTCTCCTAAGTAGCTCTGTACATTAGTATTCCGTTTTTTTTAATGTTCCTGTGCCGTATACTAATAAGCATATAAGAGTCATATCTTCGTACAAAAAGAGTCATATCTTTATTCCTCAAGCCTTTCCGAGTTAACTCCGCCTCCATACTTTTGATTGACAGCTCCTCGCCTCCCCCCAGCACACAAGAAATCCTGCACATGCGCATCAATGTCCTGTTCTGGTGCATGCGCAGTAACTAAATTTGAGACCCGGAAGAGGCAGGGAAGTGTGCTGGACCATACATGGTGGGCGCATGCACACTATCTCAGACGAGATTTCGCTATTCAGGGCGGGCCAGTTTTCTGCGGTGGGCGGGCATAAGAAGAGGAATGAATGAGATTGCCAGATTACTACAATAAAAGGCGCAAAATGTTTGCAGATCGTTATTTACGGTCGGAGGAGGAGTTTTGGAGAGGGGATAACGGCAATTAACTTTTGACAGCAGCGGCCAGCGAGGGTTGTGCAGATTTCAATAGGTGAAATACTGGTGGCAGGTTCCCTTTAAAGGGAATGTCCCGCCGCTTACATTTATTTTCAAAGAACTTACAGTGCTATAAAATAACAAAAGCAATACTAACCTTATCCATCCCCTGCAACACCTGTGCCGACGATACCTGGGTCCTTTGCCGGTCTCTGATCTTCCTGATGACGTGTCGGCAAGACATGTGACTGCTGCAGCCAATCACTGGCCACAGCGGTGACTTCAGTGGAGTCGAATCATCACCGCTACAGCCAGTGATTCAGCAGGAAGAAGTGAGACTGGCGGGGGACACGGTAAGCATTGGCACAGGATTGGTAAGGTGAGTATTACTTTTTTTTGTTATTTTATAATATTGAAAGCTCTTAGTAAACAATTTTATGTGGTGGGACAACCCCTCTAGTAGAGCCCAGTATGCATCAACATTCACTTGAATGGGACTCATATACAGTACCAAGCACCGCCACAGCCCTATCTACGGCGCTGTGCCTTTGTAAACAATGAATCAAAAATTGATTTGTATCAAACTCCTGCAAAGCCCCTTTAAATGAACTGTGTGGTGGAGGCCCCTGGTTATTTCCCCCTTTGGTCCCTATAGTCCGTTCCTAATGAAGAACAACTTCATAAGTTGTAGTGATCCAATGGATTTCCAAAGGCTGCAATGTGGATTATGTGTTCAAAAACACTGAGATGTAAAATATACCTTAAATCATATTTATATTATGAAAATTATAAACCATAAATTGGCACCTGTGCCAACCAACTCAGTCATGTTCCATTTCCCAATAGCCCTCGAGTAGAACAAAACTGCCAAATGTGTACTGCCCTAAGAATAAACTTAGATTGCCTAGATAAATACAGTTATGCTCATGGTAAATTTCCACAATACTCTATTGCTACCGAATGTTGTTGAATGATTGTATCCAGGTAGTTGTGATATTCCGGACAAAACAAAATGCTAAACATTATCTCAGTCTTGTGATAACAGGTCATTTTCTGAAAAATTCCACCTCACACAGTCCCTAGGGCAAAGGTTGGCTTTGTCAGCAACAGTGTGACTTCGGCCGAGCTCTCACATAACCATATTACTGCACTCAGAACAATACAGTCTGTAGCTTCGTCCCCATAGTTTGCTATACTAGTCCTTCTCAATAAATTAGAATATCATCAAAAAGTTTATTTATTTCAGTAATTCAATACAAAAAGTAAAACTCATATATAATATAGATTCATTACACACAGAGTGATCTATTTCCAGCATATTTTTCTTTTAATGTTGATGATTATGGGAACAGTTAATGAAAACCCAAAACTTAGTGTCTCAGAAAATTAGAATATTATATAAAAACTATTTCAAAAAAGATTTTTAATACCGAAATGTTGGCCTACTGCATCAATGCGGTGTGGCATGGGGGCGATCAGCATGTGGCACTGCTGAGGTGTTATCAATGCGGCGTGGCATGGAAGGGATCAGCCTGTGGCACTGCTGAGGTGTTATCAGTGCGGCGTGGCATGGAGGCGATCAGCCTGTGGCACTGCTGAGGTGTTATCAATGTGGCGTGGCATGGAGGTGATCAGCCTGTGGCACTGGTGAGGTGTTATCAATGCGGCGTGGCATGGAGGCGATCGGCCTGTGGCACTGCTGAGGTGTTATCAATGCGGCGTGGCATGGGGGCGATCAGCCTGTGGCACTGCTGAGGTGTTATCAATGTGGCGTGGCATGGAGGTGATCAGGCTGTGGCACTGCTGAGGTGTTATCAATGTGGAGTGGCATGGAGGCAATCAGCCTGTGGCACTGTTGAGGTGTTATCAATGCAGCGTGGCATGGAGGCGATCAGCCTGTGGCACTGCTGAGGTGTTATCAATGTGGCGTGGCATGGAGGTGATCAGCCTGTGGCACTGCTGAGGTGTTATCAATGCGGCGTGGCATGGAGGCGATCAGCCTGTGGCACTGCTGAGGTGTTATCAATGTGGCGTGGCATGGAGGTGATCAGCCTGTGGCACTGCTGAGGTGTTATCAATGCGGCGTGGCATGGAAGCGATCAGCCTGTGGCACTGCTGAGGTGTTATGGCAGGCCAGGTAGCCTTGATTCAGCCTTCAGCTCGTCTGCATTGTTGGGTCTGGTGTCTCTCATCTTCCTCTTGACAATACCCTATAGATTCTCTATGGGGTTTAGGTCAGGCGAGTTTTGTGTGTTTATTTCAGGTTAGTTTAGGGCTACATGCACATGTTGTGTATTTTGCGACAGGAAATACAAAGTAAAAAGCAGGAAATTCGCAGGATAAAACTGCACCGGATCGCGTGTTTTCGATGTGTTTTTCTGTGTGGTTTTTACGCTTTGCTGCGTAAATCAGTGCATTTTCATGCTGTGGGTTTTGTTGCAATTTTCCTCAGAACTGGGCAGATACAAATCGCAAGCGGACACGCAAGATAAATTGACATGCTGAGGATTCTAAAATATGCACCGCATGTCAATTTCCGTTCTGAAAAATACTGCGGCGTGTACATGAGATTTCCTGGAATGTCATTGACTATGCTTGTACTGTATTACACTGCGGATTTGCCGCAGGCAATACAATACGCATTGTGTGCATTTAGCCTTAAAGGGGTGGTAAGAGATTTAAAAATATTTTTTCCTCAAAAACAGCATCACACTTGTGCATAGGTTCTGTCTGGTATTGCAGCTCAGCCCTATTCACTTGAATGGGGCTGAGCTGAAATATCAAACATAACCCATGGACAACAGTGGCAATTTTTTGTTTGTTTTTTTAAAAGCTGACATTTTTAAAGGAGTTTTCTACCTTCATACCTCTCATATGTACAACCATTGTCTCATGCCCTATTAGTGCAGGTTGAGCTTTCCTTTGGGGACTCCCTTATAAATCTAAAATTAGATTAGCATCCATTGCAGCTCTTGGCACTAGAGCTGCAAAGACACTTGGGCACCAGAACCCAGTTTTATGTTTAACATTGCGGGGGCATCCGCAATCCGCTTCTGGCAGGTCTACCCTAATACAGATTTAGCAAAGTTTAACTTGACTCTGATAACTTGCTGCAGACTGATATCACACAACAAAAGCCAATGAAAAAGTGAAGTTCAAGTTTCTTTAACGTGTAAAGACATCTGTATAACAAAAACGGTTATCAAACTGGACAATCATTTATGTGTAGTCCTCCAAAATAATTTATACCCTTTGGCCCTGTTCACACAGAGTTTTTTTGCAGGCAGAAAAAAAATCTGACGCGTTTCTTCGTTGTGTTTTTCACCCACGGTTCTTGCATTGAAGCTAATGCAAGAACCGTGGGAAAAAAGTGCAGCATAAAATGCTCAGAAACGAGCACCGCAGCTTTTTTCTGCCTCCCATTGATTTTAATGGGAGGTCAGAGGCGGAAACCGTGGCAAGAAAGGACATGCTGCTTTTTTTTTTCCAGCGAGCGGCCACAAGCCATCTGGAAAAAAACCCACCTCTGCCTCCCATTGAAATCAATGGGGGGGGGGGGGGCCATTTCAGCCCTTTTTTGGCGCTGATTCAGACCCGGTTTTCGAGTCAAAATCAGCACCAAAAAATTCTGTGTGAACTGACCCTTATTGTTATATTGTTTGTTAGGATATTGTGTTGTCTAGCAAATATTTGAAAGAAAATTTTCTTAACGTTTTTTTTTTTTATATCAATTTGCTTTTATTGTTTTTTTAAAATGTTTTTATTTATTTGTGTGTTTGTGTTTTACTTTTTTTTTTTTCACTTTTTCTTGTCTATGGGCACTGCCATTTTTTTTTTCATCTCTGTATGTGTCGATTAACGACACATTTAGACATGGAATGCGGCACATACATCCCCATAGAGAATGCGAACGGGACCCGTTCCATTCACTATGCTGTACGCCGTCTGTGTGGGAACGGCGCATGCGCCGCTCCCACACAGTCCAAATGGAAGGTCTTCGGCCGAGCGACGCCCGGCGCCATTTTCTTGTGGACCGGAAGCCGCGGCCGGACAGTAAGATTACTACTTCCGGTCGCGGCTTCCGGACTTGTGTTCTAATGCAAGCACTTGGAGCGGAGGGAGCAGACAGAGCGGACGGACCGGAGGGAGCGGCGGCGGCAGGAGCAGGTAAATTATTTCTGTGTATGTTCGTTTTACTGTGTGTTTACTACTGTATGTAAACCTACTACACTGTGTGTTCGCTCAAAAAATGGCGGCACAGTGTAGGAGGTTTGACCGTTCAATCCCCTCGTTTCTCCCGGCACTAGCCAGGATAAAGGAGGGGGGATTCTGAGAGCTCACTAGAGTGAGTGAGTTTTCTCAAATTTTGCAGCATAAAGCAATGTGGTTGCTTTACCACATGCCAATGCTGCAATTTTGGGAATTGCTCCATCTAGTGACCAGCACAGGGAAATGTTATAAATTAGAATCTAATTTATAATATTTCCTGACTCGTGAAAAAATTAGAACAATGTTTAATCATTTATACACTAACTGTTTAACTAAAAAAAATTCTAGCGAAATATTAGCTTTAAGGAACTGTTTCTTGCTAAGTGCCGATATGTAATTGCATCTAAAGTTTAATTTATGCTTGTTTAAGTGTTTGACCTTTCTTTTACTTTTTAAGGAACATTGTACTAGGGTGAATGCTCTTTTTGTGGTCATTCTTCATCTCTTGGACTATGTTTACACCTGCGTTGATATGTTCAGTTCTTCTCCGGCAGAGGAGCAGAACAAGGGAAGAACGGAAGCAACGGTTCCATTGCACAACAGATACCGCCGGCGGGATGTCTGTGATTTTACTGGAAACAATAGCGCAGCATGCTGCGCTATTGTTTCCGGTAATACCTGCCGGATCTCCAATGCATATGTGAACAGGCTCTTACATTTACCTTGATTAATTGAAGTGGCCAATAATACAACAATTTGCAACCAGACTGCTCACTGAAATGCGGCACAAAATATTTCAGAAGAAGAGTTTGCTGATCGAGTCAGTGACCTGATCACTCGTGATGTGATTAAGTAAATATGGACAAGGCTACAGGTAACAAGGTCAGTGATATTAGGGACAAGTGTGTAGCTGCAGAATGGCATAGTGAAGAGATGGTAGACTGTCGCTAGTATACTGGATGTGCTGCCTGGATCTCTTTTTTCTTCATTGGTATTGGGGACGGTTGGATCCAGTCCTGTTGGGCTTCGCACTCCTATTCTTTACATTATTCTGGTGCTGTTATTTCTTGCTTGGTATTGTCGCCAGTATTCTGAAAAATCAATGTGTGAAATTCAATTGTATGAAAAAGTTTTCTACATCTTTATATTTCCTACTAAGAAGCCATATTTAACAAATTGGAAGTATAAAAAAAGCAGACTATGCCAAATAAAAAGAGGCCAACTGGTGGTATTTGCCATTGCATATTCTATAAATAAATGAAATATTGCATGTGTAACCTTTAACCATTCTAGAACATTTCTGCAAGGAGTTTAGTGTCCGGGACATCCATAGAGGTAAGTGGGTCTCATAGCAAATATTAAAATTGGGCCCCTTTTTGGTGCCGATTAAAGGGGTTTTCCGGAAATAAAAATTGGCCTACCATCGGTGGGGTGGTGAGAAGATCACACATTGATTGGCCACAACCGCTCATACAGACGTGTCACCGTACTTGGATAAACAATTAAAGGTGCAACATCAATTCTACTGATTGTGGGGGTCCTAAGGAAATGCCATCAATAGTTTTTCCCTGAAAACCATTTCTTGGAACCCCTTCTACACCCTTAAACACATGCCACGAGGGGACTTGGTGCTTGTTTTCGCCATCTCCCTCAGGAAACTTTGGTTCCATTGAAAGAAGGGATGCAACCAACCTTGGCTGTTTCACATTTGTTCTAAGAACCACGCGATCACAGCACTTTAAGGCCTTATTCACACGAGCGTATTTCAATGGTTCCCATTCATTTTTGTGGTATTTAAGCAGAAACCAAAATGCATCAGTTAACATATGTTCCATCAAGATTTTCAGGATCCAAAAATGATGGATTACTAATGACAGATCTGATTTTATCAGTCTTTTAAGCTACATTCAGACAAGCGTCGGCAACCTCGGATGTGAAAAACAAACGTTTTTCAAGTCCGAGGTGCACCCGTGCGGGACACGTTGTCACGGATGCCCCATAGACTAGAGTTTATGGAGGGATGCGTGACACACAGTTAAATAGGACATGTCCTATTTTTTTGAGGACCCTTCACACGCTCCATTGAAACAACAGTCGTGTGAACGACCCCATTGAAATACATGAATCCGTGTGACGGCCGTTGTCTTAACGGCCGTCACACGGACGTGATACACGCTCGTCTGAATGAGCCCTTACAGACATTTACAGGTTTTTTTTGTCTAATGGTTTGAAAACCTTAATTTATCATTAGGTTTCAAATCCATTTGGATTATTTGTAAAGAAAAACACAAAAGCAGAGAATGCGGCACAAAAATGCAAGCGTGAACCTAGTGTAACAATTTTTCAATCTCTTGCAATTCCTTGAGCCTGACATAGAGATTAGCTTTGTCTCATAAATTACAGGAACAATTGATTATGCATTGCACTGCCACATGACCCAGATATGTGTGTAGGGGGAGGGTTGTTGGTAACCATGGTAAGGTGTTGTGTGCTAGACTCATATTACTGTGAATTGGTATAGCAGAACTTGGAAAAAATATAAAAAAATAACAAGTCACATTTGATGCCAAAACAGGATTTTTTTTAATTATTATAGGTCACTACTAACCCTAACAATTGTAATTCTAACCAAGGTTTGTCCTAATTAATTTTTTTCCTAATTTTAGTATTTTGGTAAAACATTTGGACGTTAACCTAAGATTACTTATGTGTTATCTTGTATCTACGTTCAATTTGGAATGACCATTAATATCTTTGTTGTTGTTGTCTCTATTCTGGTTGCTATTGCATACATGTGACTGAAGATCGGGGTCACCAGGATTGAGACGAGCATAGAGGATCGGGTATAGAGGATTCCTGTCACTTTGTTGTCAGCAGGGTCGGACTGGCCCACCAGAGAACCAGAGGATCCTCCGGTGGGCCCAGGCTCTAACACAATAATGGGCTTTTAAAGGTCCAGCAGTAGTCAACCCCATTTGGAGCTTTTTGGAGCCAATCACTTGCCACTAGGGTCTATTTCTTATGGGATGATTCACAAATTAACTATTAGACCTTATTGATGATATATCCTGTCTGTAAAAGGATAACAACAAGGACTATAATGAAATTTAAAGTGGTCATGTACATGTCCTATATAGATGGAGGTTGGGTCCTCAGAATCATCTTCTCAGGTGGGCCCAAGGAGACAGAAGGAAGAGAGATTAAATCATATGACAACAGCCAATTAAGTGGACTGTCACGTTGGGTACGTGGACCCACTGGGCTGTACCGCCTTGACGGTATAGCAGCTGGCCAACAGGACACAGGTCACAGTCTATAGTTCGTATAGGTGTACCTGTGGTAGCTCAGACAGTAGCAAGACAGGCTCGGCTGGGACTAGGCAGCAGGCAGGCACCAGACATGGTGTAGCAGGACAGGCGTGGTACACAGCGCAGCACGACTCCAACTCAATACGGCACTTGGACCAGGATAGCGCGGGATACAGGTTACAGGTAGAAGGAACGGGAAGCACTGGGAACTGGAAAACACTTAGGAGACCATTTGTAAAGACAGACTAGGGTAACGACAACAAAGCTCAGGCAATGCAGAAAGGGGCAAAGCCCTTTTTATAGTCCAGGGTGCTCACGGGCTAATTTGGTACTTTAACTCAGGTGCGCACGCTGGCCCTTTAAGAAGGGGCACAAGCGTGCGCGCGCACCCTACGGGACCCGGCCGAGAGAAGCTGAAGTGAGCGCTGTCGTCTCCTGAGGAGGAGATGGGGGCCAACGCTCACAGATCCATGGCTGCGGCCATCAGGAGGTGAGTGAGCCTGACAGCCCACGGCCATGACACGGACCATACACTTAAGATTTTTCTTGATGGAATACTCCAGTCAAGACATGATAGTCTAAAGACATTGCTTGTCGAGGGAGAAAGGATTGAAAAGGTTTGATTTCTGATCGTTTGCTCCCAAGGAAGATAAATGTCACCAGAAGTCCCTGGCAGTCACTTATCCCCTCTACTTAATAAAATAAACATAAACGCTTGGCTGATCCAAGCTGGCATGTTTATGAGGCTGTATAACTGCTGCTTGGTTTACTACTTCATAATGTGGATAGCCAGTTTTTAGGTGTTTTCTGCATTGGACAATTCCTTTTTGATAAAATGGTCCTTAGAATATAAGGTGATCATATGGTGTCCTACTGCTGAGGTTTCCAGCAATCAACAGTGATCTGTGGGGGAACCTGGCAACAAGTGTTCAATTCCCCTGCAGCCACAGGAGAAACTAAGCATTATACGGTGCCCATTTCAATCAATGGACTGTGTGAGTCATTATGTTGGGTACTCCAGAGCAAGAGACCCTCTTAGTAGCCTCTCTACACCTTGACTAGTAGATGAGGGTCCTAAATGGGGGAATCCCCAACTATTAACTCAGAATTCCCAAATAGGGTATGTAAAACTATAGGGTATGGTCTGAACTAGACAACTCCTTTATGTAATTTTGTTTACATTAACTGAGTGTTTGTGTTCAGTTTTTAAATTTTATGCATGTTGTTGCATGGTCAGCATTTGGAAAGTTGTGTCCCCTCAGTAGGGTTGCCACCTTTTCCACCCAAAAATACTGGGCAGGCTCAGAGTAAAAATACCACAGAACCAACACGTGTAAATACACCCGAACATGGGTAAAAAGTGGGTATGGTTTTGGGAACCTGACTTACAACTAGGTCTAAGAGTCTCAGACAGACAATGACTCACTGTAAGGGTGAGGCCACTCGGAGGGGCCTTGAGGCGGCTAACAACCGTGCCAGCACCATGTTTGGCGTGGCTTTCAAACACTCTGTTAATGGGCGCACGTTAATGCAGGTGAAACGTCCCTTTATCTGCAAAATCGTGCAGCCATTAATGAATACACCCTTTATGGCCGCACGATTTTGCAGGTAAAGGGGCGTAAGAAGTGACGTAAGAATGAAAATGAAAGCAAAACCACTGCGCTGTCATCTCAAGCCAACAAGAGTAATTCAATGTGTGAGGAATCTCTGCTGTGTTATTTGAAGGGCATTCAGCGAGCAGAGTACAATTCTCTCCTCCCCAGACCCCCTCCCCATGTGAAGGCAGGCAGTAGTCACGTGGGTATTTCAGAAGTAGGGGAAAGGGCAATCTCTCTTGTAAATCCACATACAAAGGAGACAGAATCAGCTCTTGTCTCATGTCGCCCTGCTGGGACTTTTATCCGATTTTGGAAGCTGAATACTTCCTTGTAATGCAATGTGCAGTCTGAATAGACGGTATCAGGTTTTATTTCTGGAGGCTCAATGACTGTGAGCTTAGAACCTGTTTATTGTAAGCAATCCTGTTACTCATTGATCTGTAACCACATGTCAATACAAGGACGGGGCTGCTGACACAGGGTCATCTCATGGGAACTGATAACTGAAGCATTAGGCCTTGTTCCCACTGCGCTAAAAAAAAAAGACGTCTAAGCGCGTCTAAAACACTAGCGTTTTTTGCAAAGCGTTTTTTAAAGTACAAGCGATTTGACACGTTTTTGACACATTTTTTTTACCATTTTTTGGCGCGTTTTTGGGTGAATAATTAGGACTCCCATTGACTATGGCAATTAGGCACGTTTTCGCCGCGTTTTACTAGCCAAGAATTGACCTGATGATTCATTTTTTACACGACGCGTTTTTTAAACATGCGCGTATAAAAACACGTCGTATGCACTGCAATGCGTTTTTCCATTGATGTCAATGGGAAGCTTAAAGCATGCGTTTTTGACACTTTTTTCGGCGTGTAAAACGTGGCAAAAACACGTCAATTAAACGTCGTGTGAACAAGGCCTTAGAATCACAATGGGAACTTTAATAACAAACTGTAAATATAAATCTCTTTTTGGCTGGTTAGAGTTCTTCAAGGGGTAGTCTAGTTTAGAAAACCCATCTCCATTTACCTGATCAGAGAATTCTGAGTTTATAAAGTCGAGTACAGAACGGTTACAAAAAGTGTCTCTTGCTCTGGAGAACCTGCGTTACACAGATAACCCATTGATTTGAATGAGCACTGTGTAATTCTTAGTTTGCCCAGTGGTGGCGCTGCAGGGAATTTGAACACTTACTGTCAAGCTTCCCAGAGATTATGCAGATGATCACTTGAGTTGCAGCAGGGGGACATTTTTGAATCATCTTAGTGTCCAGAGACCCTTCTTTTAAATTGAGATTGTCCAAAGCAGAGAACACCTTTAAATACTAAACTTAACATAGACATTAGGCAGAATTTTTTTTAAGCCTTTACATCAGTATTATGACTTAAAAAAGTAAAACATTTTGGCACATGCTAGTTTTGCGCAAAAATATGCTACTTTTACACCAGTCACACCCCTTTTCTAAAGACCGAAACTTAGCGTAAGGAAAGAGAAGAAATTGAATATAATTTACGCCAGAAGCTGGCGTAACTGATGGCAACAATCTATGCCAGCTATGAGATTTCACTTTGTGGTGAATGGACAGCCAAATATGCGCAAAATTAATTAAGAGGCGCATCTACTTTAACTTATTTTGCTTTTAGACTGGCATATGAAATGCCAGCCTAAGTAAATTTCTTTCTTCTTTTTCCTATCTTCAGAGCTTGTCACCTTGCTGCTTCATGTCATATAATAGTCCTTACTTGAGATAAGCGAATCGAGTCCACACAAATCAAATCAGTTGCAAATTTCCCAAAAGATTAGGATGTTACAGAATCCAAAACTTTTGGGATTCACCACGCACAAATTGCCCAAAATGGTGTTCGCCATTTTATAGATCTGAAGAAAACACAGAAGAAGGATCACATGACCTGGGGCAACTCCCCGGCGGGCTTCCCCATAATGTTGTGCAGGCAGGCCTCCTTCTAGCCCAGCCAATCATGAGGGCTAAAGGGTGTGAGTCACTGATGACTCAGTGGATGACAGTCATATGTCAAAGCCACTATAAATAGCCCAACAAGGATGTGCTGCTGCTTTGTGGGGATACAGATACTAGAGAGAGGTCATCAGACAGAGAGTAAGAGATAGTAAAACACAGAATGTAGATAGATAGTAGATTAATGTCAATGCGTGTATTTTATAGTGAGAAGAGTTTAGAGAATAGATTGTTATATTTACAATAATTAATAATAAAGAGAGAGAATTTAGAGAGAGCAATCAATCAATCAATCAATCAATCAATCAATCAATCAATCAATCAATCAATCAATCAATCAATCAATCAATCAATCAATCAATCGTCAGTGTGTTAGTTATTAGGCAGGCACAGGCAGCCATTGCTGTGAGTGAGTGCTGCTGCAGCTATACAATGAATTCTTACATTAATTTGTGAATTACCAATCTTCATCACATCATTCACAAATATTCTTCAATAATATTATTCCTGGTGCTGATAGCGTGCACTGCCTTCTAAAATAGACGTCATGGAGGTGACGTCACTCATTGTTTTGCATATATCTACTAGTGCCACAACCAAAAATTGGTGTATTGTTCTGCGTCAAGCATTTATACAGCACCGTTATACTTCAGTCTCTTTCCAAGTGGCAATTTTTTTTCCCAATAAATAGAGTCAAAAGCCATTGCTTATTCACTTTCCAGAATGATCAAACACACTGTCACTAGCACATGTAGTCAACAAAGTGGTGCTACTCCCAAAAAGGGGATAATTTTTGGTGTGCTTGTTAAAAAGATATTGCTTCTTCCGATGCAACGGTGCGTGTATAAACACTGACAGTCATCTGCACCCAAAAAGGGATAATTTTTGGAGTTCTTGTTAAAAAGTTATTGCTTCTTGCGATACCTCCATGTGTATATAAACACCGTTAAGCATCTACCACAAAAAAAGGATAATTTTTAGACTACTAACAACCAAAAATAGATAATTTTGGATCATTTTCTTTTGTTTTAAAAAGCATAAAAGATCCGACAATGCTGTGCGTTTTTAAACAGGCTGTTTGTTATCACCGGCTACTATCTGTTTACACTTAGCTATATATGTTGCTGTCACTTTAACATTACTAATGCTTTCTTGGTGTTAAAGAGCCTAAGAAGGCTTGGATACAGTACTAGAAGACCTCAGAGTGTCATACACGACTTTTCAGGACATTCGGGGCACTTTTGTTTTGCAACTAATTTATTCGGACTGAATCGCATCTAGAAATATTGGAAAAATCTCTAGTCTTTACAGAATAACTACTGGTGACTACAGTTATTACACATATATACAGTGTGGTAACCAATACAACACGTCTTTGACAACTGGCTCATCAGAACATACAGAAGGGGATATTTGAGTGGCAAAGGCACAGCAGAATGTTGCAAGGAGTTTTATTATTATTGGATGACCGAAAAGTGGTTTGGCAAGTGTCAATCGACCCAAATGTCT
This sequence comes from Rhinoderma darwinii, assembly GCF_050947455.1. Lineage (NCBI taxonomy): Eukaryota > Metazoa > Chordata > Amphibia > Anura > Rhinodermatidae > Rhinoderma > Rhinoderma darwinii. The sequence goes on from NC_134695.1 coordinate 52,319,971, forward strand.
CTAATACTGGGGCTTAGTTTTTGAAGCGATCTATAAGAAGACATATGTCTATCAAGCGTGTAAGTGGTGTACTTACCTGTAGTGCCGGGGGGAACGCAGGGACATGGGCTGGTCTGTAGTTTGGGAGTTCGGCTCCCGAGCGGAGGAGCGTTTTGGGAGTCATGGCAACGGCCGCTCTGCCGACAGCCACGATGCATGCGCTCCGGCGGTGAAGCAGGGCAAAGTCTCGCGATGCGAGATTGGAGGAGAGGAGCAAGTGGGGAGATGCCGACACATGGCTGAAGAGGAGGAGAACCGGAAGTTCAGGGAGAGGGAGAGCGGGCAGGAAGCAGGGAGGAAGAGGCGCGAAGAGTCTAGGTGTGGGGAAGAAAAGGACAGCAGTGAGCAGGGGAGTGACAGGGGAGAGAGGCCAGCAGAGCCCGGTGTCCGGACGGAAGACAAGTGGGGTCCGCAGCAAGGGCTGGCTGACACAGTGAAGCAGGGGACTGCCAGGATGAGTGTGCTCCTATAGAAGCCCAGAAGAACAGAGGACTGGCAGAAGCGGAGTGTGTCAACTGCAGCAATCCAAAAGAACAGAGGACCGTCAGGAGCGGGAGCGGAGTGTGCCATTAGCAACAGCCATAGGTACCAGTCATAGACCGTAAACCCCCTGACAAGGATCCTAGGTCCCTTCCCAGAGAAAGTACCCGTGCCCATGTTATAGCCAGTGACTCTCCCCAGAAGTGACGTCCCTCGTTAAACACAGTAACAGTGCGCATAGAAGACTAGTCCTTAAAGTAACAGACGACTCAGCCTGAGCTAGGCCCAAGATCAGCCGCGCTATCTCATTACCCATGCCACCCATGAGTGTATAACTTCTGTAATCACCGCCTGTAAGAAATGCTTTGAACTGTTATTGGCGAATATTGTTGGAACAGGGGCAGACAGAAGGACCGGTCAGGTTGACGGGACTTTATTGGACTATTAAACGGACTTTGTGCAAACGTTAGTGTCAACCCCACCTGTTCAGTTGCGTCCTAGGTGTGTTCGACGTTCGGGCCGCCGACTGAGGAGAGAGAGAGTTTATCACGAAAGGTAGCGGATAGCTCCGCAAGGACCCGTGGCGGTGACAGTAGGTACAGGTAGTCCACTGATTCCCACGACGCGACCCACGGGCCGAGAGTGTGACTCTTACCCAAGAGTAGACTGACAGTAGTGGGTAGCTCCCACCGTGACTGACAGCGGCGTGTTCGTAGCCAAGCCTAGCAATGTGGGTTCAGGCACGACCTCTCTCCGGGGGACTTCCAGCGGGATCGAAGTCCCCAACCTCAGGATTCCTGTCTGCTCCACAGAAGAGAATTACCTGTACGTGTTCATTACTGTAAAGAAGTTGAACCAAGCAGTTGTGTCTATTGCATTGCTTCACCGACAGTGGTAATCCCTCCTACAAGCGTAACCAGAAACAAAGGTCTAATGACTAAGAACTGCTTTGGTTTCTGCCAGTCAAAGATTGCATAGAGTAAATACAGTAACACACAATAATGAAGTTTATTCTGTATCATTATTTTACACGAAGGGGGATATTTATTAAAACTAGTGCAAAGGAAAAGTAGAGCATTCCAGCAATGCCATTGGTTCTTAAGGGATTGTAACGACTGTGGCCGTGGACTGCCGCCTCTCCCCATCGGAGAACGGTCGTGACCGCAGCCTCCTGGCTGTCTAACAGCGCCTCCCTCCCCGGAGACGCCAGCTTGCGTGGCTTTGCCGTCCTGGACTGTGTAATAGCATTTTTTCCCCGGTCTGTGTAGGTACACACACTAAAGTTTCACTAACATATCCCCAGATCACCTTGGATTATAAAAAGGGCTTCGCACTTCCATTCCTTGCCTGAGCGTTGTTGTCTACTCATGTTCGTATTGCAAATGGTCCCTTAGTTGTATTCTGCTCGCAGTGTTCCTGTGCCTGGCTACCTGTATCCTGCATCCCATGCTGTATTTGTTCCTGAGCCCTTCTAGTTTTAGAGTCACCTTGTGCCATCTGCTACACCTGCTGTTATACACCACGTCTGGTGTCATCCGCTACGCCTGCTGTTATACACCACGTCTGGTGTCTCCTGCCACACCTGCTGTCACACATCATGTCTGGTGTCATCTGCCACTTCTGGTATCATCTGCCACGTCTGGCGCTGCCTGCCACGTCAAGCCCCATCTGTGCCAAATCCTCTGCAACTGTCTGGACCATCTCAGGTACCCTTGTGCTACGAACTTTGCATAGACTGTGACTTGGCCAGCCGCCACTCCACTGCGGCAGAGCGGCCTATTGGGTCCACATACCCCTAGATAGTGACAGGGATAAACTATTTTCCCTTGCACTAGTTTTCATGAATCTCCCCTATAGTGTTTTACTTTGTTTTTATTACATTTTATTGTTTCTGTAATATCTAGAAATGTGTACACTACAGATTTCCTGCATTTAGGTTTCCTGTCTCCGTTTTATGCAGATGGAGAACTTTATTTAGACTTTGTACTCCTAACTAAGGTCTCTTCCACATGAACAGTTTCCCTCAATGCATTCCATTAAGGGAAGTAGGACAGGATAGAGTTCAAGTATTTCTCCCCATAGATTTCTCACGCTGTGCTTCATTTAGAATTAAGCAAAAGAACCTTGTTATCTGTAGGTGCAGCGAAATAATAAAAATCGTATATCCTTTGTTGTCAGCACTGTCCCAGGTATCTATTCTCTCAAAGTATTTCTCATTTAGGGAGATAACTTTTGGTAGGAGGGAGGAGAATCCTCAGGAGTAGATTATGTAAATCCAAGTAGGGATAAATATGTGTTTATTAAAAGTATAACAAATGGTAAACAGCTACGCGTTTCGAAATCGTAACAAATTCTTCCTCAGGCTGGTCAAAACACACATTTGGATGTGTGTTTTGACCAGCCTGAGGATTTTGAAATGCGTAGCTGTTTACCATTTGCTATACTTTTAATAAACACATATTTATCCCTACTTGGATTTACATCGTTTACTCCTGAGGATTACCCTCTCCTACCAAAAGTTATCTCTCTAAATGAGAAATACTTTGTGAGAATAGATACCTGGGACAGCGCAGACAACAAAGGATATCCGATTTTTATTCTTGGTTACCAAGGGGAAGTGTCCCCAGTTACTCCTGCCCTACACAGAAATACCTCTACTTCTCGTAGCTGGATGTATATAGTTACCATTCCTGTAGCAACCTCCGATGCTAGAGCGTAGTTTGCTGAACGGCATTCTATTGCACTCCTGAATTGACCCCTATAACAAGATTTATAATTTATTCTGCTGAGCTCTAGTAGTATTTAGCAGCAGTAGAGCAAATGATGGTAGATCCCTGGAATGAAGATGTTTCAGCAGTAGGAAAAGTAATGTGATCCCTTAGGCCAGTACATGTGCCAACAAACCACTCAGGCTATTTAGATACAAGGCTAGCGAGGTGAAATGAAGGAAAGCCTTGCTACCACTCTGCTCAGAACATGATAAAAATTTTGTAGTATGGATTCAGCAAGGTGCTGGAAATATTCCTCAGAGATTTTGGTCCATACGTGGGTGGAGGCAGACAGTAGAAGATTTCTGTGCAATAACAGTATATGGACCTCATTTTATCACTCAAATCTCTCTATGAAATCCTTGACAAATAAGCCAACTTTCTGATGGATTGCAATTTACCAGTAATTGTTAGTTTAAGGTGTGCGGGCCCCAGAAAGGTATAGGGCCCGGTGCAGGTTATGTCGCGGCATAGATGGTACAAAGACAGTAGTAATGGCAAGACATGTCTTTGCCTTCTACTTTTAGACCGATGGTAAACGTCATACCCACGGCCACAGCAAACAATTACAACAATTCTTCTCAATAGCCACTCCCTTGATGCAAGGGGCTGGTCTGGCAATTCAGGACTAGTAGGCCACAAAATGGCGACTGCTACCTGCTTCACTTCGGGCCTAGTGCCCCTTGAGTTGCTGGTTGCTGATTCACAGGCCTGTATAGGCCTAGTTTGGGACTGTCTCTTCCCTTAGTCTTGCACTACTCTAGAGACTGCAGGTACACCTGACTGGCTTGAACGTTTCCTTTACAGTCCCACTCTAATCGACTGGCTAGCTCTCCATACAGTGTGGGCTGCCGCCTACGTCTCGCTCTTGAGGACCTGCTGCCACTACGGACCTAAAGATGGATGCAGCCTAACCCGGTTTTCACCAATCTCCTCTAGGCTCCTCAGTTTCAGTATCTATATGAACGGTACATCCGGTTTCTCTCTCTGTACTCAGGTAACTATCTAGCTTGAAGTTTCAGACCCTCAGTCACTCTATCTGCCCTGAGAAACAGGTGGCGCCCTTCTTGCAGTTGTGGCCCAGCCATGGTCCCAACCAGTATAGCTGACGTGTCTAAATTCGATAGTAGCATCCTCAGTCCGAGCTCTGCCTCTCTTATTCCCGCTCGTCCACAGTTCCCCTCTCTCAGCAGCTTGTCAACATCAGCAACATATCACTGCTTCTATCTCCACTAGCACTACAGCTTGACACAGCTCCTCACTTCCTCCTGCACAGACTTGTTACTTCCTGGGCCTTATCCCACCCTCTGAACACTGGCGGGCTCCCTGCTGTTTTATACCTGAAGCTTCAACCCCGGCGTTAAGCTTCGCTACCCAGCGCTAAGCTCCGCCGCTCACTTGGCACCCCTGGGCCGTGCATCCCGGTGCTTACAATTAAGATAAAGCCAGCAAGCGAACAATCCCTTGACCAGACCTGCATGGGAACAGAGTTAAATCAACATAACATTAGCACAACACTATACACAGTGTAATATATACAGTGCAATATACACAGTGGCCGGACTCCGCACTACTTCTCCAATGCTGTCATCACAGTGGTTGGACAGACTATTGACTGGTCCCACCTGGTAGGGAAAAGACACAAAACCACAGATAGCAGTGGATAACAGCACATCTTAAAGGTACAGTACACGATTATACTTGTATACTATTTTAAATTGCCACAGAGGGCCCAAAATACAATAAAGCAGGTAAAGCAACATTTCTCTATTACCTGGGACATTCAATTTATTAGCTCATTCCTCTAAATGTAAACTAATAGACAGTAGAAAGCAGTCGTTTTTTTAAGGTAGTACCAGGCCCCTTTACCGACTGGGACCCTATGCAGCTGCCCAGGTTACACATATGTTGTGTCCACCCAGTGGTCCATGTTGACATCATAGCATCGCTCAGTTGCCTTAGATTTCTTTGTACGAAAATCTATGCGGAAAATCTATTCCATCGCAGAGTAAAAGTGCTTTTGTTTATTATATTTAGATGTTTGGACTAAACTGGAATGACTGTTATGTTTTTGCCACTAGTTTGGGATGATGTGCACTTTGTAGCATTTTGAATATCTTGCTGGAAAGAGCCTTTACATGATGGATGGGCTGTGGCCAAAAGGGATGCATATGGTCATGGTCAGCCACAAACGTGTCTGCTGCCCAGTTTTACGCTTTTACAAAGATATTGTGTACCTCGGCCTGCTGCAAGCTCCCTGGCAAGCTATGCTGTCTGTCATAGAAATGTAGGGGATATAGATAATACGGCGCATGCGTGAAGGAAGGAAAGAACAATGGCGGTCCACGATGTTTCACAGAACCGCTCAGCAAACGGCACATCCCTGCTGACGTGCCGTATACTGTGGAGAGACATTACACTACTTCAACACGTGATAGGTATACGGGGCCTCAGTAGAGTGGACACTGTGACCATACCTCCCAACTCTCAGGTATCATAAAGAGGGAAAACCGATGCGGCGCTCCGGTCGCCAAGGACTCGCCGGGCACATCGCTACTTTTAGCACTGTGCTCAGGGAAGCCTCTAACGGAATCCCCGTTGCCGACTCTGGATGGGGATTCCGCTCCAGGAGTAGCCACTGACGTCACTGTCCATATATGGATAGTAACATCAAGGGCTTCCCTGAGCACAGCACTTAAAGTAGCGCTGTGCCCGAGGAGTCCTTGGCGTGCGGAGGACCACCTCTGCTCCTCCGCTATGAACTAATTCTGAAGCAGGGAGCTGATGGTACCCTCCTTCAGAATTAGGTTCACAGCGGGACGTACCCCTGTCCGCCCGAGACAGCGGAACACCGCCCGGAATTCGGGACTGTCCCGCTGAATCCGGGACGATTGGGAGGCACTGAGTACAAAACAGCAGTGAAAAGCCAAATATTTATCTTGGAAAACCCCTTTAAAGGAGTTGTCTCATGCTTATTAGGGCATAATAACATCATAGAGGGTCGTTCCCAGCTTGAGACCCCAGGGTCACATTAGAAAGGCGGCAAAAGGGACAAATGCCATGTGGCCTTCACCATTTTCTTGCCTCTACTGCGCTCTGCTGGACATTTCCAGCAGTTTCTCACTACAAGTCTGATATGTGGCTGGTTCATTGTTATCCGGCAGCGTGTGGCATTTTTTTTTTATACCCTGTGTAGTGATATTATGTGTTCACTTTATGGTCATTTCCAAAATAAATTTTAATATATTATAGCTGTATTATTTTCATTTTTCACTTGTAGATGGCTATTTCCGAGCTAGTTTCTTTAAAAAAAAAAAGAAAAAAAGTGATTTACCAAGGGATCTCCGCTGACCCTGATCCCTCAATTAGCCAGAGAAGAGGCGGTAAATTAGCAAAAAGCGCTAATTTGATAGGACATTGCCCCATTTTTCCACATTTCCTGGCTTTCTAAATTTTTAGCTTGAACCAGTTGGGCCATCCTCTAGTGAATTCTCTCATTAACAGTGTTTTTAGATACTTTGTGTTCGCTTTATTGTTAAGTGCTTTAGTTAACAATTTTCAACATTAAATAAAACAAAATAAAATACAAATTGTCTTTGAAAAAGTTTTCCCATTTTCCTCCTTTTGTCTCCTAACTTTATAGATTTTCCCTCAAACCTTACAAAGTCAAACTAAGGTACTCCTTTTTGATCAAATTGTTTTCTCACATCTAATTTTATTGCTTCACTCTTCTCGGCATACACTAGAGGATTAATCAAATAATCAAAAATTCTAGTTTTCCAATTCTAAGCTAAAATGAACTCAATGTATATCGTACTAAATTATGTGAATCCTTCTTCATAAAATTATGGCTGAGGCCCCACTGCAACTTTTGTAGATTTTCCAAATTAATTAATTATCGAGAGACAGTAGTAGTTCACTAACGTTTACTGAGTTTCATTTAACCTAACGTATACATCTGGACTGCAGCTGTAGTTTAATGGTTAAAATTGGAAAGTCGCACTAAAAAAAGTTAGGCTGGGTTCCCACAGTGCAGATTTGCTGCAGATTTTGACTTCATTATGTAAGCCAAAACCTGAACTGGATCCAGGAGAGCAGACCTATAAGGCCTTTCTTTATATATTTCTTCTTTTTAGGTTCCATTCTGGTTTTGGCTTAAAAAATGCATGAAAAATCTGCACTGTGGGAACCCAGCCTTAGGACTCATGCCCACTTCGGTTATATTCTTTAGGGTGCTATCCGTTTTTTTAACGGATAGCACACTGACACATTCATTTCTATAAGGCTATGCACACTTCCATTGTTTTAACAGAACCGTTTGGCCATTCACACAAAAATAGAACAGGTCCTACTCCTGTCCGTATTTTATGGAACAGTCTCGGCCGTTCCATTCATTTGGTCCGTTGAAACAGCGGACTGCACATGGAAGGCATCCGTGTGCGGTCCGTTTTTTACGAATCCTTCATTAGCGGCCGTGCGATGGGCAACGGATGTGGTCTCATACACATAAACATATTACGGCTCTGTTTTGTATGTACCCATAATAGGGCTCCCATTAAAGTCTACTGTACCTCTGTATGTCCATGATTTCATTTGAAGACATACAGAGGTTTTTTCTTAATGTCACACAGGAAAATTGTGTTATGTTAAATCACATGCCCTGCATATGGAGGCATTCTCACTTAAAAGGATTGCTACATCCGGCACCTGAGAAAGCTTATATGGCAGCACAAAGAGGATATAAAGCTCAGTACTAGCGAGCCAGGAGCTCATCATTACTTTCTGAGATACTCATAACAGCCAGTGTGACACCAAAAATTATTCCATGGTCAAAGATACTCAGATCTTCTATAATATGGTGCCTATATTCTGCTTTTGGCTCATACTGTACCTCAATGTGCCTCTGATTTCCTACACATGGAGGCACATGGAAGTTTCTTCTCATAGATTCTGGATAACAAAAATCTCTATGGAAGGATATAGTGCCTCACTGAGCTACCATACATTGGAATTCGAAATGCCTATAGGTTTGTAATATGGACTTGTATGGTTCGAAACCAGAGTCCACGCACATGGCGTTACTGTGTGCATGAGCCCATACAGTGGGATCAGCTTATAAGGGCGGTCCGCACGGCACTGTAACGCTGTGAAGACAGCGCAGGGACAATGGCAGACTCACCGGAAGTTCAGCTTCGAGCGGATGCGCGCTGTCGTTGTCATGACAACGGCAGTTCACCGCTGGGTGCCATGACGCTCTCGCGCATGCGCAGAAGAGGAGTGAATCCGCAGAAGGAACCGGAAGAGGAGAAGACAGAAGTGACGCAAGGCGCGCGGGGGGAGAGAGAAAGGGAGCGAGAAGGAGAGAGGAGCGGGAGAAGGAGCGGAAGCTGCGGAAGGAACGAAGAACAATGTGTGGAGGTGAGGAGAAAGGAAGAGGCAGCAGTGGGGAACTGAGGAGAGGGGAAAAGAGTGACGTTGTGGGGAGAGAAGACCTGTGTAGGTCAAGGTTGTGGACATCAGAGGCCGCAGTGAGCACCCTGCCCCCAATCCAGCAGCTCAGCCGTGCAGCAGCCCAGCAGTCCAGCGGTGTAGCAGTCCAGCTGTGCAGCAGCCCAGCAGTCCAGTGGTGTAGCAGCCCAGCCGTGCAGCAGCCCAGCAGTCCAGCGGTGTAGCAGCCCAGCCGTTCAGTAGCCCAGCAGTCCAGCGGTGCAGCAGCCCATCAGTCCAGCGGTGTAACAGTCCAGCCGTGCAGCAGCCCAGCAATCCAGCGGTGTAGCAGCCCAGCAGTCCAGCGGTGTAACAGTCCAGCCGTGCAGCAGCCCAGCAGTCCAGCGGTGTAGCAGCCCAGCAGTGCAGCAGTCCAGCGGTGTAGCCAGTGCACCAGAGCCTTTGTAATTCGGGGGAGACTAAATAGATATTGAGCCGCACACTTCAACGTCCCAACCTGCCGTTAGTGATTACCACATGCCCGTGTTCCGGCGCCATCTATGAAGACATTTGTTACCTGAAGTTATATGTTTTAAAGAAGATATCCTGCTCTGATTGTCTACAGTAAAAAGTTAAACCAGCAGCGGTCTCGTATATATTGTTCAGTACAATAGCCACCGTTCTACCAGCTTTGATGGTTTCGGCCTCCAGCACCCACGTTTATGTATTTAGAGGCCCAACTGTGTTTTAGGTCGAACCTTATAGGGAGGAACAAGCCAGCCAGGCACGTTCCATCAGGGACTACTGCATTGGGACTCTCACCCTCTTTTTTAGGTAACTTTTTTTAATTAAATGAACTGAATATTACGCAGAATTTCAGAGCAGTCTGGGACAAAAGTTCTCTTCATATTAGTGTTTTTCTCTGTATTTTTGAAACTTTTTTCTTTTTACAGAACAGCGTAGCCTGCTATACATATTCTACCCTATAAAAAATGGCTATCTTATATTTAGTAATTTTTTACCATTGTAGTGAATGGAAAACTGGAAAGCAGTTATGGCGTAGGTGGTGAAACGCTCTGAAATCCTGATATAGAGCCATAGCATTTTCTTGTAGCCACCACTAGGTGGAGCTCAGTGCATAGAAATGTTTATAGCTTCTATTGCAGGGGTTGTCCAGTTTGGATGCTGTTTTTTTTATATGCTGATGACCTATTTACAGGATAGGTCATCAATATATGATCAGTGGGGGTCCGACACCTGGACCCCGCACCGATCAGCTGCTCTAGGTGCCTCCGGGCGCCGCTAGCTATGCAGAGATCGGTGTGGGAAGCAGAAGACTGTGACCATTGTATAGTGACCGTGTTGCAGTACTGCAGCTCTGCTCCTATTCAAGTGAATTGTAGCAGAGCCGCAGAAAACCAGCACTGCCGCTATACAGTGCTCGGAGCCTTCTATCAACTCCTTCATAGCTACCGGAGGCAGCCAGAACAGCTGATCGGTGTGGGTTTCAGGTGTGGCCAACCCCTTTATGCGACATTAATCCTAAAGGGGGTTTCCAGCCACTAAAAATTTATAGCCTATCCTCAGGATAGGCCATCAATAGCTGATGGGTCTGGGTCCGACTTTTGAGGATAGGCCATACATTTTTAGTGGCTGGAAAACCCCCTTAATGGCCATTTTTTTTATAAATCCAGGAAAACACTATTCATGTGTAATGGTTCCCAGTATTAGTGGTCATTAATGACATTTCAATGTGAGGCACATTGGGCATATTGTGGAATATGTATCAAAACTGGTGCAAAGGAAAAGTGGAGCAGTTTCCCATAGCAACCAATCATATTCCACCTTACATTTTACAGAGACCATGTGGAAAATGAAAGCAGTGACCCGATTGGTTGCTATCGGTAACTACTCCACTTTTCTTTTAGACAAGTTTTGATAAATCTCCTGCACTTTCCTTGATTCTACTTCAACAAATTCAATATAACCTTAATAAGCGTGCAGGCAGAGCATAAAACCAAGAAAAAAAAATATCTTCCGCAAGGGCAGAGCATGGGTTTTATTACTGATTTCTTGCAGTTGCTATCTTGTACCTTATTTGATTTCCTAGCTTATGTGAACACATTTTATTAATATAAGTAGAAACTGTGTAGGCGCAAAGTGGAATGAAAGTGGCAAAAAGGCACGTGCATGACTATTTCTATTATGATCTATGCAAATTACAGAAAAAACCTAGTGCACCGACCACTTGGACGCCCATTCTCTTGAAAGGTACGGGTCCCACCTCTAGATATGGCACCAATATCTGAGGTCCTAAATTTTGAGTTGTCATTCGCTGTGTGTTTGCTCTCAGATATACTCATCTAACAATGGAAATACCTCCCAGTATGTTTCACCTTCATTATCTTTTATTCCTCTCCGTAGAAGTCTGGATCAGAAGAGCTTACCAAAGAAGAAAAATGTTGGCACCCAAGTAACTGAAGAGGACCTTAGTGATATCATAATGGCCGCAATTAGCACAAACGCCAGCCCCAGCCTGTTCTGGTCTTAGTGGCAACACAAACAGAAGAGAGTGACCTGCAGAACATCTCATAGGTGTGTATGATAAGGACTGTATATTAGCCAGAATCAGGACAAAGCCCTATAGCACAGCATAATGCAGTCCTGGAGATAGAACCAAGAACATTAACCCCTTAATGACATGGCCAATTTTCATTTTTTCATTTTCGTTTATTCCTCCCCGCCTTTCAAAAGCCATAACTTTTTAATTTTTTCATCGACAAATCTGTATTAGGGCTTATTTTGTGCAGGACAAGTTGAAGGTTTTCATGGTACCATTTAATGTACTATGTAAGGTACTGGGAAACTGAGAAAAATATATATTTGTGGGGAGAAATGATCATGCCATTGTTTTGGGTTTTTGTTTTTATGGCATACATCATGCAGTAAAAACGACATGTTCACTTCATTCTACGGGTTCATATGATTACAGCAATACCAAATATTTTTTTATTTTTATTTTGTTTTTCCATGTTCTGAGAGCCATAATTTTTGTGTGATGGTTTATTTTTTGGGGGGGGGGACGAGCTGCAGTTTTTATTGCTACCATTTTGGGATACATGCAACTTTTTGATCACTTTTTACTCCGTTGTTTTGGGGACCTGCAGTGACCAAAAACCAGCAATTTGGGCTTTTGACTTTTAGGAGTACGAAGATTGCAGACCTGAGGGCCTTCATTAGTCCCCCAAGCTGCCATGACGACCATTGGCACCCCATTATCATGTAGCGGGGGGGCCGAAGGCAAGTCGGAGGGGGCCACCCAACTCATTTTAAAGCTTTAGATGTTGCGGTCGCAATTGACCGCGGCATCTAATTGTGTTAAACGGGCAGAATCAAAATGATCTTTGATTCCGCAGATTTCAGTAAGATGTCGGCTGTATTACACAGCTGACACCCGCTATGCATGAAGCGTGCTCAGCCCATGAGCCTGCTCACTGCTTCACCTTAACAGCTGCCACGTACATGTATGTGTCATATCATTAAGGGGTTATACTGGGCTAATCAAAGTCCTCAAGAATAATGTTCTGTATCCTGAGAACTATTAGTGATGAATGTCTTAATAATTACATTTTATAATCACAATCTACTGCAATAAAATGAATTATTATATGTTATTTGTACATGTAACAGCATCATGGGGCAGAGGAGGAAATATGAAGACATTCCAAAACCATTAGAAAGACCCAGCTCTGCTCTACTTTATGTCTCTGCTATAATCACAAGTGTTTTATACATTAAGGGGCTTTTTTTTTTTTTAACCAGAAAAACCTTAGACGATATAAGTCCTTGAGTCATCCTCATCAAATTGTTAAACTTTTCATTGGGTGTTGGTTGACAACCAATGTGGCCACCATCCCAGCGTTACTGGATTCCAAACATGTAAGTCGAGAAACAATATCACTACATGCTACAAATATGATATTCAAGAGACTGGTAAATCTTAATATCAATCTTTATTAGACCTTTAATGGCTGATCACTGGCTGTCAGGGTGTTATCAGCTTGCGGAGAAGGAGAAAGAATTAGAAATAACAAAAGAGGATGAATCATGGTGAGTTTTGATCTTGGGTGGAGATGCAGTATATAAGTAATGTATTTAGGAATGTGATAGAAGACATAGGATAAGTTTAACATTTTGTATTTCATTAATCTGCTGATCAATGATTAATTCATTATTATTAAATTTATTTTTCAGAAGCAATTGCCACCAGATAGGACAACTCATTGGGGCAGATTTACTACTGTGTCTGCGTCTAAAAATGTGCCAAAATTTGGTATTATTTTGAAAGAGGGTATTATTCTGGAAGATGAAAGAGGGAATTATTTTTGAAGAGGAAATTAAATAGGGAATTATTTTTGAAAAGGAAAGGGGGAATTAAAGAGGGAAAAGGGAAGAGGGATTTAAAAGCTATGTAAACCATTGCACACTTTTTTTTAAAAAAAAAACAAAAAAAAAAACCAACGTATTATGGTAATTAAAAAACTTTATAAACTGGTGTTAAGTTAAAAATTGTTTTACTTTTTGAGATACAGCTTCTATGTATCCTGAATACATAGAATCTGTATCTTGCATTCAGAGCACGGCTTTGTGACGGCATTGGTGACAGCGGGTCCAGCACAGGGCATATTGGGGCAGTTTTTCTATTGGTATTGCACCAGAATTGTGCCTTAAGTTGCACCTTCTTTTTGACAAAATTTAGACTAATTTATTAATGAAATGTGCCAAAAAGAACAGATGTTTGTGACTCACCTAGCACGGAGGCGTGGCTTAGAAGAAAAGGAGCGGGGCGCGAAGAGGGGGTATAAATTTAGAAAGAAGTGTGTGCCAAATTTATCTTTCAGCTTGAGCCACTGTGATAAATTTAGTATTCGTAAATCCGCCCGATTGTGTCCAACATTTGGTGGATTGAACCATTACCAGTTCATCTGCTGCGTTATTGCCTGGTACTTGGGAGTGTCCATTAACATGACCAATATAGATCTTTCCTTTATTAGCTGCATTTCCAGATGTCATGGCATTTTTCCATTCACAGTCCAGCCATACTACTGCCAAGTATGAATCCAGATAGTGAGTCCTTTGTTTACAGCCCAACTGCTGGTATATACTGTATGTATACAGTCCCAGTGTTTTTTTGTACTGCGTATAACTCTGCTAATTTGCCAAAACCTCTATCTCCAATTTCATAAATCATTGTTGTGATACCCAGGAAAATTGCTGTTTATTTACTGTCATTGTACTGTTGCTTTAGTATGCAGGTTTTAATGTGCTTTATTCTGTAATCATGGTTGGTACTGAATTCACTTCCCTATATGACTCAACAGAAACATAAATGGGCTGTTTCACCTTTAAGATGTATTCTCGAGAGAGAGGGGAGGGGTGTAGCTAGCTGGGACACAGGAACAAACCTCACGCAGTGCAGCAGTGTGGAGCAGAGGAGTGCAGAAGTGAGGAGAAGTGTGCAGCAGCGTGCAGGCAGAGGAGAGCAGACAAGTCAGTGTCTGCAGTTGTATTCAGTGAGATGCTGCAGCAGACATGTGGAACTGAGAGGAATTCTGTGAGAGGATCAGCAACAGCCATGTGGAAGTGAAAGGAGTGCAGGTCAGTGTGTGTTGCATGTGGTACAGAAGCCAGACAAGGAGCTTGGACACTACTGAGAGTGCCTAGAGCAAAGCAAGGAGCTTGCACACAGCCTAGAATCCCCAAGAGACACCATTCCTCTGTGATAGTGCAACTGGATTGGGACAGTCAGCAGCACACCTTCCAGCACAGTATAGATAAGAAAGAGGAGCAGAGCACACTTGGAGGATTTACAGACAGAGTCAGGGAGGTGAAGCAGGTACCACCATTTGCAATACCCTGTTTTATGTTTTTACTACTTAAAGACATTGCCTCTGTAACAAAAGTAACCACCAAGCATATTGTGCCCAGTAAAGCTACTGTGAAAGTTTATTGAACCCTGTCTCCTGGAACATCCTTATTACAGAGAACAGTGTATCCCACAAGCACCACTTATTTCACTGGTTCTGTGGCCCGAGGAGCGGGAGAGAGAAAGTGCGCCACCGTGACCAAAGGGCGCGAAAACCAACTTCAGCTCAGAGAGCCCCGCCCACCGCGACTCGGCGCCCGCATTACCACATTGTCTCTGTAGTTATTTGAAATAATAAGAGCACAACCATCTATGAACCATACCTGCTATCTCTGTGTTTCATCACACTGTCCCCATGGTGGGACTTTTTGATAGGGGCCTCAGCCTATCTAGACAGGTGGCCACTCCTTTTGTTCAGAACCAAAGGTAACCAGTCCAGCCAATTGTCCAGTAAGGCCACTCCTCTCAGTAAGGTACCACTTCT
The DNA here is from genome assembly GCF_050947455.1 of Rhinoderma darwinii. Taxonomy (NCBI): domain Eukaryota; kingdom Metazoa; phylum Chordata; class Amphibia; order Anura; family Rhinodermatidae; genus Rhinoderma; species Rhinoderma darwinii. The sequence continues at coordinate 52,335,095 of NC_134695.1, forward strand.
AAATTTACAGAGTCTTTTTCTGGGCAATAGCAATGCAAGCGACAAGGCATTCTTGATGTTACCTATTGGCAGATCTTTACACACATTTACTCGTTGATCCTGCTCTGTACTTTTAGCATGTTGTAAGGGTGCAGTCACACGTGGCAGATTTTGTTGCAGAAAGTTCTACCTAGAAAATCAGTTCCATCCATCTGAATATGGTTGTTTCTGCAACAGGTGCTGGATTTCTGCAAGTTCCATTCAGATGAATGGAACTAAACATCAGTCGCAGAAATTTCTGCAACAAAATGTGCTGTGTGTTACTGCGCCCTAATGCAGTCACTGCAACCAAGAAGTTGTTTTTCCGAAGGACTAAACTTCATCTGTGACAAAGAAAACGTTTTTTACCAGAACCCTTTTTGAGCTCGTTATTGGAAATTTCTGCCCCAAGACTTCCCTTGATCTGTCAGCAGGGGACCTAGCTTATTGTTGGTCTGAACTATATGTTTGACTAGGACAAAGAACATAAATTGAGACACCAAATGTAAATCTTCCTTGTCGCCTTTTGATCGTCTACCCTTTAGAAAGGTCCATCCCCAGTATTTTGTCCGGAAACTCTGAAACCAGCACAGTAGCCACAAACACTGGCCCATTGTCTAGGTGACTATTGCCTAATTACTGTATTTTACAGTGCACCCTGCATGATGGAGCTTTCTTGCCCTCTAAGCCTTCAATGATCACTGGATTTCCCTTTCATGCCCCTAGAATCTGTTACCTCTGCCCCAGTACCAACTAAAGCAGTCACATGCTGTGGTTTCTGAAAATTACTCCAGCAAATGGTCACTTTGACATAAGGGTGTCAGTCCTTGAATTTACAGGCATTAATGTAAACAACCCTTAGTTCTGATGTCTTGTTTGGGAGTGGGGACCGGCATTCCCATGAGGATTACTGTCGAGGCAGTCTGTACAACTCTTGCTCAAGTTACCCGAATAAACCTGGCATTGGCAGGGGAATTGCTCTTTGATGTCTTGCCGTAGATGTGGTTGGAGAGGGTTTCGTTTTAGTTTGTGTTATCAGGCCCGGTGAAGTATACCTTCCTTGGGGACCGTTTCCTCTCATCTCTCCTAGTGATTTGTCGCCACCATCTTGAGTTAAGTTCTCACTAATTTCCCCTTTTCCTTCAGGTTTTCCACTTTTCTGCCGTGGATTACCCATGAATATCCTCTTGGTTTACGCCAACAACTCTACCGATAACTGTCCCCTAGTTAATCTGGTACTATCCCTCCCCTTAAAGTGTTAGCTTCAACAGGTCTTTGCCTAGGTGGTGATCTGTGAGCACTTTCCACTGACCCGAATTACACATGCCCCATATACAGCGGAGTTTGTCTTAGTAAGGGCAGTAAACATGGCAAATAGTAAGAGCTGCTTCTAGCAGTTTTGTTTTCATGGTCAATGTGAGCTCCCTATTATCATGGCCATCCTATTCCCTGCAGTCATTATACACCCTCACTTAAAGTGCTACATCCATGGTGTGGTACCAATTCCAAAGGGATTTTATAAGTCTCGGCCATTGACACCCTCAACAAATACAAAACGAAATTATTTTTTTTGTGAATTCCGGGCTTTATGCACGATTAATCACACACCAGGGGCAGAACATACACTTATTACTCCTTCAGCCTTTTTTGTATTGAGGATCACTGAACCTGCATCTTTATGCCATCCGATTTTCCGACTACCCATGATCCTAGGTCCAGAAGCTCTATAGTTATACAGGACCATGTTTCCTTTGTATAGCCTTGTTCCGAAGTTTGCCGATGATGGGTTTTCTCTGTCTGCGTTCTCTATACTTATTAAAACGAGTACAATTCTCTGCAGTATTGTCACCTTTCCTTTTATCCCCACAATTTTTGTCTCATAATCTAAGATCTGTTCAGATTGTCTCTATAATGGCTGCATACACAACCACCCCAATCATGAAGCTGATTTCTGTTCTCCTGGTGCGAAAGTTCTAAATGAACAGTTTTGTTGCATGGGTCAACAAGTTGTTATCCTGTCACATACTTATCTTTTAGAATAAAGCGTCATAATATAATTTTTTTAACAAATAGTTTTTCTTTTGTAAGGTTAGTAAATTAAGTATCGCCATAATCGTAATGACCTCTGGAAATTAAGTAAACATGTCATATTTTACCGCAAGGTGAACGCCGTAATATTTAAACCCAAAAAACAATAGAGGAATTATTAGAAAAGTTATGGCTGTAGGAAGACGGGGAGGAGAAAACAAAAAGGAAAATAATGAAAAATGGCTGCAGCAGGAAGGGGTTATGATCCGAACTATTAAACAGTCATGAGACTGTAATTCCTCTTTATCAAAAGTCAGTTGTGTACATAATAGAGAGGGGGCCTCAGAGCAAAGATCAAAGTGGGCCTTTATTATCGTGCTGGTTTTGCCACCTAGGACAAAGCAGGACGTATATGATTCCTTTTTGCCAGTTTAGGTGATTGCAGATATAATTTAATACAATGGTGGAGCAGGGAGCCATCAGCTTCCTGCTCCACCATTCGTTCAGTGACCCCTGGCGTCGGCACAGACTAGCGCGATGCAGTGAGGTCATGGCTTCTCCGTGTGCCGAGGCGACAATGACACAGGCCCGAAAAGGTCTTAAGAGTGATCTACTCTGTTTACTGTAGGAAGGGGGCTGGGTAAGTATTAATTTTATTATTTTAAGGGGCACTATTTCTATGTGAGGAGGCACTAAGGGGGCATTACTAGTGTGTGTGTAGGGCACTAAGGGGTCATCACTACTGTGTGGGGGCATTAAGGGGACATCACTACTATGTGTGGGGGGGACAGTAAGGGGGCAACACTATTTTGTGGGGCAACTAAGGGGATATCACTACTGTGGGGCACTAAGGGGCCATCTCTACTGTGGAAGTGGCACTGTAGGCATCATTACATGAAAGGGAGACACTAAGGGGGCATCCTTACTGTGTGAGATGCACTAAGGGGGCATAATTAATGTGAGGGTCACTAAGGGGGCATCCCTACTGTGTGAGGGGTGCTAAGAGGGAATTGTTACTGTCAGGGGGCTCTAAGTGGGCATAATTTATATGTGGGAGCACTAGTGGGGCATCATCACCGTAAAGGGCCACTATTAGTGTGTGCCACACAAAGAGGGCATTATGAAAATGTGTGATGTACAAAGGCGACCTTATTACTGTGTGAGGCAGGGACATCTGGGCAGCAAACTCTGCAGAGACGTGGCCGGGAAAAGTCGTCATGACGGTCTGGGTCGGATTGGAGAGAAAAAGGAAAGCGAACAAGTCCAATCATAGAAGACGTCACCTGGATCTAATTGTATTGTATTCATTTCGCTATATTCATAGCATGATTATGCTCTACAGAGCGTCCGTGTAGAACTGGTGTGTGACCACTGTATGGATGGTGATACTATGGGTTGTATTGGTCTTTTTGGTATATATATGTGGTCATGGTGTGGATGAATTATTTGGCCCTAGTATAGTGTTATTATTTAAAAGTGCATGACTGCATTATTGTGGGGTAAACTATCATATGTATACAATAGTGTTTATCACGGGGCCTATTCTGACTCAATAACCAGGCGCAGAGTGTGAGGCTCCTGGGACGGTTCCTCTGTGTTTCTCTGTATTGAGCCAGTACTCACAGCAAGAAACATTGACAGAAAGCGTCAAGTCAACTGAAGAGACATGTATGAAGAATCCACATGAGGGTTTATTCTCAAGCTGATAAACTTGTAATTATGCACAAAACAGTAGGTGAAAAGATGATTCTTTGCCAGAGCAAAACGGAATATGACTGAAGCCTAAAATGGCAGACACAATGCGCTAGAGACAGGAAGAAAGGAGGGGCTGCTAACATCGGAGCCTGGCTACAGGAAGTCAGGAGGGACAAAGATAACAAGATGCAAACTTTGCAATAGTAACATGACAGGAACTTCACGGTAAGTGAAACACAAGTCGTGGGACATGACAGGGCCAATTATTCAGGGACAGGGCTGATGTATTTACGTATACAGGTTTCCGGCACTGCAATGCTAATTTTTATTATAAAGTAATATCCAGACAGTGTTCTGCTAAGAAGGTATAGCATCTGTTCTAAAAGTTGTCTATTAGCTACACTGTCTACAATGAAAAACAATTGGCGGGGTGGGGGGTTGCATATGCCTTTGGGCTTGTTCCCCTAATCTTCCGGCACCCAGAAGTGAAGAGGTCAGAGAAGACAACTGAGACTGGTATATTGGGGTCTGGTGTGGGGGGCAAACCATTTTTTCGTCTGGTCAGAGGTCTGATAATTAAATGTTCATGCCCGATGGGAGGGCTTTTTAGAAGTTTGTAGTGGGGCCCAGTCTATTCCAGTCACGCCGCTGGCTATGCTGTTTCTGTAACTTCCATAGAAGTGAATGGAAGTTCCATAAACATCGTAGCACAGCTTGGTTGTTTCTGTAATCCTGGCCGCATTTCCACCGAGTCTCCATCTGGATGCAGCGGCCAGATAGATGCGGTGCCACCTCTGGGACCTATCACATACTTATGGAATTTTCTGCTGATATGCAATAAATGTCTAAGATGGAATAACCCCTTTAACGGCATACATAGCTTTATGTTGCACCCTCATGCGATTTTAATGAGATGTGAGATTGTATTATGATCCTGCAACCCATCCCAAGTCGCTGTGTAGTCTACCCTAAATCAATTATCAGTACACTACAACCTAATATATATACAGAAGTATACAGCAGAACTGCTTGACGCATCAAAGGTGCAGATCATTTCTGTTTCTGCAGTAGCTGAGTAGTATGGGTGAATTTACTTATTAAATTAATTAAATTGCATAAAGAATATCCTGCACAGTAACTGATTGGGTCAATGCTGCATTGAACTACGCTGTAGTCGCTCTCTGACTCATAATTTTTGGCAGAGCATTGTGTTCCCTGTAATGTAAGTGACTGGAGCTTACCGAATAACATTTTTATTTTAGTAATCGCTATGTCAGTCATTTTTTATTGCAATGTCAAAATTTTCCCCAGCCCATTGTGCATCAAAATGAAGATTACTGTCTCTATTTCTAATGTACGTCTGAAATCTGCCAGCACTTTATTTGATGAGGATGCAGTTGCTGTGTTAGCTTGGTAAGGACAGGTCAGATGAGGTTTATGGACGCTAATGTTTTTGCTAAATGAAAATAACACAATAAAATTTGTTTAAAAATTGCTAAAACATGATTTTGTTTTTAAAAATTGCACTAAAAAACGTAATCTTATGAAATAAAAGAATTAACAGCAACTGATTCTTGGACACCAAAAAAAATATGTGAGTGAATAGTTTTAGCCAGTGTGGGATTCAATGACAGTAACGTTTCCACTTAGTTTAGCACTGGCGTACCATGGGCCCATGAAGGAAAATAATTCTAAGACTCCACCCTGCATCTATACAGAACATGTGCACGTGTAATGGGGGCACTTGTCACAGATTCTCGGCATGGCGATTATCTGGCCCACTGCAACGGATCCCAGGCCACACTTCATGGTGTGTTAGGTTGCCAGTAGTTATGATACTTCACCACAGGAGAACCCTTATGGCCTTTTTTTAATTTTTTATATAGGAATGATTATCACCGTATTGCCTTCATCTGTGCTCTACTATTAAGCCTTTCCTCTGGCAAGACTTAAAGGGGTTGTCCAGGGAAAAAATAATAATTCTAACATGTGTCCCCCAGCCTTGGTTTGCTTTCCCTAATACCCCCTATTAAACTTCTAACCAGTTTCTGTTTGATCTCCATCGTCACTGCTGCTCTGACTGTCTGTTTACATCCCTTGCTGACTGTTTCCTGTCTTGTAACCCACCATACCCATGATCCCCTGGTGGGTCTGAGGAGACAGTTGCATCCCCCCTTCCTCCAAAGCATCTCAGCTATTTGCATACTGCCACTCCCCTCTATGTTCCCCTTGTACATAGTCACCCCCCTTCCTGTAGGGGACGGCTCCAGGAGAAGTCCCTCACGTCACTATCCATATATGGACAGTGAAGTGAGGGACTTCTCCTGGATCGGAATCCCCGTCCACAGCGATGGGGATTCCCTTCAGAAGTCACTTACGTCACTGTGTCCATATATGGGCAGTGAAGGCAAGGACTTCTCCTGGAGCGAAATCCCGGGCCACATCGTCGACTGCTGTGGCTGGGGATTCTGCTTTAGGAACAGTCCCTGATTTCACTGTCCATATATGGACGGCTCTCCTTTCTGGCTCATAGAGGTGGTCCTGAGCGTGGGGATCTCCCCTACGATGTTAATAAGCCCTAATAAGGTATATGGACAGTGGTTGTTATTGCGAGACAACCCCTTTAAGAATATACCTTCAAATAAATGGTATATAGATTTGTTCCTTAGTAACAAGCTGCGAGAGTCAGCACACAAAAGGGAAAACGGCAGTAAAAGGCCTTGTTATCCAGACTGATATTTTTCATACAGAAACACAACTGTTCTGTAAATCTACAAAGAAATGGAAACACAGTCAGGAAATCAATTAGCGTCGCTTGCCAGGAAGCCATTTTTAATTATTTAACATCCGTGTTACCTTTATGATGTTGCATAATGTGCTGCGCCACATACATTAATAATTCTATTGGCAGCAGAGGCGTAAGTTGTGCTCAACTCTCTGGCCTTTATGTCAGTGACAGAAGACTCCAATTCTTTTGATAAAGTTGCTTTTCTTAAAGAATCACACCACAAAAAAAGATACAAGTGGCCTTATGTTAAGAAAAACTTCTTGCAGAAGATGCAAAGTCGCCTGCAGGTGGCAGGTAGAAGATTTTAGTGACACAGGAGGTGAGCTAAACAGAGGGTTTTATATAAGGCTTTAGGCAGGGTAGGTTTTGTAGCTAGAAATTAGATAAGAATGGGGTATCCCCAATATCTTCCCTTTAATGTTTTAATAAAATCTCATTAAAATGGGCCAGATTCCAACAGGTCATTGTAGCGTAGCTCTCCAACTTCATACCAGCAGCTATATGCGCAGTGTTATTCTGGGATTTAGGAAATTCATGTTCACATATTACAGTTTCCTAGCTGCTATTGTTAGAGCATGATGCAACTTTTTACAATGTCAATTTGCTCTATGTGTGGCATTTATGTGAATGTTTTTGCCTAATAAAGCAAAAGGTTTTCCCGTGAATTCTGCGAATTTTTTCATTTTATATGTAAAAATTAAAAAACGTACTACTTACAAATTATTACAAGCAGTAAATATATATCCTAGACAATCGCTGCAAAGGTACGTACATTTACACAAGGCGATAATATTGGTGCAGACAGCCGCACCATTATCATTACAGAAAAAGACAAAATTCAGTTTTTTATGCATTTTTGCAGTTTTGTATTTGGAAAAGGAGCCGTTCTAAGTCTATGTTTCTAGAATTGCTACTATGTAAAACAGTTTTGGTACCCGGGTAAAACCCATAAGTAATATACTGATGGTTTCCATTGCAGTTGTGGTTTTCCCAGTGGTATACCTACCAAGAAGTTAGATCACATGACAACTATAGGGTCCGTTGTGGTGGGGCTAGGGACTAACTTGCTTTCCCTCCTTCTGTCACACAGTCATTGTTTGCCTGCAGCCACCGCTAAGTGGAACTTACTGCATACAGATTTTTACAGCATGCGCTAAACTCAATACTTTCTACATAAATTAATTAACAGTAGCTCCCCCTAGGGGTGGCTGCAGGCAGAGAGAATTTCAACATGTAACTATGGTTGTGTGAAGGGAGCAGGGCAGGGGTGGACATAACATATGTGCAAGGGGCCCAGCAGGTTAGGGTCCCCTCTGCTATCTCAAAAGAAGCTAACAGAATCCTACTGTTTATTAGATTGCATGTAAAGGACTGAGCTAATATATTTCATAGCTCACAATTATTGGTGGATTATTGGACAGGTATACGGGGAATGCTCTATCATTTGAGAGCAAGGGTCCTATAAACTGTTCTTGCAGGGGGGCCCTCTGCTGCCTTTCTCTGAAACAGGGGCTTTAAAGGGCTATATGTGAAAAATACAGTTATTTCCCCTCCAAAAATACAAAATTAAATTGTGATGTACATAAAAAATGGTTTTGCTTTGGGGCCCTATGAATTTTGTTCAACCCCTGGGTGTCAAATGCCGAAAAGCACAAGAGAATATGCCTAAAAAAATGCCAAAAAGCACTAGAAAAGATGGCATAAGAAAATGCCAAAAAGCACCAGAAAACATGTCACAAATAGGTCAGGCTTTGTTTTTTTCAAAAGTAGCAGCATAGCCTAAAGAATGAACAGTTTTTAATCACTCTGTATACATGGGAGTCCATTAAATCTTATTCAACACAGCGTCACATCGGTTTGCTGTGGTATTTCACCACAGCAACAAAAACACTGCAGAACCTCTGTCTGTAAATATGGCCTGGATCTACTGTCAGTCAAAAGCGCTTGTGGTGCAGCACGTTTGTGGCCTGTGCATTTTTTGATTTTTGCTAAAACCAGTATCAGAGCAAACATGGAAGAGAGGTAAGACTGAGATTTTATACCTTCGTTTTTCTTCTCCAGGATCGGAAAATAAAAATCAGCTTTTTTTCCCCGGAAACATCGCTACAGCAACATCTGTGCACGGGCTGTGTCTAGTATTGCAGTTCAGCCTCATTGACTTGAATGGGAGTAATATACAGGGTGGGCCATTTATATGGATACACCTAAATAAAATGGGAATGGTTGGTGATATTAACTTCCTGTTTGTGGCACATTAGTATATGAGAGGGGGGAAACTTTTCAAGCTGGGTGTTGACCATGGCGGCCATTTTGAAGTCGGCCATTTTGTATCCAACTTTAGTTTTTTCAATGGGAAGAGGGTCATGTGACACATCAAACTTATCGAGAATTTCACAAGAAAAACAATGGTGTGCTTGGTTTTTTTAACGTTACTTTATTCTTTCATGAGTTATTTACAAGTTTCTGACCACTTATAAAATGTGTTCAAAGTGCTGCCCATTGTGTTGGATTGTCAATGCAACCCTCTTCTCCCACTCTTCACACACTGATAGCAACATTGCAGAAGAAATGCCTCCCGATCTGACCCCCTTAGACTTTTATCTTTGGGGTCATCTGAAGGCAATTGTCTATGCTGTGAAGATACGAGATGTGCAGCAACTGAAACTACGGATACTGGAAGCCTGTGCTAGCATTTCTTCTGCGGTGTTGCTATCAGTGTGTGAAGAGTGGGAGAAGAGGGTTGCATTGACAATCCAACATAACATGATACATTTATTGTACAGGTTGCTATGGACATGGCGATACCAAATATGCGTAAAGTTTATTTATTGTAAAAAATGTGTATTTCTGTGTGTTTTTTTTTACTATTTTCTTTTATTTAACAAAACGTTTTTTTATTCATTAATTTAACTTTTTTTTTTAAACCCATAAAGTGATTTTTAATTTCTATTTTTATTTTTGAACTTTAATGTACTGGCATATATCTAGTGATTTCCTGTGATGCGATCAAAAGTGGAGACCCCCTTTTCACTTTAGCTTTTGAATGCCGCGATCAGCTTTGATTGCGTCATTTAATGGGTTAACGGCAGAGAGAAGAAGTTTATCTTCTCCCCGCCGTTAGAGCGGGGCTGTGGCTGTGTATTACAGCTGTTACAGCCGCTGCCCTGCTCATCGTGGCGTGCGGACACTGGCTGTAACACAGGACGAGAATACTCATCCTAATGCGCCAACTACCCGCCGCTCAGGACGAGTATTCTCGTCCTGTGTCGTCAACCAGTTAATCATTAACCCCTTAGTGACCAGCCCATTTTAGGCAATAATGACCAAGCTATTTTATTTGTTTTTCTATAGTCGCATTCAAAGAGCTATAACGTTTTTATTTTTTCGTCTACATAGCTGTATGAGGACTTGTTTTTTTTGCGGGATTAGTTGTGCTTTTTAATGCCACCATTTTTGGGTACATATAATTTTTATATTAACTTTTATTAACCTTTTTGGGGGGGATTATAAAAAAAACAGAAATTTCGCCATTGTTCTATGCGTTTTTAAATTGACGCCGTTCACTATGCGACGTAAATAACACATTACCTTTATTCTATGGGTCGGTACGATTACGGCGATACCACATATGTAGAGGTTTTTTATGTTTTACGACTTTTGCACAATAAAAACACTTTTGAACTAAAATTATTTGCTTTTGCATCGTCGCTTTCCAAGAGCCGTCATTTTTTTATTTTTCATCAATGTAGTGATTTTTTGGGCTTGTTTTCTGCGGGACAAGACGTAGTTTTGAATGGTACTGTTTTGGGGTACATGGGACTTATTGATTCATTTTTATTATGACTATTTTGGGGGGCAATGGAAAAAAATAGCAATTTCGCCATGGTTTTTTGCGTTTTTTTTACGGTGTTCACTTTGCGGTTTAAATTACATATTAACTTTATTAATGGAGTCATTACGGTCGCGGCGATACCACATATGTGCACTTTTTTTTTTTTTTTACACTTTTACTAAATAAAACCACTTTTTATGGAAAAAAATGGTTTTATTTATTTTTTTACTGTACTTTTTATTAATAATCTTTATTTCACTTTGATGACTTATTTTATTAGTCCCACTAGGGGACTTTACTGTGCGATATTCCGATCGCTGCTATAATGCTCTGGTATACTTCGTATACCAGAGCATTATTGCCTGTCAGTGTAAATCTGACAGGCAATCTGTTAGGACGTGCCTCCGGCGCGTCCTAACAGGAATATGTCCAGGGCAGACCTGGGGGCTTTTATCAAGCCCCCGGCTGCCATGACACCCCATCGGAGACCCGCGATTTCATTCGCGGGCCGCCGATGGGTGACAGAGGGAGCGCACTCCCTCTGTAAACAAAGTTAAATGCCGCGGTCGCTATTGACGGCGGCATTTAACGGGTTAAACGGCCGCGATCGAAGTAAACTTCGATCGCGGGCGTTGGAGCAGGAGCTCAGCTGTCATCAGACAGCAGAGCCCCGGCTCCTGCCTGCACGGGAGACCCGTGCAGGACTTAGACTAGGCTGACGTGAAAAGGCGTCAGCCTAGCCTAAAGCCCATTAGTGACCGACGTAAAAAGGCGTATTAGTGGTCACTAAGATTCAGGTGTTTTATTCAGTCTCATTGCCACAGGTGTATAAAATCCAGCACTAGCCATGCAGTCACCTTTAGAAACATTTGTGAAAGAATGGGTCGTTCGAAAGAGATCACTGAATTTCAGTGTGGTCCTGTAATAGGAGGCAATCATTGTAACAAGTCAGTTCATGAAATTTCTTCCCTCCTAGATATTCCGTCATGAACTATGAGTGCAGTTATTGTAAAGTGGAAGCGTTTAGCAACCACAGCATAGTGCATAAAAGTCGCCAATGAGTCCCAAACCTCCTCAGGCATTACCATCTGCACAAAAACTGTGTGCCGTGAGCTTCATGGCATGGGTTTCGATGGCCGAGCAGCTGCATGCAAGCCTCACATCACCAAGCACAATGCCAAGCATCAGATGGAGTCGAGTATACACCGTGCCCCTGAATATAGTAGTACCATACACTGTGTCCATGAATAAAATTGTGTCAAAAACTGTAAAGTAAAGCACCACACACACACACTGCCCCCTGTAGATCGTGCCCCTCGCAGAGCCCCCTTTAGATCATGCCCCTCATAGAGCCCTCTGTAGATAGTGTCCCTTAAAGAGACACCTGTAGATAGAGCCCACTGTAGATAGTGGCCCCATAAAGTCCCCTATAGTGATAGTGCCCCCTTAAAGTCCCCTGTAGATAGTGCCCCTTCTAGATAGTGCCCCCTGTAGTCTAGAGGCTGTAAATAGTGCCCCCTGTAGAGTCCCCTGTAGATAGTGCCCCCTGTAGAGCAACCTGTAGATACGGCCCCCATAGAGTCCCCTGTAGATAGTGCCCCCTATAGATAGTGCCCCCAACACTGCCAATAGCATCATTGCTGATGCACCGAATGGCGAGGCATCCTGTGCTTCACCAGGCATCGCTAGACAAATCAACTGTATCCGCGTCCTAAGGACGCGGATATAATTGAGTGCAGGGGACCGATTCCGGGTTCCTGCTCAACCCTGGTTCTCTGAACTGGCTGTAATTTTAACAACCATTTCAGGAGAACTGTAATTTTAACAACAGTTTCACGAGAACCTGGGCGAACTGGTCAGATCCACCCCTGGATGGAGTGGTGTAAAGCATGCCGCCATATGACTCTGGACTGTGCAGGAGGCCTATGGTAGCTGACTTCAGTAAATCATCCTCAACTATGAAGTTGATGCTTCCCAGTCTCTAACACATATATTGTGTCCCCTAGCAAGTAATATTTGTCCATACACGTACCTTTAAATAGAAAAGAAAAAAGGTTATGTCAATCTGAATATAGAAATATGATAGCGACTAAAGACCAAGGTCCAGTTGCTTTCTAATTTAGAATTAAGCAGTGAACAGGAGGAAATATGACAGGAAAAGACTAAAATTAGTAACAGACAAATCTTGTAATGGACTTCCCATTCCATTCGAGGCCACACTCTTAAAACAGCCTCTTGCATAATTACCATTGGGATCCTGCCATGCACCTGGTATTTTAAAGACATTACTTACTTCCACTCGGATTCGGTGGCCGGTGGAAGTATTCCTAGGTTGTAAACAATCTGATAGAGAAGCTGAGGTAGGTTTATTTTTGGCCCTTGGAATTTCTGTCCAAATTATTTATCACATTACACTGAGGATCTGCAAAACCCACCTAAAAACTCCCTCAACTTCTAAATGTTGACTTCTGGATTCTTGAGCAAAGTGATTTAGAGAAGTGTATTGCTTGCAGCTCGGCACCTGATCATGTTCCCATACCCCCGAGAAGCTGAGTTTATTTATAGGTCGTAAAACAAGAAACAATTTTGTTTCCTGCTGCATTAAATGACATCTCTTAGCTGGGTTTCCCAAACTGTGTGGAACATATGTCCTGATTAATATTCTCTCCTTTCATGTAAGGATTAAACTTACTTTGGAATCTGCTATACACTTCCCGCTTTTCTTGAGTAATGGAGTATTTACTATAGGGTAAATTGCAACTTTTGGGCATAATGCAGGTCTGATACTTAATATCCAATATTTATAATATGAATTATAAAAAATAGCAAAGGAGTTGTTCATATCAGCCAATCAGAATAAAGCTTTAATTATCTAGTACAGGTAAATTTCTGTGAATCCACACATTGATTGCCACGAAGGGTGCGTGGACCCACTGGGCACTACCGCCTTATCGGTAAGGCAGCTGGCCAACAGGTCACAGGTCAAAGTCTATAGTTTGAATAGGTGTACCTGTGGTAGCTCAGACAGTAGCAAAACAGGCTCAGATGGGACTAGGCAGCAGGCAGGCACCAGGTGCGGTGAAGCAGAACAGGCGAGGTACTCAGCGCAGCACGACTCCAACTTAATACGGCACTTGGACCCGGATGACACCTGATACAGGTTACAGGTAGCAGGAACGGGGAACACTGGGAACTGGAGACACTTAGGGGACCATTTGCAGAGGCAAACTTAGATAACGACAACAACGCTCAGGCAATGCAGGGAGCGGCAGAGCCCTTCTTATTGTCCAGGGTGATCTGGGAGCAATCAGCTCAATCTCACACATGTGTGCGCTCTGGCTCCTTAAGGCTGGACTGAGCTCGCGAGCGCACCCTATTAGTCACGTTACATTAATCTCCATGAATGTACTACATACAGTGAGGTAGAGATGAGCGAATCAATTCTGCACACAGCGAATTTGGTCTGAATTTCCCAAAAGTTTCTGATTCGATGAATCCCAAAACTTTTGGGGTTTGCGGCGCATGAATCAAGGCAAAATGGTGTCTGACATGTTACATGTTAGAAAAAAGATCACATGACCTCGGATGGGCATCCCCATAAGGCATTGCAGGCAGCCTCCCCGAGATGCACTGCAGTCCTTCTTCCTTCCAACCATATATGTTGCTGTCACTTTTACATTACTAATGCGGGTTTGGAGCTTGGAAAGAGAGTTGGATACAGTCCTAGAAGACATCAGAGTAAGACAGAAGTTTTCAAGGCAGTAGGGGCACATTTGATTCAACTAATTGAATTGGACGGCCGATACCACCAAATCAAACTTGAAACGTATATTGAGAAATTCCCTCATCTCTACAAAGAGGTCATTGTATACAACAGATCCATGGAGGCTGCTGTATGGGCATAGGACATTCCTGTGTGGTGGTCGCTAAAGTCTCATCTCATATTTGTATTCAGTTATATTAAAAAGTAGCATAACTTAGTGCTCAGTTGTATAAGCACATGCTAAAAAAGTATGCAACACATTTCATTATTTGTTTATATGTTCATGACAAAGAATAATAAACCCGTATCCGCAGAGATCTGCTGCACTGTAGAATGAGCGTTTTTGTTTAAAGGGATTCTCTAGGACTTTCAATAAGCTCTCTAAAAACCTAAAAGTTAAAAACAATATATCATGGCATTTAAATCTATCTTACCGATTCTTCCCTGTTCTCCTGCCGCCGCCTGTCTTTCCAATCTAAGGGTCAGTTCACACGGAGATTTGCCTGACGACAGAAAGATTCCTCCCCCCATTGACTTCAATGGGGGGGTTCGGGTGGAACCCGCCTGAAGATCAAGCAGGACCCTTCTTTTTCCCACTAGCTGAAAAAAAATCAGCTAGCGGGAAAAAGAAGTGTCCAACTCCAATTGAAATGAATGGGAGGCGGAATTTTGTGGCGGTTCCCTGTGCGAACAGGGCCTTAAGTGATGACATGTCACCTGATCTTCATGTGTTGTGGTGGTGACACTTGATAGTGCTGGATTGTAATAGAAGTGTGGCAGGGAGAGAGGGGATCAGCGGAAGGGGATTGGTTGTGAAATAGTACCTCAATACCATGGCCTGGATCTTATTGTACATGGGCGGTTGAGTTATTCTTGCTACTGTGCAGGCAAACTAATAGGAATTGGGGCCCTAGAAGCGGCATTTGTTGAACAACCCCTTTAATATGCTGGCCAGGTTTAGCCAGGAGAGGAAATCTGACCTCAGGCATATTAATGGGGCGCCACTCTGTTTTGGAACATGGCGATATTTAAGAGCAAATATGTGTTAGCATAATAAATATTTAGCACATTTCTTGATGCAGATGGTGTTACGGTAATATTTCACTAGCTCTTAGGAACCTAACATTGTGTTGGCACGAACAACAGCTCTCTATGTTCCTAAATGTTTCTATGTCTAATCCTAACACAATAGCGCTACTGATGAATCTTGAATCTACTGAACAGGAGAAGTTGAGAAACATTTGAGACCTCAGCTGAACTGCATGCACTCTTCAGACTAAGGCCTCATACACACACCTGTATTATAGATCTATGCTGTATGGATCCGTAATACGGTACCCCTAGACTGCTATGCGTCCATACTGTAATTTCATGTGCCTTTGATTTTAGATGGAGACAAAAAGAAGGTTTTTTTCCCACAAATTTATATGGAATCCATGAGAAAGAAAAGTGCAGAGCAATACGTCCATGGGAGAAAATGGTGCCGCATAGAAGCACCATATACAGAGTCCTCCCTATGGTGCTTTAATATAGAGCCATAGGGACGCATTGTGCCACTATACAGGTTTAATAAACACAGCTTTTTCAAGTGCATAAGAACCAAAAAATTAAAACAGTAAGGGTATGTTCAAGGGAAAACAACTCCTGATTTTCAGACGTTTTTTAAGCCACTCGCAATTTTTGCTCCATTTTTCGCGGTCATTTTTGGAGCTGTTTTCTATAGAGTCAATGAAAAACGGCTCCAAAAACATCCCAAGAAGTGACCTGCACTTCTTTTTCACAGCCGTCTTGAAAAACGGCCCGTCGGAACAGAACGCAGTTTTTCCCATTGAAATCAATGGGCAGATGTTTGGAGGCGTTCTGCTTCTGATTTTTCGTCCGTTTTTCGGGTGTTTACGGCCCGAATCAACGGCCAAAAATAGGCAGCGTGAACATACCCTAACAAGTAATGAGTCAGAGAAACAACAATGAGGCCGGGATCACACACAAAGTTTTGATGCAGTTTTTGGTGCAGTTTTTGTCTCAGGTTTTTTTTAGCCAAACACAGGAGTGGACACAAAAGAAAGGAGATGCATCAGTCCGGTCTTTCTAATTATACAAAAATACATAAATGTATATAATTCCATTGAGTTCAGAACCAGTTTTTTTAAAATGTGTGAAATCACAGAGCTGACACTTGAAATTCTTATAGAAAGCACATGGAAACTTTCATACAACACCATGGAAAACATCTTTTTCTCAAATTAGTCTGCTCTAGTGTCCCATCTGTTTTCATTTATCATCCACACTTTATCAAATTCCAGGGTAATTTTCCTAATTTGCTGTACAGATACAAAGAAAGGTCAGGCTCAAGTGGAATGCTTTTCATTTTTGACTGTAATGTTCTGTATAGTTTACCATATACAAGAAAATAGATTCTGTTAAGTAGGGCTCACACGTGACACTGGTGTGGTTGTGAACAAAAAAAAAATACAAAAAGCAGGAAACCATATACTGTATGTATAACTGTGTAGTGTAGAGTTTACTAGTTAAAAAGTGCTATATGACATTATAAAAACATGGCTGCTATCGTTCAGAAATATCACACTCTTGTCCGTAGAATATACATGTAATACAGCTTAGCACAATTCAAGCTCCTAAGTATGGAGCCGCAGTCGGCTCTGTATTCCACCATATAGGCAAAACCGTGCCATGAGGCTTGTGTTTAGTGAAATTGAGGGTCTGAGAATTGATATTTTAGAGGTTGTGCTGAAATGCCATACTCTGCAGCAGGTTGCATTTAGGTAAATTTTGTTTTTAACATCATGCTCTACCGAGAGATTAGAAGGGTCTCACTATTCAATATTTTCTTTAAGGAGGAGTTCCATGTAACCATGAAATCCATACCATGAGTCAGACTGCCTAGCCTGAATGTTACTTGTGCTACAGGGTCCCGGCTGCAGTGTGGGCACCTAGGATACCGTATGGCCCAGGAACAAAGAGATCTTGGCTTGTCATGGTTAGGACTTCTACCCTACTCTGAACCTACAATATGTCAACTATCAATAGTTATAATTAGTAGTAATATCCAATATTTATTTTTAGTTAGGCAGTGTGAGCATAAAATGTTCTTTAGTTATTGGACATATCAGTGCCCATATTTGCCCAACAGTTGACAAGCTTGCGGTTGCCACCTACTGTGATTAATATTACCAAAGTAAAGTATTACTGTGGTCTGCACTAAATATAAAAAATATTTTTAAATCTTCAAAAGTAAAAAATATTGAGGCAGTGACCGAATTAGTAAAAACTTCTTTTATTCAACGATCTGTTAGATGTGGAAAAAGCCTGTGGCCGTTTCGTGTGGTCTTAGGGTACGTTCACACGCCCTATTTCCGGACGTACTGCGGGCGTTTTACGCCTCAAATTACAGTACGTCCGAAAATACGGCTCCAAACCGCCGGCAAAGATCTGCCCATTGAAATCAATGGGGTTACAATGTTCTGTGCACACGGGCTTTTTTTTTACGCGCCGCTGTCAAAAGACGGCGCGTAAAAAGACGCCCGCGTCAAAGAAGTGCATGTCACTTCTTGAGACGTAATTGGAGCCGTTTTTCATTCAGTCCATTGAAAAACAGCTCCAATTACGTCCGTAATTGACGCTGCGAAAAACGCGAGTTTCGCCTGAAAACAGCTCCGTAATTTCAGGTGTATTACGCTTTCTCAAGGGCCGTAGGCTGTAGATTTAAGAATTTGTGCTTTTCTGGTCGATGAGCACCCCGTGGGCAATCATATCAACTGAGTCCATGTATATATACTGCCAAAAGAAAAAGACACTCCGTGCAGGCACAGTGCCATGTCTGAATTTTAATAGTGCCTGCCTTTTTCCCGTATACTTTTGAATATAAAAAATATTCTGGTGCCCCAAAAAACCTCCTTGCATAATCCATCAGTCTAGTGCTGAAACATGTATAATTCTGTCAAGTACAGGTTGTGCCAAGACATGCTGATAGCAGATGTTGAGTGTTAGCAAGTGTCTGCACATGAGACATTGAGTTTTCAAGATGTTATAAAGGAAAAATAAATCTTAAGATTGACCAGGACTTGTTAAGGCTCATTTGAGGGTATAGTCTTTTGTGAAAAAGACTTATATCTCATCCACATGCTGCTAAACATTTTCCGCACGGAAATTAGAGCATGTTGTGGATTTTCAAATCCTCATCTGGGTCATTCTGTTCTGGATGTTCACTTTTCAATGTAGAAGAGATGAAATCCATGGCAATATCCACAGATAAGTCTGCACATAACACATGCGGAAACGTTGCAGAAATGTTGTGGATACGCTGCGGCAAATCTGCAGCATTTCTGTCCCGTGTTGTTTCTGCATGTGCATGGATTTCTGCATTCAGATAAATCGGACAGTCACAGAAAATACTGCCACAAATACAGACCAAAAATACAGGCATGGGAAAAAGCATTTCCACATAAAACTTATTAATTGTCATAAAATAATAAATCAGAAGTCAGATCAATAGCCAAAGTTTGGTTATTTTATCTGATTTACAGCTGAAAGTGTAGAGAAGGGGACGTATGACAAATAGTGACATCAAGGCCTGATGAAGAAGCTAGTTCAGCGTCGAAACGCGTAGCCTTGTCTAAATAAACCTAATAATTATTTTGTATAATACCTTCACTTGGAATTATTTACCAAACAGCAGTGCCAATTTATGGTCCTCTTCTTCTCCAAACCCTAAAACTGCATACCTGTGGCAACAGTTCCTGTTGCCATTTCGGACCGTGGATGCAGCTGACCTTCTAGATGTTCTTATTCTGCTGACATCAGGGTTGTGCCTGAAGTTGCACAACCACTATAGGTGAGCACATTACTGTTCTTATCTTTTAACATCTCTCCCTAGGTGACCTGCACTATGAGGTGCAGTGCATCTCTATTTTTTCTCTTTTAGATTTCCAATGGTTCTGAAGGTAGGAAACGGGAAGTGGAGATGTAGGGCAGAGATTATAGGTATATATAAGGGAGGGCCTGGAAGCTTGCTTCAAAATACTGGTGTTGTGGCAGCGGGATTATGAGGGGATCTTGAAGGCAGATACAAATTAAAATTGGCAAACAACAATGGTGGTAATTTTGGCTATGGCTTTTTACCACGCCCATTGGGGGTTTTACCCAACCCAGGAAGGGTGGCAGGCCTGGAAGATTATGGGGTCCTCAGGCTAGGTGCAGCATGGCTGAGGACATATACTATAGGCCTGTTGATGGAAGAGATAACAGTAAAGTGGGAATGCCATCAAGGACTCCTCATCAGTTACTAGTTAGTTAACATCGCTTGATAGATATTTGTTTACAGGAACATTATTTATAAGCTATTTATAAAGTGTTTAAAGTATTTAATACAGTTATTTATATATTTGGTTGTTTTGTAAATTTAAATGATTATTTAATAAATGGCTGCTGTGGCCTTTCCACCAACTAATGTCTGAGTGTGTTATTGGGTAATAATGGTGGTTCACGGTAATGAATCTACTATCCTTTAGTCATGACAATTCTTCTGTTTTGTTGTGTCAGCCAGTTTTG
Organism: Rhinoderma darwinii; assembly: GCF_050947455.1. Lineage (NCBI taxonomy): Eukaryota > Metazoa > Chordata > Amphibia > Anura > Rhinodermatidae > Rhinoderma > Rhinoderma darwinii. The sequence goes on from NC_134695.1 coordinate 52,354,787, forward strand.
CAACAGTGAAAACGGGAAATGCAGTCATATTTCAATGAGCTTTTCAGCAATTTATGATAAAAGCTAAGCCAAAAATCACAACCAAAATGGCTGCACTGCCTGTTGTCAATTTGCAAATTTACAATTTACAAAACAGAAACATGACAATATCTTCATAAGTAAGGGGCTTATTGCTATAGCTTTTAGTATGGATTACCTTACTGACCTCGGCAGCCAGTCAGAACTAATAATCATTCACTAAACTGTAATTGGCTACATAGAATTACCAAAGAAGAAAGTGACAGGTTTGTGTGTTGAAGGATAGTTGGCTGGATCTTGGATTAACTGGCAGCATTGCCAACAAATGTACGTGAATTATGCCTTCAGTTTTCCATGTTGAGCAGCGTCCTGTTTAATCCAGTTAAGTATGTCTTCTTTGCACTGAGTCATGGACTATTTGCTTTAAAAAAAACACATTTTAATAAATTTGGTCTGGTCCCAGTAGGTCCAGGCAACCTGATTGTTCTTCACTCATGAAAAACCTTCGACCTTAAAATCCAAGTAGTTGTAGTAGTGGAAAGCTTAACTAAAGAATAGGAATGAGCATGTAAAGTGATTGACTGACTACTTATTTGACCCGCATGGTATTTCAGGAGTGGATGGGGCAACATACCTGGGAGAATATATTTTTTTTATACTTGGGCTAATTAAAATCAGACTAATCTTTGAAGAGCTGACAATCTGGCAGTCATGTGGTTCTGTAGATGATTTATTTCTATAATAAATGACAAATAAAACAATGTTTTTCTGATATGAAGCAGTGTAATTATGTGATACAATTTGACAGATAACTAGACAGATTTTCAGATTCCTAATTGAGTTTAAACTACTCGTGTATTTAAAGTCTCTTTAGAGAAAATGTTCACACAGCTCGACTGTGAGTTTTAATGATATGCCATAAATGCTTCAGCTGGACATGCCCCCTTGAAGTTTAAGGAAACTACACATGGAGCTGTTATTTCGTCACTGTATGTTGGTATTATTTGAGCACTGTATAGTGGTATTTGCTTTATGGGGTTGATCCAGAATCAAATGGCGCTCCATTCAAGCTCCTCCTCACTGCGGTCAACCAATGAGGAGGAACGGGGGGTTCGGAGGTTTCGGGACCCCCATACTCACGATCAGTTGGGGTCCCAGTGGTGGGGCCCCCAGCGATCTGACAATAATAACCTATCTTGTGGATAGGTGATAATTGTTGATTCTGGGACAACCCATTTAAACATTGTGTGGCACTGATGCTTAGGCAGTGAACAGTATATTATTTTTGCAGTGTATGGTCATGGCTGCACTGTATAGCATTGATATTTAGGCAACTGCATAGAAGTGTTATTCGGCCCACATATGGCACTCTATGGTACTTTTCATTAGGCTCTTTATGGTATGGTTATTTGTACACTGTATGACAAAACACCATAGAGGAAAGGGGGGGGGGCTTCAACAGGAGGTACCACACAAGGCAACATCCAATTGTAGTCCGTCTCTGCTCATGGTCAAAGTGATAAGTGCTCTTACAGGTTCAATAACAATTGGCAGCCAATTTTTTAAATGAATTGTAAAGCCACCTATTTTCAGATAAATAAATTGCAAGCCATTTGCAAGCCAAAATGGGTATTCATGAGGTAGAAATTAGCAAGTTAGCTTACTAATTTCCCCTGTTTCTTACAGGAACTGTATTTCCCCCATTTAAGTCTGAAGTAGAAATCTGTCTTTAAGCCTCAATTACGTTACCGAAAATAGGTTACATAATATGAAGCACACTGATTGGCATCAAACTTGCCAATTCTCAGAATTCCCTTCTCCTTCTTTAGGTTCTGATAAGCTGGGTAAATAATTGCTAATCTGACACATATTTAACATTTGGCAAATTACTGATACATGCCAGGAATGCCAATTTTGTCAGATTTACCAAAGGTCTTTGGCTAGCTAAAATATACATGGCCTCACTATCTGTTGTTGGGCCCAGGGGCGTAACTAGGAAAGACTGGGCCCCATAGCAAACTTTTGACTGGGGCCCCCCTCCCCCGGGTGTCACACAACCCCCCCCTTGTAGATAGTGCCTTTTTTACAAACCCCCCCTTTTGATAACGCCATACAGCCCCCCTGTAGATAACGCCATACAGCCCCCTTTGTAGATCTCTACAGAGGGGGCTGTATTGTGTTAACGCCATACAGCCCCCCCGTAGATAACGCCATACAGACCCCTCTGTAGATATCTACAAAGGGGGCTGTATGGCGTTATCTACAGGGGGGCTGTATGGCGTTATCTACGGGGGGACTGTATGGCGTTCCCTACAGGGGGGGACTGTATGGCGTTCCCTACAGGGGGGGCTGTATGGCGCTATTAACAGGGAGGGGGCTGTATGGCGCTATCTACAGGGGGGGGGCTGTATGGCGCTATCTACAGGGGGGGCTGTATGGCGCTATCTACAGGGGGGGCTGTATGGCGCTATCTACAGGGGGGCTGTATGGCGCTATCTACAGGGGGGACTGTATGGCGCTATCTACAGGGGGGACTGTATGGCGCTATCTTCAGAGGGGGCTGTATGGCGTGATCTAGAGGGGGGGCTGTATGGCGTTATCTACGAGGGGGGGCTGTATGGCGTTATCTACGAGGGGGGGGCCTGTATGGCGTTATCTACGAGGGGGGCTGTATGGCGTTATCTACGAGGGGGTGCTTTATGCCGTTCCCTACAGTGGGGGCTGTCTGGCGTTCCCTACAGCGGGGTCTGTAGGGAACGCCATACAGCCCCCCCTGTAGGGAACGCCATACAGCGTCGTCCCCCTGTAGGGAACGCCATACAGCGTCCGTCCCCCCCTGTAGGGAACGCCATACAGCGTCACCCCCCCTGTAGGGAACGCCATACAGCCCCCCCCCTTGTAGGGAACGCCATACAGCGTCCCCCCTCCCAAAAAAATGCGACCTACAGTGTGTCCTAATAAAAGACATGTATCCCCTATCCACAGTATAGGGGAGACATGTGTGATCGCTGGTAGCGATAGGGAGAACGGGGGACTGAAAGTCCCCCCAAGTTCTCCATCACTAACCTCTGACTTCCGGCGTCTGCGCAGCTCACTAAAAATGAAAGGAGCGCTGGTCACGCATGCGCACAAGCGGGACCGGCGCTCCATTCATTTCTCCGGAGCTGCCGACACAGACCCCGGAAGTCCGAGGTTTGTGATGGAGAACTTCAGGGGACTTTCAGTCCCCCGTTCTCCCTATCGCTGGCAGCGATCACACATGTATCCCCTATCCTGTGGATAGTGGATACATGTCTTTTGTTTAATGACAGAGCGGGGAGATACCTCCCTGCTCTGCCGTTGTGTTCAGTGGCGTCCCGCTGTAGCAGCCATAGTGGCTGCTAGCGGAGCCTCCGGCCATGGTGGGGACCCATGCCGGCGGGCGACACGGGCCCCTTCATGCCGCGGGCCCCGTAGCAGCCGCTACTGCTGCTACGGCGGTAGTTACGCCACTGGTTGGGCCTATAAGAATCAAACCCATTACACCATTTGTAACATAGTTCTTACCTGTCCATGTTACAAAGACAAGCTTTCAGAGGGAAAGCCAAGGATGACATGCTTTATTTTATGTTGACAACAGAAGTGTAGACAAGTGTTGTATCAAGCTTAGGGCTTGCTAGTAGTATATCTGGAGAATCCATGACTCTAGTCTAGAACTTTATTTCTGCTCTTCTTTTGTCTCCTGTTCCATGATCTAGGATTGCCAAGATTTTTGGCCTCGGTTTGTCTGCGATCAAGTCTGCATCTTCTACTATCTTTACATTATAGGTCCAGAATATTGACTACCCTGCCTGCTGTCTGAGCCTGACCCTAGCTCCTTAAGGATTGCTTGTTCTTGTTGTCCTGCTTGGCCATTCAGAAATATCAGCTGAGTGGAGAAATTCCTAGGGCAAGCTAAGTTCTAAAGGATGGGAATGTCCTTTAGTTCGAAAGTAGCCCAGCAGTTAGTACGGAAGAACCATGTTTCAAGCAGGACATTACAATTGCAGTATCTGGATCTAGTTTCTTCAGCTTAAGCCTCAAATTAAGTGTACATTTTTCATTTTCATTCCTGGCATTTTTAAGATCCATGAAAGTGATGGTATTGAGGATATGAGAGAACATAGAAGTTATAAAATGGACATCCTGCTGAGGTTCTGTTTTCAAGTGGTGCCAAACAATACAAATCTACTTTAATAAAATGCATTCTTATGACTTGGAGAACTCTACCAATGGATTCCACATCTAAACAGGTAGGAATGTTATCAAAGAAACAACAGAGAAAAAATAATCTGTATATTTAATAGTAGTATAGAAGTTTTGGACCATTCGTCCTTTCAAATGACCTGTTACAAAGGGGACTTTGTACCTCAAGAAGGTAATACTGCTTTACCTCCACTTTGTTCTTCCCATTGTCTTTTCTTATGTCCTTTTTCTTTCCTTACTTTTCTATTCCTCTTTTCTTATATTGTAATTACACAAAGTTTGTGCATAGAGATCTTTTGTGTCATGATGCTATACGGAATGCTGTGTATTCTTGATGTGATTCTCTACTTTGACCTATTTTTCATGTAACATTTAACAACATTTTGTATATTGTACTATTCTACATATGAATATTTTTTGAAATGTCAAACCTTAAATACAAATTACAGTTTAAAAACAAATAACTTAATACTTATTATTTTTTAATAATTTAGTAAGCTCCCCCAAAACGACATTTTTAGCTCAGTCAGTATAATAATTCTTAAGACTAAGAGCATAAAGAAACACCCTTAAACTGCTGCTAAATTGCCCGAACAAAAAGACAAAATATAAAAACTCCTTAATGCCAACAATAGGAACAAAGGAATTAGGAACAAAGGAATACCCGGACCATTAGAGAGAGAGTTGAAAAAAATACACATAAGATATAACTCTCTATGACTGTAAGGATTATTTTACAGCGGTCAATATGGGCCGTAAAAAAGAGCACAGATCAACGAGATAGCTGGTTGATCGGCGCTCGTTTGCTCCTTTCATAAGGAGCTATGATCAGTAATGTATGTGGACAAGCGATTATTACTACCATTGTTCATCTACATACATTTCCATCATGTCGGCAGCACATCTCATGTTTACACAGGGAGATGTGCTGCCGACAAGCGACCTCTTTTTTACCTGCATAAATGCTTAAATCAGCCAACGAACGAGCATTTGCTCGTGTATCGGCTAATCGTTGCCTTATTTACACAGGGCAATGATCAGGAACGAGAAGTCATATGAACGCTTGTTTGCCGAAGGGCCTTGAGACCACAAAGTCTGCAATTTATAAAGATGTTCTTTGATCTCACTGGATTTACCACTTCACGTTCATGTACTACACATATATCTAAGAAGCCATGACCTTTTCCTGATATAATTTAAGGATATGTGAAGATTGGAAACGATAAACTGTTTATGACGTTTTGAAAATATGTAAATTAGTCATACTATAAAGCATCATTTATATAGTTATAACCACACTTTGATGTTGCCTATATTTCTACTATACTGTATGTCTCCTATTCTGTATTTATCTCTTTGGTTTGTCCATGTGAATGGAGCGGCTTTTTCATAGTTTCAGTTTCTTCCCTATCATAGGTATATCTTGATGTTCCTAGACCATGATACAAAATCTGTAAAATGCACACAGTGACGTCACCGCACAATAAACACAGTGATATCAAAGTAAATGAATTAAATATATAATAAATAATTAAATATAGTGCAAAGTCAAAGGAAAGGGTTATTGAATATATTGATAATCACAGTATTGGAATAATGTTCTTAGTGATGTCATAGAACATGAATAATAAACAGCATCAGAATACAAGAATAATTCCCAGTACATAAATAATTAATGCAGTGATGTCACAGTGCAGGATGATAAACACAGTGATAAATATAAGAGATAAAGTACACAGTGATGTCACAGTACAGGGATAACAACAAGTATTGAGAATAAGAGCCGCTATTTCCTTACGTGGCACAGCGTCCGTTGGACAATGTTTTTTTCTAATGGGCTAAATGTTGCCAATTTCTCTACTTCATATTGATATACAGTGTGTGTATATATATATATATAGATATATATATATCTATATATATATATATACAGGGTGGGCCATTTATATGGATACTGTAATGACGGGGGGTAGGGAAACGGACAAGTGAGCCCTAGTCTACCCGCCACTCTGTCCCTGCCTACTTGCAACTACCCGCCCTAGGCGACGGGGTACAACTGGGCGGCGGTCCCTGCGCTCAGTAAGTGCACGACAAACACGACAAACATACAAGGGAATACAAGCAAGGGAAAGGGGCAGTTGCCCACGACAACACCGTGAGCAACCAGAGTGGAGAACGAGCCGAGTCAAGCCAGGAGTGTGCGAGGTACCAAACGAAGAGCAGAAGAGTAGTCAGTAAGCCAGGGTCTGTATGGAGCAGGATCAAAATAGAAGGAGCTGTAGCTGGGCCAGGAAACCACACGAAAAGAATCACAAGCACCGAGGGACAGGAAGGGCAGGCTTAAATAGACCGGGGGCGGGAGCTAGCTGAGTCTGGCCAGGTTGCGATAGGCTCTCCCACTCCTAAGCCTGCCAGCCTGAGTGGTGGAAGCTGGAGTCAGTCTCAGGGATGTAGATTCAGGTGCTGACTGATTAATTATGGGAGTTAACCCCGAAGCTGTGCCTGGCAGATCCTTTACAGATACACCTAAATAAAATGGGAATGGTTGGTGATATTAACTTCCTGTTTGTGGCACATTAGTATATGGGAGGGGGGAAACTTTTCAAGCTGGGTGTTAACCATGGCGGCCATTTTGAAGTCGGCCATTTTGTATCCAACTTCAGTTTTTTCAATGGGAAGAGGGTCATGTGACACATCAAACTTATCGAGAATTTCACAAGAAAAACAATGGTGTGCTTAGTTTTAACGTTACTTTATTCTTTCATGAGTTATTTACAAGTTTCTGACCACTTATAAAATGTGTTCAAAGTGCTGCCCATTGTGTTGGATTGTCAATGCAACCCTCTTCTCCCACTCTTCACACACTGATAGCAACACCGCAGAAGAAATGCTAGCACAGGCTTCCAGCATCCGTAGTTTCAGTTGCTCCACATCTCGTATCTTCACAGCATAGACAATTGCCTTCAGATGACCCCAAAGATAAAAGTCTAAGGGGGTCAGATCGGGAGACCTAGGGGGCCATTCAACTGGCCCACGACGACCAATCCACTTTCCAGGAAACTGTTCATCTAGGAATGCTCGGACCTGACACCCATAATGTGGTGGTGCACCATCTTGCTGGAAAAACTCAGGGAACGTGCCAGCTTCAGTGCATAAAGAGTGAAACACATCATCATGTAGCAATTTCAGATATCCCGTGGCCTTGAGGTTTCCATTGATGACGAATGGCCCCACTATCTTTGTACCCCATATACCACACCATACCATACATTTTTGTGTTCCAACAGTCTTGGAGGGATCTATCCAATGTGGGTTAGTGTCAGACCAATAGCGGTGGTTTTGTTTGTTAACTTCACCATTCACATAAAAGTTTGCCTCATCACTGAACAAAATGTTCTGTGTAAACTGAGGGTCCTGTTCCAATTTTTGTTTTGCCCATTCTGCAAATTCATTGCGCCGATCTGGGTCATCCTCGTTGAGATGCTGCAGCAGCTGGAGTTTGTAAGGGTGCCATTTGTGAGTAGCTAATATCCGCCGAAGGGATGTTCGACTGATGCCACTCTCCAGTGACATGCGGCGAGTGCTACGCTGTGGGCTCTTGCTGAATGAAGCTAGGACAGCCACTGATGTTTCTTCATTAGTGACAGTTTTCATGCGTCCACATTTGGGCAAATCCAACACTGAACCAGTTTCACGAAACTTGGCAAGCAGTTTGAAAACTGTAGCATGGCAGATGGGTGGTCTCGTAGGGTGTCTTGCATTGAAATCTGCTGCTATGACCCGGGTACTGCGTTCACCAGACATCAACACAATTTCTATCCGCTCCTCACGTGTTAACCTCTGCGACATGTCAATGGCTGTAAACAAAGAGAAGCTTGTAAATAACTCATGAAAGAATAAAGTAACGTTAAAACCAAGCACACCATTGTTTTTCTTGTGAAATTCTCGATAAGTTTGATGTGTCACATGACCCTCTTCCCATTGAAAAAACTAAAGTTGGATACAAAATGGCCGACTTCAAAATGGCCGCCATGGTCAACACCCAGCTTGAAAAGTTTCCCCCCTCCCATATACTAATGTGCCACAAACAGGAAGTTAATATCACCAACCATTCCCATTTTATTTAGGTGTATCCATATAAATGGCCCACCCTGTGTATGTATATATATATATATATATATATATACACTACCGTTCAAAAGTTTGGGGTCACCCAGACAATTTTGTGTTTTCCATGAAAACTCACACTTATATTTATCAAATGAGTTGCAAAATGACTAGAAAATATAGTCAAGACATTGACAAGGTTAGAAATAATGATTTTTATTTGAAATAATAATTTTCTCCTTCAAACTTTGCTTTCGTCAAAGAATGCTCCATTTGCAGCAATTACAGCATTGCAGACCTTTGGCATTCTAGCTGTTAATTTGCTGAGGTAAATCGGGAGAAATTTCACCCCAGGCTTCCAGAAGCCCCTCCCACAAGTTGGATTGGCTTGATGGGCACTTCTTGCGTACCATACGGTCAATCTGCTCCCACAACAGCTCTATGGGGTTGAGATCTGGTGACTGCGCTGGCCACTCCATTACAGATAGAATACCAGCTCCCTAAACTTTTGAACGGTAGTGTATATAGTGCAATTATCACAATTTGACATTACACCTAGTGCACTGCCTATTTATAGTACTGCTGTCCTCTCATGGAATTTTGGCAAAGTATCCCTTGGCCCTCCTCCTAGGATCTTTGTGCGACTGCATTTTCCGCCTATCTTCCTCCCAACTGCATCTTCTGCACACTGATCCTCTATAGCTACGCTATTCATGGCAGCAGAACTCCGATTGTTATGGGTAATACTTCCTCTCTTAGACAGTTGTCATCCATGAGGCCCAGAGAGTGTAGATGTGGTCATATGTTGAAGAGGTGGGTCATCTATGGCCATAACTATAAGTGGTGCAGAGGTTGCTGTCGCACATGGTCTCTGGAGCCTCGAGAGCCTAAAAGGTCCGTCTACCCCACATGCGCAGACCGATACTATAAATGAAGTGTGATAAGTTGGGGACCATGTTACAGATTTTGTATTTTGGCCCAGACGCTTCAGGTTTTGCCTTTGGGGCCATAACTTTATTACCATCTGTTACCAGGTAATGGTCAACAACAGCTGAATGAACCAATAGTGTTGAAAAAAATGCAACACTGAATGTTTGAATCAGACCCCAAACTTGGGATCATTATGCATGGACATTATTATTTGATATTATTGATATCATTGCCTATTTCAGACTGGCTTTAAACTCAATGGGATCCGCAGGTTGCCCGTGGTGTCCGTAGTGCAACGGAACAGTATTTTCGTTGCTCTGCTTATATAACGGAGCAAAGCAATGGAAATACTGCAGGCGGATGTGAACTCATCACTCTTCTTTGATACATTATTGCAACTAACATTTCATAGGGGTTTGTATTTTCTTCCTTTGAAGAGTTTTTTTTATCACACTATGATTTTGAGTGTGTATACACATATACAGTATATATGCTTGATAAAGGTCCTATTGTTGGACAGAAACGTCGCTGTTTGTTGGCTGAATAATCCACTTATTTTTCAAATTTTGGAGTGCTGCAAGATTTCTACTTTTATATACTGCTTTGTCCTTGGATCTGGACGACTTGCTTGGCACCTATACACTTGTTTCTAGTGAGTGCTGCTGCTTTCTTTTGCTACATATATACATATATACCGCGTTCCAAATTATTATGCAAATGGTTTTTTTCGCTGATTTTCCTAGATAGTCAATGCAAATGACAGTCAGTATAATCTTCAAGCCATCAACCCTTGGAGTATAATGCAAATTTTATTGAACAAATCTCCTAATGATAACAGATTTTTTTTTAGAAGTAAAAAACTCAAAATGCACTGTTTCAAATTATTATGCACAACAGAGATCAAAACATTTTAAGGGTTGTAAAGAGAACTAAAATGGTAATTTGTTGAATTTGCAGCATCAGGTCATATTTACAGAAATCAAAGGCTCTTTCAATCAAAAAAAACGTAACAGGCCAAGTTACATGTTAACATAGGACCCCCTCTTTGATATCACCTTCACAATTCTTGCATCCATTGAATTTGTGAGTATTTGGACAGTTTCTGCTTGATTTGCAGGATGTCAGAATAGCCTCCCAGAGCTTCTGTTTTGATGTGAACTGCCTCCCACCCTCATATATATTTTGCTTGAGGATGCTCCAAAGTTCTCAATAGGGTTGAGGTCAGGGGAACATGGGGGCCACACCATGAGTTTCTCTCCTTTTATGCCCATAGCAGCCAATGACACAGATGTATTCTTTGCAGTATGAGATGGTGCATTGTCATGCATGAAGATAATTTTGCTACGGAAGGCACGGTCCTTCTTTTTGTACCATGGAAGAAAGTGGTCGGTCATAAACTCTACGTACTTTGCAGAGGTCATTTTCACACCGTCAGGGACCCTAAAGGGGCCTACCAGTCCTCTCCCCATGATTCCAGCCCAAAACATGACTCCGCCACCTCCTTGCTGACATCGCAGCCTTGTTGGGACATGGTGGCCATTCACCAACCATCCACTACTCCATCCATCTGGACCATCCAGGGTTGCACGGCACTCTTCAGTAAACAACAGGGTTTGAAAATTAGTTTTCATGTATTTCTGAGCCCACTGCAACCGTTTCTGCTTGTGAGCATTGTTTAGGGGTGGCCGAATAATAGCTTTATGTACACTTGCAAACCTCTGGAGGATCCTACACCTTGAGGTTCGCGGGACTCCAGTGGCACCAGCGGCTTCAAATACCTGTTTGCTGCTTTGCAATGGCATTTTAGCAGCTGCTCTCCTAATCCTATTAATTTGTCTGGCAGAAACCTTCCTCATTATGCCTTTATCTGAACAAACCCGTCTGTGCTCTGAATCAGCCACAAATCTTTTCACAGTACGATGATCACGCTTGTTTTCATACCTTGTCCAAGGTATTGCACTATTTCATGCTTTTCGGCAGCAGAGAGATCCTTTTTCTTTCCTATATTGCTTGAAACCGGTGGCCTGCTTAATAATGTGGAACGTCCTTCTTAAGTAGTTTTCCTTTGATTGGGCACACCTGGAAAACTAATTATCACAGGTGTCTGAGATTGATTACAATGATCCAAAGAGCCCTAAGACACAATACCATCCATGAGTTTAATTGAAAAACGAATAATTAAATGTTTATGACACTTAAATCCAATGTGCATAATAATTTGGAACACGATGTATATTTGCCTATACTTATATATATGTATATATGCTTCTGTGTATATATATATATATATATATATATATATATATATATATATATATATATATATATATATATATACAGTGAAGGAAATAAGTATTTGATCCCTTGCTGATTTTGTAAGTTTGCCACTGTCAAAGACATGAACAGTCAAGAATTTTTATGCTAGGTTAATTTTACCAGTGAGAGATAGAATATATATATAAAAAAAAAAAAAAGAAAATCACATGGTCAAAATTATATATATTTATTTGCATTGTGCACAGAGAAATAAGTATTTGATCCCTTTGGCAAACAAGACTCAATACTTGGTGGCAAAACCTTTGTTGGCAAGCACAGCAGTCAGATGTTTTTTTGTAGTTGATGATGAGGTTTGCACACATGTTAGATGGAATTTTGGCCCACTCCTCTTTGCAGATCATCTGTAAATCATTAAGATTTCGAGGCTGTCGCTTGGCAACTAGGATCTTCAGCTCCTTCCATAAGTTTTCGATGGGATTAAGGTCTGGAGACTGGCTAGGCCACTCCATGACCTTAATGTGCTTCTGTTTGAGCCACTCCTTTGTTGCCTTGGCTGTATGTTTTGGGTCATTGTCGTGTTGGAAGACCCAGCCACGAGCCATTTTTAATGTCCTGGTGGAGGAAAGGAGGTTGTCACTCAGGATTTGACGGTACATGGCTCCATCCATTCTCCCATTGATGCTGGGAAGTAGTCCTGTGCCCTTAGCAGAGAAACACCCCTAAAACATAATGTTTCCACCTCCATGCTTGACAGTGGGGATGGTGTTCTTTGGGTCATAGGCAGCATTTCTCTTCCTCCAAACACGGCGAGTTGAGTTAATGCCAAAGAGCTAAATTTTAGTCTCATCTGACCACAGCACCTTCTCCCAATCACTCTCAGAATCATCCAGATGTTCATTTGCAAACTTCAGACGGGCCTGTACATGTGCCTTCTTGAGCAGGGGGACCTTGCGGGCACTGCAGGATTTTAATCCATTACAGCGTAATGTGTTACCAATGGTTTTCTTGGTGACTGTGGTCCCAGCTGCCTTGAGATCATTAACAAGTTCCCCCCGTGTAGTTTTCGGCTGAGCTCTCACCTTCCTCAGGATCAAGGATACCCCACGAGGTGAGATTTTGCATGGAGCCCCAGATCGATGTCGATTGACAGTCATTTTGTATGTCTTCCATTTTCTTACTATTGCACCAACAGTTGTCTCCTTCTCACCCAGCGTCTTACTTATGGTTTTGTAGCCCATTCCAGCCTTGTGCAGGTCTATGATCTTGTCCCTGACATCCTTAGAAAGCTCTTTGGTCTTGCCCATGTTGTAGAGGTTAGAGTCAGACTGATTAATTGAGTCTGTGGACAGGAGTCTTTTATACAGGTGACCATTTAAGACAGCTGTCTTTAATGCAGGCACCAAGTTGATTTGGAGCGTGTAACTGGTCAGGAGGAGGCTGAGCTCTTAATGGTTGGTAGGGGATCAAATACTTATTTCTCTGTGCACAATGCAAATAAATATATATAATTTTGACTATGTAATTTTCTTTTTTTTTTTTTTTATATAATCTATCTCTCACTGGTAAAATTAACCTAGCCTAAAAATTCTAGACTGTTCATGACTTTGACAGTGGGTAAACTTACAAAATCAGCAAGGGATCAAATACTTATTTCCTTCACTGTATATATATGTGTATATGCTTATGTCTGGTACCCCATATTAGGCTTGTATGAATGTTTTCCTTAATCCTTATTAGGCTTGTCCATGCATGTTGGATGCCTTACTATGGGGTAGTCTTATTAATTTTAATGGTTTTTATATTTCCTCCCCATTTTTGTATGTGGGTCAAAAACAATTGATTTTTTTATTAAATTTTTTTAATTGAAACCCTATAACATAATTGAGTATATTATGTCTTTCTTATTAATTAATACCCATTGCTTACTTCTAGCCAACCCCCCACCTGTATCATAGAGAGAGAAGAAAAACAAGAAAAAAAACCCCCAGTAAGACAGCCAAGGTAAGTAAAGTATGATAATTTAATACTATAACCAAGCATCAGTAATTTGGTGTTGATCAGACGTGGCAGACAGAAGCAGCATTGGATCATTTTCTCATGAGAGGTAGATATTAACGTTGATTTGCGAAACTGGCAATAAATAGTAAATGGTTACATTTGTTTCAACATTGCAACACACAAGGATTTCAATTCATTTCATGATCAAGTGCCAATGACAATGTATCTAGACAAACACATCACATACAGATCAACAGATATACGTGATATTATACCCCCTGCTGTAGATTATATTATTATTATTATTACTATTAGAAGCCACCAAGGAGTTCCGTGACCATATCAATCAGGAGGTCACAGGCTCATGGGTGTACATACCATATCTGCAGCCTGTCAGCTGCACAGGAGCCCAGCAAATAAGTGGGACCACTGACATCTTATTGGCAGATTCCTACTGTCTATGATTGTATGCAAGGAGTTAAACTAATGAATTTCATGGCTTACAATTACCAGTGGACTAGTAAAGAATAGAACGAGGTTCTCTATTGGAGAGCAAGGGGCTAATATACTGTTCTTGCATAGGGAAAGGGATGGCCTCTGCTATCTGTGTCCGCTGAGTGCATTTAAACCAGTCATGGAGCTCTAAGGTGACTTTGTATAGTCTTTATAATTTCTAATAGGAGGTTCATTCCTTATAATGTATACCTTGGCTGCTGCAGAATGGGGGAAATTTCCGTACATTATTAATTGATTAATATTAAACAACCTCATCCTTTACAAAAAGAAGGTCTGTAGCATCTGAGGTGAGATATTCAACAAAGACAACAACAATAACACTAGAGGAGCTCCAGAGATCCACAGCGGGGATGGAAGTATCCGTCCATAGGACCACTATAAGCCATACACTCCACAGAGTGGGACGTTATGGTAGAATGACCAGAAAAAGCCACTGCTTAAAGAAAAACATAAGAAAACACGATTGAGTTCACCAAACAGCACATGGCGGACTCTCCAAACACCTGGAAGACGGTCCTCTCGTCAGATAAGACTCAAATTTAACTCTTTGGCCATCATGTGAAACACTGTGTGTGGCACAAACCCAACACCTTCCGTCTCCCCCAAGAACACTATTCCCACAGTGGAGCATGGAGGTGGAAGCATCATGCAGGGGGGATGCTTATCATCGGCAGGACTGGAAATCTGGTCAGGATTAAAGGAAAGAGATGGATGTCAGTAAATACTGGGCAATTCTTGAGGATTTTTTTAGCCAGAGATTTTTGACTGGGATACAGGTTCCCCTTCCAGCTTGACAATAACCTTAAACATGCTGCTAAAGCTACACTAGAGTGGTTTATGGGGTAACATTTAAATGTCTTCAAATGGCTGAGTCAAGGCCCAGACATTAATCCAGTTGAGACTCTGTGGCATGACTTGAAGACTGAGGTACACCAACACAATCCATCTGACTTGAAGGAGTTGGAGCAGTTTTGCCTGGAAGAATGGGCAAAAATCCCAGTGTCTACATGTACTATGCACTAAGCTAATAGAGACATACCCCAAGAGACTTGCATCTGTAATTGCAGCAAAAGGTTGCTCCAAAAAAGTATCGACTTTCAGGGGGTGCATATTTATGCACATTAAAGTTCTCTTTTTTTTTTTCTTGTTTGTGCCACAGTAACGTTGTGTAAATCAAATGGTACAAACTCCCCAAAATTCAACAAAACAGGAAAAACACCAAGGTGGGGCAATACTTTCGCAAGGCACTATACATATTTGTAATAACTGGTTTAACCTATGATGTTTTCTTTATAAAAACTGGAATTTCGTGCAGGCTGCAGTTATAGTTCCGTAGTAATGTGCCTCCATCAAACACCTGGGATGTGCTCATATCCATCCATTTATAATCCTTCCCAGGCAGGAAAACGTCTCGTTGAATATGGCCTTTCTTGGTGATCGGCGCTATCAGCATCTAAGAATTGACAGAGGTACAAAAATCGAAATAAATTCACTAATAGATGTAAAACAAAGCCAAACTACCAAACACCAAAACACTTGTGATGTGCAGGAGTCCATTATACTATAGGTTACATAGTTACATAGTTTGTACGGTTGAAAAAAGACACATGTCCATCAAGTTCAACCAAGGGAAGGGAAAGGGGAAGTGGGATGGGAAAGGGGAAGTAAAAAATTTCTACACATAGCAGTTAATATTTTTTTGTTCTAGGAAATTATCTAAGCCTTTTTTAAAGCCATCTACTGTCCCTGCTGTGACGGCTCCTGCGGTGGCTATTCCATAGATTCACAGTTCTCACAGTAAAGAAGGCTTGTCGCCTCTGCAGGTTGAACCTTTTTTTCTTCAGACGGAGGGAGTGCAAAACAAGGTACAAAACAAGGGATCCATACAGATATGTTATTAATAAGAATACTTATTCGGTCATATATATGCATGGTAGTCAGGGAAATTTTCCATTCTGTTGTGTCTTCTAGTAGTCTGTGAATGGGACATAGTCATATAACAGCAGAGGTGCATTCATAAAATGTGTCGTTTTGACAGAATTTTTTTTATTATTTTTCGCATTTAATTTAATAAAAATGGAAATGATGGCACTTGCCATTTTAAAGGGTTGTCTTTGAAACAGCACCACCCTTGTCTATTGGCTGTGTCTGGTATTGCAGTATGGGCAAGTCGAAGGGCCTGAGCTGCAATACCTGACACATCCAATAGACAAGAGTGGCTCTTTGTTAAAAATAAGTAGACCCTTTTCTTCTGCTCTCAGGCAGCCCCTTTAATGTTACCAAAAAACTTCCGTTCCTTAAGTTCAGTTTTCCTACTTTCACCCAATGGTAACTGTTCCTGTTTGGGCAAAAAAATGTGGTAAGAAAATGTCTAAAACTACAGTCATATTAATGCACCCTTAGGCTATGTTCATACCATGTTCTTCGTATAGCCTGGGAAAATCTCCCAATGTATATATGTCAAATTTGTTCATATATATATATATATATATATATATATATATATATATATATATATATATATATATATATATGTGTGTGTATATATATATATATATATATATATATATATATGTCAATGTCATTATAATAGGCCCAGAGTATGCAAAAAACTGTCATTTTGTCATATGTTTTGGCAATATACACCTGCCGTACATTTTTACTGTATTGAAAAACCTAGTTGACCAAGCACCCTGCAAAAAAAGTATCCCACATGATATATGACTTTTTACAGTGAGAGTCAATGGGTGATGTATACAACTGTATGGCATACAGTTGCATGTGTCAGGGCTATACGTTCCCGGCGTATACTCCAAATGTTCGCCAAATTTGGTGTGAGCAGAGTCTTATATGGGTAGTCAGAAACCATTGAAAAAAGAGTTTTGTATAAAACTTAGAATAATATTTTAGAATTTAAACACTTGTTCCTATATTTCTAAAATCTTCTTCTGAACATATTCTATATTGTGGCAAGTGCAGATGTTTCCAGAGCTTCTGGTTTTGTAATGGAAAGGATGACTAATTGGCTTCGACTTCAAAATAAGTATTTACACCTCTTGCCTTATACTATGGGCTCTGTAATGTATTGAATGTGTTGAGCATTCGGCACATCGAATAAAGTCAACATCAAAGCAACAGATACTAATATGATCCATAAAAGTGTTTGAAGGGGATCATTGCTCAACATGACTGAGTTTAACCAATAAACTTTGGAATGTTAATAACCAGAGAATAATTGGCAATATTTCAAAGACTGCCCCGATATAGCATCCAGCGGCCTCCATTTATAATCTAGAAGAGCTCTAAAAGAAAACACATGCAAATGGTAAGTTTTCTTTTCGTACAAAATAGTTTGGTCTCTGTTCAAGCTGTGAATTGTATGGCGCCGTAAAAACAGCGCCCTTAGACTTATATGGGGCCCTACTTTGCCTCCATATGTGTCCAATTTTATACAGAGGTACACGTGGCATGCTCCATTGGATGCTGTATTATGGAGCGCTTCTCCCCATATAATCTTTGTAACACGGCACCATTCGGAGCACTATACGGCGGCACAAGAGGTGCCTATGGCTCCTTAGTACTTCGCCACAGGGACTCTGCCTTGTGCATGAGGCCTTTGCCAAAAAAATTCTAGTACAATCTCTGTATTTGCCAGAACAGATTTTTTCAAAAAAGTTTTATATGTTTATATGTGTTTTTTCATTACTGGTCTATGGTTGACATATGTAACTGAATAGATTCTAACAACGGACTTAGTTTTCCTGGGACTTTTATACATCAATATCAGATCAGTTGGGGGCCGTCTTCCGTCACCCGCACCGATCAGCTGACTAAAAGGTCCGCGCCGACGAACGTCCCGCCCTCTTTATAGTTTATCTGCCTCTTCGGTCAGCTGATGAGTTAGGGTGCTGGGGGTTGAACCCTCACCTATCTAATATTGATGACCTATCCTAAGTATGGGCCATCAATATGAAAGTCCCAGAAAACCCTGTTAAGGCAAACTGCAGTGCATTTTGGAAATTGGTGGGGTTGAATGTTCACACAGACACTACAAATGAAATATTATGGCGCGTCCATGCAATGTGTCAGAAGGTTTTAGGTGTACTTCCGTTATAACGAATTCTTACTTCTAATTTTTGACTGTCATTTTTTTTAGAAGAAAATATATATATTTTCAAAATGTAAATGATATAAAATAACTACAAACCCACAAATGTTTGCAGCTAGAAATTGCACCTTTAACTTGTGTATCCATTATAATGTATGTAGAATGTCTGGTATTTGTCTCATGCTCTGAAGTTTAGAATTGGTTAGTAATGAACAACACACAGTGAGTATACTTGACCTACTAGGGAATGATGGAGAAATCTATTACTATCGATGACAATATTGATACTGGTTTCTTTGTCCTCACCTCATCTCCA
Organism: Rhinoderma darwinii; assembly: GCF_050947455.1. Lineage (NCBI taxonomy): Eukaryota > Metazoa > Chordata > Amphibia > Anura > Rhinodermatidae > Rhinoderma > Rhinoderma darwinii. The sequence continues at coordinate 52,373,281 of NC_134695.1, forward strand.
ATCAGAAACTCATTATCTATTGTGAAAGCCACTGGGTCTTCTGGACTGAGCCACCAGACAGGTCTGAAGATGGGGAGTCCTGTGTCCAGCCAGTCTTCTGCATACTTTAATAAAAGTGGAACAACCAATTCTTGATGCATTTGTATGTATCGTCTTGTTAGATTCAATACCTAAAAATGACCAACCAACTGATAAATTGTCACTGTAAAGAATACAACATCCAACACAATCTTTGTTGTATAAAAGGGAAATAATTTAGTATTAGAAGATGGAAGACCGATTTACTTTTGTGTGAAGAGCCTCATTACTAATATGTGTCATAGCAAGAAGCTTACAGTGAAGACCTTACTATAGCAGACCTGGGGTATTCTCCAAATCTCCATGCATATTTACTGTATTTTACCATGTACGGTTGTCATGAACAACAACCATGAACAACAACCATGTCTTAATAATGCTTTACAGAGTCTTCCAATTAAAGCACTACAGCAAAAACTAAAGTGTCTTAGAAAAAAGTATCTTCAAACTATTTGTCTACAAACATTTGAATCCCATTCCTACATAAAACCTCCTGTTTATGCCCTTTTTGGGGTACATTTACAAGAACCCTTTCCATTCTTCCTAGCTCTCCTCTGAAGTATTCTCTGTTGGGATTGATGGGAAATACATAACATCAAGATCACCTTATACAAGCAATGATGTCTACATATTATAGACGCCAAAATAATACGGTATCTGCAGCTTAGACATGCACTAAGGCATAAAGGGGGGGGGGGGGGGGGGGAGATTAATATGGACCAAAAGGAGAATCGCCTTGTAAATGTGTTATAAGGTTTGGAGAAATATGGAAAAAAAGGGAGATTATCAAGAATTTATAAAGTAATAAACAATGGGAAGAGTAATTCGTCCTTTATGTTTTTTCATCTGTTCTTTTTTTAGGGAGATGGATATGTGATATGGGGGAGATAAAGGAACACTAATGGATGATAATTCTGGGGAATATTCGAAGTATCTTCTGTGGACCGCAGCTTCTAATTACCCAGATTTTTATTGTTAATAGGGTACATTATTCCCCCTATAGAGTGGCTAAAATGTATAAACGTCAGGAATCAAAATGCCCTAAATGTGAAGGAGAGAAAGGAGATTTTGGGTGGAAATTCTGGAGGAATATGGGATCCCTTGGGATCCGATTATATGTGTTTTGAGGTATGATGGGCTTAAAATTACAGGGGTTATTATAAAGGGGTAATAGTGAAACTTCTTTATTGGGTGCATAAGACAAATATGGCCAATTGGATTCGGCAAGAGGGGCGGATAAAATATGTAATGAAGATGATACAATTTGAAAAAATGTACTACATAAGGAAAAATGAGAATAATGATTTTGAGGAACTGTGGGGAAATTGGTTTATATAAGTAAAGTCTAGCAAGGGGAGGGAGGAGAAGTAGTGGGTGGGAGGTGGAATAGGGCTAGGATAGATAGGTAATGGAACAGATGGTACAGCATGAGATATATTAACCCCTTAACGACATGTCACGTACTAGTACGCGACAGCCGTTAAGGGGAAGTATGGAGCGGGCTCACGTGCTGAGCTCGCTGCATATTCAGCAGGTGACGGCTGTGTTATACAGCTCACGATCACTTTGATTCCGCCTGTTTAACACCTTAAATTCCGTGGTCAATCCCGACCGCGACATTTAAATTGTTAGAATCAGGGGGGCCCCCTCCAACACGACATCATGCCCCACCGCGATGCAATCGGCTGGTGACAATGGTTATTATGGCAGTCTGGGTGGACTAATGAAGGCCGCCAGGTCTGCCATCTATATACAGATAATGCTGAGTATTTATACTATTGCGGCCGACACGTGAGGAGCTCATCATTGTCAATCGGTATACAATGATGGCAGGGCTTCAAAGGAGACTGTCAGAATCACTATATACTGCAATACATCAGTATTGCAGTATATCATGCAAGTGATCCAATGATCGCTGCTTCAAGTCTAGGGGGACTAATAAAAAAAGTATTATGTTCCAAAATAAAAAAGTATTAAAAGTTCTAAAACCCGCCTTTTCCCATTTTACCCCTAAAGCAATGTTAACCCCTTCCCGCTCCTTGACGTACTATTACGTCATGGCAGCTGTATCGTTCGCGCTCCATGACGTAATAGTACGTCACGGGAGTAACGGCCGTTTCGGCCGTCCTCCCGACACATACAGGAGCTGTGACGCTGCTGTCTTGTTCAGCAGCTGTCACAGCTCCTACAGCGGGGACCGATCGCTGTGTCCCCGCTGATTAACCCCTTAAAAGCCGCGTTCTATAGAGATCGCGGCTTTTTAGGGGTTAAGCTGCCATCGCCGGCCTGCTACGCGATAGCGGCCGGCGATGGTGACTATGGCAACTGGACACCAAACAATGGCGTCCGGCTATGCCATAGACGGAAGCCTAGTGGGTCCTGACAACGTCAGGACCCACTATGCTTGCTGTCAGTGAGTAGCTGACAGTTCTAATACACTGCACTACGCATGTAGTGCAGTGTATTAGAATAGCGATCAGGGCCTCCTGCCCTCATGTCCCCTAGTGGGACAAAGTAATAAAGTAAAAAAAAAGTTAAAAAAAGATGTGTAAAAATAAGAAAATAAAAGTTTTAAAAGTAATAAAAGTAAAAGTCCCACTTTTTCCCTTATCAGGCCTTTATTATTAATAAAAATATATAAACAAACAAATAAACTATACATAATTGGTATCGCCGCGTCCGTAACGGCCTGAACTACAAAATTATTTTGTTATTTATCCCGCACGGTGAACGCCGTAAAAAAAAATATTAATAAACCGTACCACAATCACAATTGTTTGGTCACTTCACCTCCCAAAAAATGGAATAAAAAGAGATCAAAAAGTCGCATGTACCTAAAAATGGTACTGATGGAAAATACAGTTCGTTACGCAAAAAATAAGTCCTCGCACGGCTTTATTGATTGAAAAATAAAAACGTTATGGCTCTTAGAATAAGGTAACACAAAAAGTGAATGATTGTTTACAAAACATATTTTATTGTGCAAACGCCATAAGACATAAAAAAAAACTATAAACATCTGGTATCGCCGTGATCGTATCGCCCCGCAGAATAAAGTTAATATATCATTTATAGCGCACGGTGAACGCTGTAAAAAAAAAAGTATACAAAAACAATAGTAGAATTGCTGTTTATTAGTCACCACGCCACCTAAAAATGGAATAAAAACTGATCAAAAAGCCGCATGCACCCCATGAAAACTACAATGGATTCCTCAAGGGGTCTAGTTTCCAAATTGGGGTCACTTTTGGGGGGTTTCCAATGTTTTGGCACCACAAGACCTCTTCAAACCGGACATGGTGCCTAATAAAAAAGAGGGCTCAAAATCCGCTAGGTGCTCCTTTGCTTCGGAGGCCGGTGCTTCAGTCCATTACCGCCCGAGGGCAACATGTGGGATATTTCTCTAAACTGCAGAATCTGGGCAATAAGTATTGAGTTGCGTTTCTCTGATAAATCCTTTTGTGTTATAAAAAAAATGGTATAAAAAGAGTAAATTTCACCTCTACTTTCCTCTAAATTTCTGTGAAACACCTAAAGGGTTCATAAACTTTCTAAATGCTGTTGTGAATACTTTGAGGGGTCTAGTTTCTAAAATGGGGTGTTTGATAGGGGTTTCTAATATATGGGCCCCTCAAAGCAACTTCAGAAATGAACTGGAACCTAAAAAAATAAATAAATGAGGCAATACTTCGCTTCTTACATTATACTGATAATGAGCCGTGCCCACTCCGAGATGACCCCAGTTTTGACCGTTTGTATAAACGGAGACCCCTATTAGACCGTTCCAGTGCCCGGTTTTCCCAAGCATACACCCCCGAGAAGTGTTTTTCTATTGATGAGTCCCTGGTACATTTTAAAGGGAGGGTTCAATTCCGCCAGTACCTGCCGGGTAAGAGGGCAAGGTATGGCGTGAAGATGTATAAGCTGTGCGAGAGTGCATCAGGGTATACCTACAGGTTTAGGATATATGAAGGAAAGGCCACCCCCAAACCAGACTGCATCCTGGACTACAATAGGTACATGGGAGGGATGGACTTGTCAAATCAAGTCCTGAAGCCCTACAGCGCCATGCGGTGTAGTATAAGAAGCTGGCCGGGCACATTATACAGATGGCTTTGTACAATGCGTATGTGCTACGTCGATGTGCAGGCCAGAGGGGAACTTTCCTGGAATTTCAAGATCTAATCTTTAGGGACCAGGAAGGGGGGGCGCATCGTACCAGGGCAACACTTTCCAGGAGAAGGTCCCCAAACCGGTGGAAAGGGAAAGAGTCAAAAGAGGTGCAGAGTCTGCTATAAGAGGGGGATAAGGAAGAACACAATATACCAATGTGACACGTGTCCCGAAAAACCAGGGCTCTGTATAAAAGATTGTTTTAAAATGTATCATACATCCCTTGATTTTCAATTTACCCTGATGCACTCCGCACAGCTTACCCCCCTCATCTTTCCCTTCTGAGCCCTGCCGTATGCCCAGGCAGCTGATAACAGCCACATGTAGGGTATTGTCGTACCCAGGAGAACCCACATTACAATTTAAGGGGTGTATATCTCCGGTGGCGCATGCTGGGCACACTATATTGGACACTGAAATGGCATATACATATATAAAATTGCAAATCTCACACTGCACCATCTGCTGCGCATTATCTTTTACACAGTACCTGTGGGGTCAAAATGCTCACTACACCTCTAGATGAATGTCTTAAGGGGTGTAGTTTTTAAAATGGGGTCACTTCTCGGGGGTTTCAACTGTACTGGTACCTCAGGGGCTTCTGCACACATGACTTAGCACCAGAAAAGCTCCAGTAGGCCAAATGGTGGTCCTTTCCTTCTGAGCCCTCCCATGGGCCCAAAGGGCAGTTTATCACCACAAATGGGGTATTGCCGCACTAAGGACAAATTGGGCAACAAAATGGGGTATGTTGTTCCTTGTGAAAATAAGAAATTTTGATCAAAAATGACATCTTATTGGAAAAAATATCATTTTTTTCATTTCACAGCCCAATTCAAATAGGTGCTGTGAAAAAACTGTGCGGTCAAAATGATAACAAAAACCATAAATGAATTCCTTGAGGGGTGTAGTTTCCAAAATGGGGTCACTTCTGGTGGGTTTCCATTGCTTTGATACCTCTGGGGCTCTGCAAATGCAACATGGCACCCGAAAACCAATCCAGCAAAATCTGGACTCCAACAAACACATAGCGCTCCTTTCCGTCTGAGCCCTCCCATGGGCCCAAACGGCAGTTTATCACCACAAATGGGGTATTGCCGCACTAAGGACAAATTGGGCAACAAAATGGGGTATGTTGTTCCCTGTGAAAATAAGAAATTTTGATCAAAAATGACATCTTATTGGAAAAAATATAATTTTTTTCATTTCACAGCCCAATTCAAATAGGTGCTGTGAAAAACCTGTGCGGTCAAAATGATAACAAAAACCATAAATGAATTCCTTGAGGGGTGTAGTTTCCAAAATGGGGTCACTTCTGGTGGGTTTCCATTGCTTTGATACCTCTGGGGCTCTGCAAATGCGACATGGCACCCGAAAACCAATCCAGCAAAATCTGGACTCCAACAAACACATAGCGCTCCTTTCCTTCTGAGCCCTCCCATGGGCCCAAACGGCAGTTTATCACCACAAATGGGGTATTGCCGCACTAAGGACAAATTGGGCAACAAAATGGGGTATGTTGTTCCCTGTGAAAATAAGAAAATTTGATCAAAAATGACATTTTATTGGAAAAAATATCATTTTTTTCATTTCACAGCCCAATTCAAATAGGTGCTGTGAAAAAACTGTGCGGTCAAAATGATAACAAAAACCATAAATAAATTCCTTGAGGGGTGTAATTTCCAAAATGGGGTCACTTCTGGTGGGTTTCCATTGTTTTGATACCTCAACGCCTCTTCAAACCTGGCATGCTGCCTAAAATATATTCTAATAAAAAAGAGGCCTCAAAATGCACTAGGTGCTTCTTTGCTTCTAGGGCTTGTGTTTTAGTCCACGAGCGCAGTAGGGCCACATGTGGGACATTTCTAAAAACTGCAGAATCTGGACAATACATATTTAGTAGTGTTTCTCTGGTAAAACCTTCTCTGTTACTAAAAAAAAATTGAATAAAATTGAAATTCAGCAGAAAAAATGAAATTTGCAAATTTAATTTCCACTTTGCTTTAATTCCTGTGAAATGCCTGAAGGGTTAAAAAACTTTCTATATGCTGTTTTGAATACTTTGAGGGGTCTAGTTTTTAAAATGGGGTGTTTTATGGGGGTTTCTAATACATAGGCCCCTCAAATCCACTTCAGAACTGAACTGGCACCTTCAAAAAAAGGCTTTTGAAATTTTCTTAAGAATATGAGAAATTGCTGTTTATGTTCTAAGCCTTGTAACGTCCAAGAAAAATAAAAGAATGTTCAAAAAACGATGCCAATCTAAAGTAGACATATGGGAAATGTGAACTAGTAACTATTTTGGGTGGTATAACCGTCTGTTTTTCAAGCAGATGCATTTAAATTCTGAAAAATGCTATTTTTTGTAAATTTTCTCTAAATTTTGCAATTTTTCACAAATAAAGACTGAATATATCGACCAAATTTTACCACGAACATGAAGCCCAAAGTGTCACGAGAAAACAATCTCAGAATCGCTTGGATAGGTTTAAGCATTCCGACGTTATTACCACATAAAGTGAAATATGTCAGATTTGAAAAATGGGCTCTGAGCCTTAAGGCCCAAACTAGGCTGCGTCCTTAAGGGGTTAAAAAATAAATAAAAGCTAACGTAACTGGTATCGCCGCGATCACAATATAGCGTTGTTTAACCCGCTCAGTGAATGGCGTAAAAAAATATATATATATAAAACACACAAATTGCTGTTTTTGGTCACCTTATCTCTCCAAAAAACTATAATAAAAAGTGATAAAAAAGTTACATGTAACTCAAAATGGTATCGGTGAAAACTACAGATCGCCTTGCAAAAATTAAGCCCCCACACCACTATATTGAGGGAAAATTGATGGAAATTAAAAAACTTATGGCTCTCAGAATATGGCAAAGCAAAACTTTTTTTTTTTTAACGAAGTTTTATTTTTTTAAAAGTGGTAAAACATAAAACAAAAACAAATAAATTTGGTATCGCCGTAATCGTATCAACCTGTAGGATAAGGTGAATATGTAGTTTTTACTGCGTGATGGACGCCGTAAAAAGAAAACCTCCCAAAATATGGCGTTATCGCTGTTCTTTGCCCATTTCACCCCACAAATAATTTTTTTCAGCTTGCCAGTAAATTATGCGGTACAATAAATGGTACCGTGAAAAACTACAACTTATCCCGCAAAAAACAAGCCCTCATATGGCTATGTCGACAATTAAATAAAGAAGTTATTGCTTTTGGAATGTGGGGAGGAAAAATCGAAAATGAAAAAAACTGAAATTAAGTCCTTAAGGGTTTAATATAGAAAATTTATGGAGGATGGAAAAGGGAGTAAGGAATCAAAGAATTTACCAAGAATCAGAAGGGAATAGGATGTTTTTTTTTTAGGGAGTTTGATCTACAGGCTATTGCATTGTAAATGTACTTGATGAGGCATGTATACTGGATCGGTCAGTGGCGGAAGTAAGGAAGAAAGTCTTTATAAAGAAACAAGATTAATTTTGAGAAGGGGAGAATACTCTTTGGGAAATAAATTCTAGAGTTTGATGTTGGAGGTTGGATTTATGCTTGAGGACTATGAGATTTGATCCTGTATACCCCTTTTTAGGTATATCCCATGTATTGGTTATGAATTTGTTCCATATTCTCATTGAATATGTAGTTTATTAAGTGAGTGGAATATCCATGCGATGTATGGCTCAAGATGATTTATAGAATAGAAGAGTTGAGTACTGTTTCTGTACACACCTATGTTGAGATGTAAAAAGATTGTATACCTTTTATTGATGAAATGTTTTATTCCTGGAATAGATTTTGTACCGGATGCTCTAATTTTTTGTATGCTTATTATGGAATATAATATTACTATGAAAAAATAAAGAAAAATTGTTTCAATAAAAAAGGGAAACTGCTCCTGGAATTCCTCACTTGATTATCAGCCCTGGTACTGAGTTTACTGACCTCTGGCTTAAACCTGACCTTGTCACCTGATAACGATTACGGGACCTGACGATGCCCGTCTGCTATGACCTTGATCGGTTTGACCATGAAACGTTTCATATCTGCTATCTGCTGCCCTACTGTCTATTAGGGACCATCCTGGGAATATTAATGGGAATCTTAATCTTAATGGTAAAGTCCATTCCTCTTTGCAGAGGTTATTGCCGTTGTTCACACGTAGCGTAATAACTGTGAATTTTCCGCAACGGATTTGATTGCGGAAAGTCTGCAGCGTATTACAGTAGCAGCAAAGTGGATGAAATTTGCACAAATCTCATCAGCATGCTGTGTAAAAAAAACAAACCCGAAAAAACATTCAGAAATTGACCTGTGATGCGTTTTATTAATTTGCAACATGTCAAAGGGATGCGTCACCGTGGCTATAGGTAAGTATAGGTATAGACTTGTTGGTTTTTTTTACGTGCCATTTTCTGCAGCGGACATTCCCGGCCGAAAAACTGCAACACAATTTGGTGCCGTTTTTCAGCCGGAATTCCCTACGTAATCCAGAGCGGATACACTGTGTACCTATTACGCAGCGTATCCGCCCTGTGTGAACATATCCTAAGGATGAAGAATGGTAGATTCCTTAGGCTGGATTCACACGAGCATGTTCGGTCAGTAAAGGACGGAACGTATTTCGGCCGCAAGACCCGGACCGAACACACTGCAGGGAGCCGGGCTCCTAGCATCATAGTTATGTACGACGCTAGGAGTCCCTGCCTTGCTGCGGGACAACAGTCCCGTATTGTAATCATGTTTTCAGTAAGGTACAGTAGTTCCATGGAGAGACTATGATGCTAGGAGCCCGGCTCCCTGCAGTGTGTTCGGTCCGGGACTTGCGGCCAAAATAAGTTCCATCCTTTACGGACCGAACATGCTCGTGTGAATCCAGCCTTAGACTCCGCATCCCAGGCTAACCTGCGCCAAATCAATAACGGTCTCAGTCATTCATTGTCCCTGCCTGCTGCTAAACTTCTACTGCGTAGGAGTGCTACTCCTTGTCTACTGACAAGTCTGCAAAGTGTTGCTGTAGTCTGTTCCCGCTATGTTACTTTATGTCACTGGCCATGAGATGTCACCCAAGTTGTGATTATGGTAGTCGAGGATCGGGATTTAGATATGTTTGAGAGTTAATAGTCTAATACCGAGTTCTACAACCAGATACTTGGTCTCTTTAGTTCTGGTGAATTTGTAAAACTATTTTCATAAAGACAGAGACATAATTGGAATATATGAACGCTGCACAACTTGAATTTTTATTTTTAGGAAGTGTGTCTAATTTTCTGCTTGGTTCAGATTTTTTGGCACAAACATGAATTTATATGTAATGTTTAATAAAAATTGAAATTTGACGAAAAATGTCATGAATGTGTCTATGTTGATAAAGTGCTGAGTGGCTTTTTGACAATGTGCTAAGTCTCTACTTTCAGAAAATATATGGGCATGGGGGTTTAGTAGGAATTTTTAATTTTAGAGTTCAGTTTTTATTTGTACATGTCAAAAAATTTAAAATTGTCTCGGCTACCATAGGTGGCAATTGTCAAAAAAGCCTTGGCAGCGAAAGGGTCAAGGAGGAAATATTGAATACCGAAAAGTATATTCTTAGTGTTTACATTTTTCTGTTATCTTTGTGTTAGAATATCTAAACTGCTTACCCAACTATCGCAGCAAACCCATGGCGGAGTGTTAAATGACATAACAGGTAGAAATGTGACAATTTGAAGCCATCGGATAAAAAGTTCTACTTCTGTTATGAATTCATCAGCTAGTGTCCCACCTGTAACAAAACACAACTTCAGAAGAAAAGACTATAACTTTCTACTGAAAACACAGTATTCTTTAAACTCTGCTGACATTACATCAGAGCCTGACATCGGAGGTAAACATCAGGAGTATCTGCCCATGTATACCTCAGACGGAAGGCTGTGACGTATCCCATTGTAAAGGCATACAGTGTGATACGTTGGCCATTGGAGTACAATGTAAAAAAAAACCATATACGGTATACAGTAATCCATATCACACAAAACAAGGTATGCCAATGCATACCAGTCCGACGTGTACCAAAAGACATACTTTGGCATACATCAGCTAATGGTGGTCTATGGATACGTTTAGTGTATGCACCTGGAGCAATTCTGGATTCTATGCCGAACATAGGGCTCTAACAAAATGTGACCAGAGCCTTATATTGCTAAAAAAAAAAATGAGGATAAATTATTAAATAAGCAATTAGGTCTTGTTCACATTTAGTTTTTGGTATACATTTGACATATACTTCGGGAATGTTCCTGTTGCATAAACTAAATGCATTAACCGAAATATGCCTGGAGAGAGTTCTTGTGGCACAACTTTGGCTGGTATGCGTCGGCATACTTTTTCTTCCACACAGTATTGGAAAGCGCAGTTGACTATACATAAAATAAAAAAGGGTCCCACAAAAAAAACTATACCACGTGGTATTTTTTTTTAACATAAGAGTTTACAGGCAATGTATGTAGCTGAATGGCATATATTTGCATATATATATATACCAAAAATAGAGCCCAGAAGCAGCACTCAATAGCAAAAATATGAATTTATTCACCCAACACAGCAACGTTTCACTTCCTCCATGGAAGCATTTTGAAAATGCTTCCATGGAGGAAGTGAAACGTTGCTGTGTTGGGTGAATAAATTCATATTTTTGCTATTGAGTGCTGATTCTGGGCTCTATTTTTGGTATATTCATGGGGAGTACGTCACTCCTTGATATCTGAAGCTAGCACCAGCCGTTTTTGGTTTTTACACTGTGCTGCTCCTACCATTTGCTTGATTCTATATATATATATATATATATATATATATATATAAATTATATGCAATGGGGCTACACGCTGTGTTGTCCGGATAAAAATTCAACACACTGACTCCAGGAAAGGTTTCTCACCATCCCCAATATCAAGAAGGTTAGATGTAGTAGATGAAGTATCGGAACACACTTGGTGTTTCTACCGCTTGGTCTCCCAGCCGTCACATAAAGTGGTTCTGCAAAGGATAAAGCCCCAGAAGAAGCCGGACAAGGAAAAACCCAGGGTCGGGAGGAGAGTCTTGGCGTGCAACGTGGAGATTTTATATATTTATGAGCTTTTTATTCTGTCACTTTGTGAGTATATGAAATAAAGTACCAAAAGATTTTATCCAACACTGCAGTCTGCTCTATGTTTGTCTGCTTTTATCCTCTGCAGAACCTCTTTATGTGACGGCTGGGAGACCATGCAGTAGAAACACCAAGTGTGTTCTGATACTTCATCTACTACATCTAACCTCCATGCTATTGGGGATGGTGAGGAACTTTTCCTGGAGACAGTCTGTTGAATTTTTATCCGGACTATACAGTGTGTAGCCCCAGTGTATAGCGCCATTGCATAGAATTTTTTATATATGTATTTCTGAGTGGATTGCTGGACTTTATCCATTGCAATTGGGTGCTCCACTTATTACAGATTAGTGCAAACCATATGTCAGTAAATTATATATTTGCATATGGCTGGCTATACAGTGATAGAATTTTAGGTTTGTTTTACTGCCTGGGCCAAGAGAAGCAGCTTTCACACTGATAATAACAGAACTAAGATTCTAGATGTCTAACACAGAATAGAGGACACGGTTATCGGGGGAGGACTGGTGATATCATTGACTCAATCATACCCTCTCATGTTGTAAACATAGAGTAGGGAAAGCTCCTTTGTGGATTTCAAGCATAATAGAAAATAAGTTAATCAAATTCCCCTAGTAATATTTTGCTCTTTTGAAAGTGACCGCAATGATTATCGTGTGTATTTAAAGTTATTTTGCAATGTTGGACTGTAGTACAGACAACCAGATCCACATCTGTTGTGTTCTTTTTACTTGCGGTTGCGATTTAACACTTGTATAGTTACATATAAAAATACTGGGTCAGATAAAATGTTTCTATTTTCCACTTGTTTATAAACTCACTGCAACAAAATTAGCATGAAATAAATTTCTGTGGTGGGTAATTCCGCTGTCTAAGAATTTTCCAAGCAATGCTATTCCGAATAAGTCTGCTCTGTATAAGTGGATGAATGTTTAAAGTGATCTCAATGCCTCTCCCACCCATAACAGGTGTCAAGAGTGGGATGTTGAGCTTTCATGCAGGAACAAAGCAGCACGATGACTAGGGGCACTTAGGCTTCATTCACACATAGGGGTTACCCAAAAAGTAGAGAACAGTACCACCATCTAAAAAAACAACAATCTTGTGTCTTGGATCTTTTTGAAAAATTGTATGTACATATGTTATTTCATGCAATCCCCCATAGGTTTATAATAGTATGTATACTGCAATGCTTAAATTATAAAGCACAGTTTAACTTTTCTTTATTATTCCTGCTTTACTTTCTATTAATCTTTAGATATAAGGGTATCAATGTATTAAATGCAACCTGAGGTTCCCCAAAACAATTGAACAATGACAATGAATCTGTTGAAAATGTCATACCCCTAGGGGACTGGAGGCTTATCTAAGCCCTCAAATCCCGATATATAAAGAAGACTATAAAGTCTATAAATTCTTCTAGTTACAGTAGATTGTCAAGCACTGTTTTGGACTATAGATCATAAGGCCCTGTTCACACTGAGTTTTTTGCAGGCAGAAAATTCTGCCTCAAAATTCCATCTGGCCAATGAGCGCCGTGGGCAAAAGCGCTGAGTAAAACGCTTTCTCTGCCTCCTATTGATGTCAATGGGAGGACAGAGACGTAAACGCCCAAAGATAGGGCATGTCGCTTCTTTTTCCCGTGAGACTGTTTTACCGCTCTTGGGTAAAAAATGCTTCCGCCTCCCATTGAAATCAATGGGAGGCGTTTTCGGACGTTTCTTGGCACGTTTTCCAAAGCGGTTTCTGCGTCAAAAAAACGTGTCACAAAACTATAAGTGGGCTGTTGGAGAAAGCTTCTAGAATATCAATATATTTTGGGTCAGATTGAAGTCATGCATGAGTAGGGGGTGGAGCCGTATTGCAGGAAAAGTTTGATTAAAAGGAATGAAAACAGGGACAAGTATAATAATTGTTGTTAATAGTTAAAAACCAAAGAACAACATTTACCTACGGCATCAGGAATGAAGAAATGGTATCCTAACAAACTGTAGTGCAGGACAGATGGGATGATTCCTTTTAGTCCATGGTAGCTCCAATCTGAATGAAGTGGATGCATTTGAACAAAGAGTGGCAAGTGATTTGATCTGATGACAAAAAACAGATTGTAGTTATGAAATGTTGCACCATCCATGATCTTTCCAGCCATATTGTAAAGTTCAACTTGAGCCGATATCCCCAATAATGTTTCCATCTAGTGCAATTGTCATAATATACTGTACACAGCCTTCTTGCCATTCAAAGATCTTATACTGATATGTCAATAAAGCAAAAAGTGTTGATCTCCGTGGAGGGAATTCCACCAAATGGGGGTAACAAGTAGCATATGTAGTGTATAGGATTTACACTACTTAAGTTGTATATATTATGTTGACATGTTTTCCATGCTGTTGCACTTAATTGTTTATGTACTTTAGGAAAATTATTGGCAGATTTTGGAGTCAGGGAACAGGGCAGGTTCATTATAGAGCATCCTTCAGATGCTTCTGGAAAATGGGTGGAGCTACGGCCTGGGGTGGCTGACCGCTCCCTGTTGTCAGTTAGTAGAGTCTGGGGCAGGATGAGGTAAAGTAAGGAGGCCCTCTCAGGAGGAGGTGGGGGAGAGGTTTAGTGAGGTGAATATTCCTTGGGCCTCACCCCTAAGACTAGGTAACTTGGTCACTGCTCTAACCTAGCAATTCCTCCAGCTTCCATGCTGCCTTGAAGGTAATAGTTAGGTACAGCACAGACAGAATTACCAACCAAAAACTTGTGCACCATGCACCATGCAACCGGGAACTGCATGTCTAGAATAGCTGACAAGACGGAAAAAGAAAGAAGTGAGACATGCACTGTATCCTACGAACTCTGCTACAACTAGGACTGTGATTCTGCTGGAAATTGTCTGCCTTCAGTAAAGGTAAAAGTGAGTTCACCAAGTAGCATCCCTGTCTCCTGCCTTATTGCACTGCACCATCAAGGGCACTCCAACATACACGAGGCTGGGAGACAAAAATCCAACTGTGTAGCCCGGGGGACTACTACTACTACTACTACTACTACTACTACTACTACTAATACTACTACCACCATCATCCTATAGTGCACCCCTCTTCACTATGCCAGCCCTGGGAGTGAGAGAAGATTGGCCCTAGTCTTCATGTTTTTTGGGTGTTACATTTTTCAGCCCTCAAAGTGCTGTCAATCTCAAGGGCAAAGGGGGCCAAAACGGGGCCCATCTCTGTGTATGCCATTGTGAGAGATAAGACAGCTCTTCTCCTCTCTCTATTGGCAGGATACAGCACCATAATCGGCTTATTTTCTGTTAATGGCCCTAGAATGAGCAATTTTATTTTCACTCTCCTGCTGTACTCTAGTTCCCGAATCATGCCCACTTGTAAAGGGACCAAACGTCCATTTCCGTTTAGCCTATATTATAAGAAGGGTCAATATAGTATGGTCTTTGGATAATCAGACTTCAGTTGCCTTACCGTGTACTTGCAGTAATAATTGCAGAATTTCCAAGCTTTTCAACTGCTGCTGCTGCTAGATATTCCGTATACGAGTCACCCTCCAATCCTTTGGGAGCTTGGGTTGAATGCTCTAGAAATGTATTCCCTTCTGCCCCTTCAAAGATGACGTATTCAGCCCCAAGCTTCTTTATTAAATTATTCACATTTGTAAAGTACCAATGAATGGCAGCCTCATTGGTTATATTCAGTCTCACAGAAAACTGTCCCTTCCATTTGGTCAGAATTGGTGTCTATGGGTAGAAAAAACATCAAATGATCATATGTTGTCCATAGGGTTGACTGAGTTCTCCATCTATTGCCTGACATTTGTAGGCCATGAATAGACGACAAAACATGAGGAGTATGAGGCTTCTTGTCTAGTTAATGCTACTGTATAACTCAAATCAAGTAGTATTTCACCTCTTTTACTACTTTCTACATTGCAGTCATCGTTGGGCTTCAGACTTAAAGGGTAACTAAACGTTCCACAAACTTCTGACATGTCATAGGGACATGTAAAAAGTTTTGATTGGTGGGGGTCCGAGCACTGGGAAGTGGCAGAAGCCCTCGTGTGAGCGCTCAGCCGCTTAGTTTCTGTTCGGCTTTTTTCTGGAAAGTCTATGTATCGGAGTACGGGCTCATAGGCTTTCTATTGAGTCCATACTCCGATACAACAAAACAAAAAGATTCCACAGCACTGGACTGCAAGTGGGTGCACGCCTCAATTAGACCTGGTCCGCGGTCCTGGATATCAAGCAGACAAAGAATGGACAGAGGCAGCACTTCCAAAAAGAGCAAGAGCTATTTATTCACCCATGCGACGTTACTCCGATACATTGAGTTCCTGAAAAAGCAAAACAGAATCGAAGCGGCTGAGCGCTCACACGAGCACTTCTGCCGCTTCGTTTTAGCGATTGGTGGGGGTCTCAGTGCTCGGACCCCCACCAATCAAAATTCTGACATGTCACTATGGCATGTCAGAAGTTTGTTGAACGTTTAGTTACCCTTAAACATATCACATAGTTAGTAAAATGCTTTACCTGCTCTATTAAGGGGCTATGGCACTTATGGTACTGCACTTGTCACTTAGAGATGTAGTGTGACATTTATGAAGGCACTGTGACTAGCACTTATGGGGGAACTACAGTTGGCACGTATGGGGAGAGTGACTAAAACTTATAAGGTCTCTGGCTGGCTTTTATGGGAACCCTTTGGCTGGCACTTATATGACACTTTAGCTGATACAATGGAGGCATTGGTTGTCTCTTATGGAGGCACTGCATTGGAGATCTATCTGGTCAGACTAAAACTTATACGTATGGGCGCTGCGGCCCCTTCAAAACAGCTGATCGGCAGGGGTGCCGGGAGTCGGACCCCGACCAATCAGATATTGATGGCCTTTCCTGAGGATAGACCATCAATTTTTTGGGACTGAACAACCCCTTTAATTATATTTTATTTGCATAATTTAAGTATAAATAAAATAATAAAATAAAATGATATATACCAGTGAGCCATCTATGTGTGAACGGAGGCTGAGCCAATAGTTGTCTTGTCCTTCATGCAAATAATCTTGCAGTTGTTCTGAGTAAACACTTTGGTACGGAGATGAGGTTATTGAAATATTGAGGTTCTTAATAGTACATGGATCCCTCCGATGCCTTTGAGTCTCTCCACCTTGGTCTGTGATTGATATGTGGTCCTTTATAAAAATATAAGATAGGAAATATTTTTACAGTAATGCAATTTTCTTTCAAAATACCTTTTTATAAAATTGGTATCTAGAGGCAAAGTATTAAATTTAGGAGCATTCGCTCTAAAATAAATTGTACTGAAGTTGTGTAAAAACTGAGTTACAACTAACAGGAGCTGGGATACTTTACTGGATTTTTTGGGATTTTTTTTTTTATCGAGGATATCCTCCTTAATAAGGATCTGCTTGACATGTCTGTTTTAGTAGATAATTGTATTCCCCATATTAAAACAATTCTAGAGCTTTTTTTTTTTTTTTTGTTTCATTATAATGTTCTTCCACCTTGAAATATATGAAAGTATTAGCAACTGGGTGTTGCATTCCCCTAGTTAATAGGGCACGTCCCTACACAATCTGATACTGTTCATAAGGGGTTGATTGTTTCGGGACATACCCTATTGACAAGGGAAATGGTAACACCCAGTTGACATTGTATTAATAAATTTCCAGGAGGAATATCAGAGGAATGGCATACTGCAAAGTTCCAAGAATAGCTGCTCCACAATAGTTATTTCATGGGGAATACATATATTTACTAAAATCGACATGTTAGGAGACCTCTTTAAGATTGTATGACGTATTTGCATTCTGGTGAATGGTTAGTACTTGATAACTATCTATGGAGCACCATTGTCTCACTACTTTTAGTTAAAACTTGACAGGTGATGGCTGGCACCACATACTGTGACATTCAGAAAAGTTTTACTCAAAAACCTGGATGTCTTTCTTCAAATTAACACACGAGTAGCAAGCATATGTACAGTACGTGCTATAAAAATGTTAGAGAGGTACAAAAACAGGCAGTATTTATGTAATCAATAACTTGATGTCATTTTACATTACAATGATACCAGATGCTTTTTTTAAAATATTGCAAATGTATACATAACAAGCAAGATTACCTTTATAAAAAGTAACATTGTGGAATGTTCATTCAGCGATATTAGGCATTCCCCTAGACCATGCCTCCTCAATTTATTATGGAACGATCTTACTTCTCTTTCAAGTTTTGCTGCAGAATCAGAAACCCCATAGTATTTCCAGATTGGCATCCTGTATAGGAAAAATAATAATGATCAAGACATCCCTGGTGGTCTAGAGTGGTAAAGAAGGTAATGGAGGCATCCCTGATTTTCTAGGATACTTAGGGGGTTAATTGAAACATTCTTGATGGTCTAAAGGAGTATTTCTAAAAACAGGTGATCCTCAATACATAACCTGTTTGGGTACTTCAAGGTCGGAGTTGAGAAACATTGGTCTACAGTAATTAAGAACATCATCACACTGCCTCCTCCAGCTTGCCTTCTTTCCATAGTGGATCCTGGTGGCATCTTTTTCCCAGGTAAGCAACGCACGTGCATTCGGCCTCCCACATGATGTAAAAGAAAACGTGATTCATCAGACCAGGCACCTTCTTTTATTGCCCCATAGTCCATTTCTGATGCTAATGTACGCATGGTAGGTGGTTTCGCCAGACGACAAAGGTCGGCATCGGCACTTTGACTGGTCTGCGGCTACGCAGCATGTTGTGATGCACTGTGTGTTCTGACACTTTTCTATCATAGCCAGCATTAACTTTTTCAGCAATTTGTACTACAGTAGCTCTTCTGTGGGATCGGACCAGAGGTGCTAGCCTTTGCTCCCCACGTGTATTAAATAGCCTTGAGCACACTTGACCCTATTCCCGATTCACCGGTTGTCCTTTCTTGGACCACTTTTGGTACGCACTAACAACTGCATACTGGGAACACCCCTCAAGTCCTGCCGTTTTGGAGATCCAGTTGTCTAGCCATCACAATTTGGCCATTGTCAAAGTTTCTCAGATACTTACTCTGGCCCATGTTTTCCAATGCATCAACTTCAAGAACTGTCTGTTCTCTTGCTGCTTAATATATTCCACCCCTCGACAGAAACCATTGTAACCAGATAATCAAAGTTATTCACTCCACCCTGTCAGTGGTTTTAATGTTATGGCTGAACAGTGTGCAACATAAATATATATATATATACATATATATATATGTATATTTTATATTTTTTTTCTCATTCATCATTCTGCCTCCTGTTGGCAACTCTACAATAGTGTGTTTGCTTCTGGGATTTAAATTTGATAGGATTAGATACATGGTTGAAAAATTGGATTTACCTGATAATACTGAGGTTTGGGAGCATTCTCTGGTTCCTATACAACTGGTTTCCTATCTCTTGATGAACAGTCTGAATTGTCTCTCCAATGCACACGGTATATTGCAGTGGAAACCTCTCGGTGCTTGCTGGTGTCTCCACACAAAAATATTTATTTTTCTCAATCGTCATGGAAATTGGAATATTTGGATTGATCAGCACTGAAACACCTGGTTAACAAAATAACAATAAATCAAATGCCAATGCAGAGAATGTTGCACAGTTACAAGTTTAACCTTTCATACTTTTCATAATTCAATCTTGGCCCCTAGTGGCCAGTGTAAAAAGACGCTAAGTTTCTTTCCACATATGTTTATGTGACGTTTGTTTACTATAGAACTATCGACGGCTATTTTATCAAAGTTTTCTCTTTATTTTTTATGATCAATTTTTATTAATACTGTGCGAAATATTGTATTTATATGTATCTTTTATAGATAGCTTTTAGGTGCTACTATTCGCTACTCGTTGCTCAAACATAAATATCATCTTGTTTAATGCACTGCCTGGACCTTTCCTTGTATCCAATCTAAATACCGGTAGCACCCGTCCACCGGCCGCTTTGTTTTTTTTTCTACAGTCTTCGTGTGGACCAGGATGTTATTCCACTACATAGTTTGGTGCTGCAGCCTCGGATTATTATTATTATCGTCAGTACAACATGACCAGTTGAGCCTAACCCTATTTACACTCTTCTATGTCCGCTTTAATTAGTAAAGTATTAATAGAAAAAGATACTATATCCATACATAAATATTCAGATACATTTTCTTTGCCTGCAAATATTCTAGAATTCCATTTGTATGATACAGTCAAAACGGCATATAAGACATTACAGTTATTAGAAATGATAACACAACGTCACAGTTACTCTAAGGTCCCCAATGACCTGACTGTCTTTTGCAGCCAGCTTGTATAATTGTTGATTCACCTGTTATAGAAATAGAATATACTAATGATACCATACTAGACACATCTACCCCGAGGAGAAAAAAAACGGTCATTACGTATGATCGCTTTGTTTTGTTTCATATTTGCAATGCTCCGTAAGATATAAATATTTTAGGAAAGTGTCAATTATTTTATAAGGCTCTCCTCCCTATTCTTTAAGGGTAAACTGTGACCATGAGACTTATTACAAAATAAGACATCCTAGGGGAAAGAATTTATAGTAGTAACCAATAAACATAAATATTCAGATTTTAAAAAAAGAAAACTTTACAATGTACACTAAATTATCAAATGTGATCAAATATATTGCAGTATACAGAGCTCAGCCATGACATTAAAACCACTGACAACTGAAGTGATTGACATTGATAACCTCATCACAAGGGTGGTATATATTAGGCAGCTAGTAAACAGTTAGTTCTTGAAGTTCATAAGAGTAAGCGTAAGGATCTGAGCCACTTTGACAACTAGGCCAGAGCATCTCTAAAACGTCAGGTCTTGTTCTCAGTATGCAGCTAGTACTAGCATCGGTATTGTGCTGGGCACCCGTTCTAAAAAGAACGCCCTAAATACTACTGGAACCTAACCCTCATTTCTAACTCTTACGCGTTTCACCAAGTATGACCTGGCTCTTCAGTGAGATATTCTGAGTAGCAGTATAACATGTTAAATTTATATCGGTATAGGGTGTTTGAAAATGGGTTATCAGACAACACATATAAAGACATAAAAAAGGTTTAGTTAAAGAGGCTCTGTCACCAGATTATAAGTGCTCTATCTCCTACATAATCTGATCGGCGCTGGAATGTAGATAACAGCAGTGGTTTTTATTTTGAAAAACGATCATTTTTGAGCAAGTTATGAGCAATTTTATATTTAGTTTCTTAATGCCCAACTTTTGACTTTTGACCAAGTGGGTGTTGTAAAGAAGTGTAGGAGGCTGACCAATCAGTGACTAATCAGTGTCCTGCACTTCTCATTGTTCCAGCCCAGCTTCTTTCTCTGCACAATCTCACTGTGCTGTGGATCATGCTGGGCTGGAACAATGAGAAGTGTATGTCACTGATTGGTCACTGATTGGTCAGCGTCATACACTCCTCTGTACAACACCCAGTTGGTCAAAAGTAAAAACACGCCCTGGGCATTAAGAAACGAAATCTAAAATTGCTCATAACTTGCTCAAAAATGATCGTTTTTCAAAATAAAAACCACTGCTGTTATCTACATTCCAGCGCCGATCAGATTATGTAGGAGATAGAGCACTTATAATGTGGTGACACAGCCTCTTTAAGCAGTACTTTTGGAAAAATGTATGGGAGAAGGCTGTAATACTGTGAAGCGCCACTACAAGTATGTCAGCGATTCACAGTACGGAGCATGTAAGGAATAAAGGGGAAGCAGCACTCGCATGAGTGCCGTAGTCCCTTCAAAACAGCTGATTAGCAGGGGTGCCAGAAGTTGCACCCCCACCAATCAGGTATTGATGGCCTAACCTGAGGATAGACTATCAATTTCTTAAAACTGGAAAACCCCTTTAATCTACAAATGGGATTGTATTCCGCTGTACCTTTTGGGCTGATTATTGTGTGGTAGTTAGGTTTTCCTTCACCTGGGGCATAGATTCAGTTTGCTGCTTTAGCTTTGTATCTAAATACCCTGGCAGAGGTAGGGTAGCTTGTTGCTGCTCCTTCTTAAAATTTGAGGCATATGCCCCGCCAAACACTGCCTAGCTATGCCCCTGAGCAAACATATACTGTATACTTTACAGAGCTATCTCCAAAGCTCAGAAATTCCTTAAAGGGTATGTACCCTTAACTATTTGTGGCATGTTAATAGACATGTGCAAAGATATTGTTGATGGGTGTTTGTGACGCAATAAGTGTCCCGCAAACTAAAAAAGTGAACCTGTATGCTAATTTAGAATCCTAATAGGCTGATTGCCTGAGCGGCACCAAAAGACCACATCTATATCACCTTATAGATAGAGTGACATGGATTCTCCCACATAATCCTGCTTGGCCAATCAACCAAGCGGAACGTTAAGTTAACATACAGGGTACGCTTTTAGTAGAGCTGTTTTGCATGCATAGTTAAAGTTCCCCATGCTGGACATCACATGGATACTCTTACAAAGAGCAAAGGTGGCCATAACTGAGCAGATGTTTCACTGACACAGATGAGACGTCAGACATCTACCCATCTAGATGTTACGGCTCTCCCATCCACCATAGAGATATCATACATAGAGATAAGTAAATTGGTTTGCTTATTCCAAAGTTTGTCACAACCTGTGACAATTTTCAAAATTGTCATCAATAATGACTCCATACACTGCGCTCTTCAGCTTTATAGGATAGCAGGAGCTGAGGTTACCCCATAGAGCCAAGTATGGCGTAATAGACAAAATTTCCCCACTTTGGCTGAGCATGTTAGAATACCCAAGGTTTCCCAAAGCATTTTCTTACACTGCTTTAACAATCAGTAAAATAATTTTCAGAGTAAACTATTCTCTTTGTTAAAACTATGGAACACTCTACCATTTAGGTCCACAAAAGATTGGATTGTTTTTCATCAGTCCATGTTGCCTCTGTATGTGTTCTGTGTGTTAGTTTTCGCCTCCATGTGTTATCCAAAACTTTTTGCATATGTAATTCCACAGTCCTATGGAGGAGAACTCCCTATATAACCTGCGATAACTTAGCAACTTTGTAGGGCAAACAGAAATAGACTTCTGAATTCAGGTATCTGGAAGAAATATAGACACTAGACGCTCATTGCCTGTTGCTGGCTTAGTCAGTCATGATTGATTAGATTGCAGGCTCCTCACAGATTCTGCCGGTTTTTTTTTTTTCTCTTCAGCTCTCACCGTTGCTGAGATATCGGTTCCGTTAGTTTTGGTGCCCGATATGCAAATAAGGCTTTTGACTGTCAAATGGCCGGGTAACACCTGTCACTTGATAAGGGGTAACCGCCCACTTGACAGTCAATGGCCTCAATTACATATCAGACTCCAGAAATAAAGGCCCCGATATCTCAGAAACGGTGGGGGCTAGAGGAAAAAAATAAAAATCATCAGAATCTGTGAGGCGCCTGCAATTTAACTGAGAAGTCAACTGCAGTTTTTTGGTCAGGTGACAGGTCCTGTTTAAGCTAGAAGAGAACAGGTTATGCTGGGCTGGTTTTAGTGCATTTAGTATTGTGGGTAAAAGGGTCACACTAAGAGGTCACACAGGGGCCAAGGAGGTGGGCATAAAGCCAGATGTCTAAAGAAGAAAAGAGGGTAAGGGGAGGGCTCTTAGAGCATTTATATTAGGTCAATTTAAAGGGGGGTATCAGTCTATCATAGTGGCTATGATTAAGAACGCAATTAGAGTTTGAAACGCGTAAGCATACTCGTCCTTTGTCTTTATGTGCTGAGTGGATTTTTAATGTTTATACAATAAAGTCCTGAGATTGCTTCATGTCGTGCTGGATCATACCTTTTGTTTGTATCAGGCACTCTGTAGGAGCCACAAGGAAGAGTGAGTAACCCTAAATTTTTTTCTTCTTTGAAGCATTTTCTTTGTGTGTTTTTTCTTTTCTTTCAAGTCGTTGTGACTGGAATGGTGAAGAGGACGGTGTTTTCTGGGGCAGGTTGAGGGTCTTTGGAGGTCTAAATATTTTGATATTAAAGCTGTTTATAGTACAGCAAAAGTTGGGACACCTGGTGATATTTCGGGGCCTCAGAAGATTAAGAAGTTTCATACCTTTAATTTGGTGCCCTTGGGAAAAGGTCAGCTATGGTACTAAAAGTAATGTTGCGTTATGGAAAAGTATGGTTGGGCCTCCAAGGACTTGCCATTAAAAGTACAACAGTTACTGTTGTTTCTTGTGTATTCAACAGACTACGACAGACTACAAAAAGTAGTACAGAGTACTCAGAGTAGTACTCAAGGTCTTACAGCATGTGGTCTCACAAAACCTAATACATTAAGCAACTGAAACTTACCAGTTGATCCTAAGAAGTATCTTTCTAAAACAGATCCATAGCCGCCAGGACTGGATTTCAGGTTGCTGATTACAAACGGTTGTAGAGCCACATTTACATTGTTCATGGGCCAGTGTTGAGCGCTGAGGCTTGCTCCACCATACCATGATACATTTGTCATTGAAAAGCAATCCTAAAAAGTAAAATGATTTTGTTTAGATCTGATCAAATAGGACTTGCAAATTATAAAATGTAGAATTTTATATTGTTAAAGGGGTTTTCCAGCCGATAAAAGTTGATGGCCTATCCCCAGGATAGGCCATCAATAGCTGATGGGTCGGGATCCAACTCCCGGGACCCCCACCGATCAGCAGTTTTGAAGGGGCTGCAGCGCTCATACGAGCACTGCGTCCCCTTCATTTCTTCTTACTCATTGTGAATGTTCGACACACATTTAGTGACATTTCTCAGGTATTGCAGCCTTTTCTCCCATTCTCCTCAATAGGAGAAAAGGCTGCAATACCTGAGGATAGGCCATACATTTTTATCAGCTGGAAAATCCCTTTAAAGCAATGAGGGCTAGTATACTGTACATACCCTTAATCCCCCCTACATCATCCGAAAATGCTCTAAAAAAATAAGTAAATAAAAAAATAAAAAAAAATTATAAATAAAAATTATAAATAAATAAAGAAATATATATATATAGGGAAAAGATATTTGACCAATTCTGATTACCCTTATTATTATATCATTTATTTCTGATTTTAGTAACCATATACAGATGTAGCAGAACTGAATGTGTCATGTGTCAGTTTGGTTTGGGCTATATACCTCCATAAAAAGCTGCTTCTTAAATAGGAATCGTGATATATGCAATATGCCCCATGTCCCTATTCTGCTTGCCATAGGGCTTGAGTGCTTTCCTGTGTGCCTATTCTATATGTTTTCACACTACTAATTAAACTGCTGCGCGCCCCACAAGACCCTAAACCCTATGAGAAAGGCATAATCGGGATGGATCGTGCCATCCTATTTAAAATCACATAGAAGGCATAGCTTGGCACAACCTGACAATCCTGAGTTGCGCTGCATGGACATACTTAGCTCTGCTACATATGCATTACATATGCTGTTACAGTAATCGTGTTTTGTGGTACATTAATATTATTCCTGATTTGAAACTGTAAGACTATCAACCAAATCAAATTATTTTCACATTGCTCTAGCTAATACGGATCACTGGACATTTAGAAGTAGTTCAATCTCCATGTGAGGCACGCTTATGACTTATGTCAGCAATTTGCTTTATCAGCAGTGGTAGACGGTAGTAATTTGTCTAAAGTGGAAAAAACTTTCCGCCTTCTCCTCCTTTCACCACAGCTACATGTCCTCTCTCCCATGAGTGCGGTTCTTCCATTACTGAAATAATCGACATGAACCATCTCCTGTAACTCTGCAAAATAATTTGTTTACACTGTCTCTTAATTCCTTGGTCGGGTGGTGACCTCTTGTACTAGGAACCCAGTCTAAATTGGGTGACAGCATTTAATTTACTTGAGTCATGTTCTGTCACCTGAGATTTCAGATAAGGCTGGGGCTAGACATACACATTTTGTTGCGCGATTCTATCAATTTCTCAGATCGTGCCACAGTCGCTACACATTCGCTATCTGCAAGCAATTTTTTTTTTAATCGCTCCATTCTGAGATATGCCCATGATTAAAAAAAAATTAAAAATCACACTACATAACTGTCCCATAGAACAACATGGTCAATGCTTTTACTAGCCTGTACTAACCATGGGATTTTGTAATGCAATATTAGGGTATTTCAATGGGAAAACTGCGTTCTGTTAGACGGAGCGTTTTTCGAAGAGTTTTTTTACGCGAAAAAAACGGCCGCGAAAAAGAAGTGCAGGTCACTTCTTTGGATGTTTTTGGAGCCGTTTTTCATTGACTCTATCGAAAAAAGCTCCAAAAACGGCGGTAAAAAAGGCCACCAAAACGCTGTGAAAATCGCGAGTGGCTTAAAAGACGTCTGAAAATCAGGAGCTGTTTTCCCTTGAAAACAGCTCTGTATTTTGAGACGTATTTGACTTTGCGTGTGAACATACCCTTAATGTAACTTCCTGTGTCTGCCGTGACACAAGATATGTATATGTAGAAATTGCCGAGTCCGGCAGGCGCAAACGTCTGTTTACCAAATAAAACGGGTCGGGTCTAGACTCCTACCATGCATGCACAGGGGTTTCTGTGACGTAGCAACCTTCTCCTTCTCGCTCCAGCAGAGTCTAGGTGTAGTCCTAGCCAGTGGCGGATTAAGCAGACCATGGGCCCTGGGCTGTTACCCAAACTTGGGCCCCCCTTTCGCATCGCCGCCCTGCCGCGCCTTAACTATTTTTAACACGACCTTTTTGGGCAAGCATTAACAAATGGGTGTTACGATTCCCTTTGTCACAGGGCTGTGTCCCTACATACTGACAGGATCACACTGTGCTGGGACACATCTTCCTGACAAGGGGAATTGTCTATCAGTCCTGGACTGCAGAAAGACTTTTTGTGAAATACAAGAATTTCCTATAATAAAAATAAAAATTAACACCCATGGTTTTGGAAGGGGATGTACAACAAGCTCATATACAGTGGCATAGCTATAGGGGTAACTGCGGTCGCAATTGTGACTGGGCCCCAAAGTCAGTATGGCCCATGGCCCCCTGCAGCACGTCTATTCACAGTTACTGTAGTAACTGTGACCTATTTAGTAAAATACACGGACCCATGTTACTACAGTAACAATATACTTTCCCACCTCGCTCTTGAATCGGGTCCCGGAGATTAAGAGGACCCTGAAAAAGGAGCAAGTAGGGTAAATATTAGAATACTGTCAGCTAGACCCTGTATATGTCTGATACTATCTTCTGAGTCCTGTATCTAAGCCTATCATGCGTGATACTGTCCGCTGGGCCCTGTACCTAAGCCTAACATGTGTGATACTGTCTGCTTGGCCCTGTATCTAAGTGTATCATGTGTGATACCCTATGCGGGGCCCTGTATCTAAACCTATCATGTGTGATATTCTAATGTTGGGCACTGTATCTAAGCCTGTCATGTGTAATACTGTCTTCTAGGCCCTGTATCTGATCCTATCATGTGTGATCCTCCTGTCTGATGGGCCCTGTATCTGAGCTTTTCATATGTGATACTGTCTGTCGGGTCCTCTATCTAAGCCTATTATGCGTGATACTGTCTGCTGGGACCTGTGTCTAAGTCTATCATGTGTGATACTCTATGCTGGGCCCCGTACCTAAGCCTATCACGTGTGATAATGTCTGTTGGGACCTCTATCTAAGCCTATCATGTGTTATCCTGTCTGCTGGGCCCTGTATCTAATTCTATCATGGGTGATGCTGTCTGATGGGGCCCTGTATCTAAGACAATCATGTGTGATACTGTCTGCTGGGCTGCTTTATCTGATCCAATCCAGGGGTGGAGCTATAGGGTTAGAAGTCTTTGCATTGGGGCCCATATGCCTTTAGCTACGCCCCTGCTCATATAGGTGTAAACCTTAGCAGTTTACTGAAGAACAATTTATTATTGCGTTCAATAAGAGCTGTATAAATCTGTATTCAGTCAATTCCTTCTAGCAGTGGCAGTAGGTAGCTGTAATTTTATTTTTCTACTCTGAACTGGTGAAGAATGTCGCAACAATTTTTCCTGTTAAGCCACAGCTCCAACCCCACCCATACACACACAGTTCAGCCCACACAGTATAATGCCCCCATAGAGCCCCCCGTCGTATAATGTCCCCACAGTGCCTCCGCACAGAATAATGCTCCTATAATGGCCTTCACACAGTCCCCAATAAAGTATAATGCCCCCTATAGCTGCCCCCACACAGCATAATGCCCCCTTTGATGCCCCCACACTGTATATTGTCCCCATAGCTGCCCCCCCATACCCAGTATAATAACCTCATAGTACCTTAAAAAAAAAAAAATACTCCTCTAACCTTATTCCCATGCCGAGTGGTCCTCCACTCCTATCCCTCTGCTCCGCTGGTCTGTGCTATGAGTATCTCGGTGCAGACAGGCGTGATGCTGCTCACACCTGGCGTTACATAGTGAATGGTGGAGTTGGGAGCGGGCGGCTTCCTGCTCCACCATTGTATTCAACTGGATCTACGTCCAGTCAAAACCAGGACATACCACCAGCCGCCTCTGACAGGGGTATGGTATTAAGAAAATGGAGTTTCAACCAAGACACAGTGTTTCAAATAAAATATGAGACCAGTTGATCAGCTCCTTTTGGGTTCAGCGGCATATTACTTCTTCTGAACAGGAAGTTCATAACGGTGGTGCAGTTCAAACCTACAGTATCTGCCTTTTGACCACAATGAGCTACATATCGGTAGACGGGGTCTGTGCAATAGACTCTGCATGCTTCATAGAAACAGTATGTGTACGGGAGACTGGGAAATGCATATTGGTGAATGTGATCTGCGTACAAGAGACTAAAGAGCTTTGCACTGGATGACAGGTTCTGTGACTTGTAGCTGTGTATAAGAGAATATGATCTGTGTACCGGATATGGAGCTATATGTTGGTGAACAAGATCTGTCTGCTAAGTGCTGGGCCCCAGGGGGATATCAATTTGGAAACTGCAATGAACTGAACCCAAGAAATCCCATTATTTCTAAATGCATAGGAGATGGGAACATATAGCCATAAAAAATTCGACCACTTGTATATGTGAATTAATTATTTAATTTAATTAACTATAATCTCTTTATGATTTTTTTTATCCCCCCAAAATGTGCAGTTCTTTATGCCCGGGCTACTCCTAGACATTTGTAGTGCTACGGAATGATTTTAACAATTGAGCTACAGCTGCAGTCCAAATGAATACATTAAAGAGTAACTGCACTTTCATCAAACTTTTGATATGTCATATAGAAACATCAAAAGTTGCACCATTGCTGAAATGAAGGTGCTCAGCTGAGCGCCCTGCACCTTCGGCTGTGACCAGTTCTCCCTGTCAAGCTGAAGACGGTTCTATGTCCGCCGTCTTCAGTCTGATGATAAGCGCTGATCACAGCCGAAGGAGGACTCAGCTGAGCACTTCTGCACCTTTCAGCGATGGTGGGGGGTCTCAGCTTCTGGACCTCCACCGATCCAAACTTTTGATATGTCTCTTTGACATATAAAGAGTTTGATGAAAGTGTCGTTTCTATTTAAGTTGCATGCAATCTTGTGGACTGCAGCTGTCACGCAAGAGTTAAAATCAATCAGTAGAAAGTCTTGGTGTAGCCCCGGCCTGAATGCAAATGGCAGATTATAAGGAATTTTTGGTATAGGGTTTTTACAGCTAATACTGATCGCTTGATGCTCATCAGTAAATGCCACTTAGATTAAATTTGTTCCCGACTGCCATTCATTGCCACTCATCACAAGGCTGTCAGCTGTTCTCTTAAGTTCTCCATGATGCAAATAAATCTGGATCTTAACAGCAGTTTAATAACGCTCACAATAACAATTAAATAAAAAATTAAAACTATTTTAAAACCTATGTTCACAACTCGAAGCTTCAGTCTGCAATTCCATCAGGTTATTATGGACTCCTTAATGGCGTTGGATACCAATGATTTTTATTTATTTTTTCTAATAATTTGTATAATCTCGATTGATTGCATCTGTTTAATGTATATAGTGAAGATGCTGCTCTGTTTAATGTACAGGTTATCTATATACAATGCTGAGTATTTATACTGTTGCTGACAACACGTGAGGAGTGCGTTAATCAGTATACGATGAGGTACAGTATATAACCCGGGCAGACCGCAATATAAGTAGACGAAGTCCGATGGGGTTCGTTGTACGACTGATGTAGCACAGCATTGCGGCTTCCATTATGAACGGAAGTCACAACGCAGCAGTGAACATTATCTAACATATTGGTAAGCGCTGCGAGTGACTGTATTCAGTAATGTCATTATTTGTGTTCATTCTTGCAGAAAATATTCTTTAATGAATTGAATGAAAAACTTTGGTCAAGTACCCTATTAGCCTCAATACAGATCCTATATAGTCAGTAAGGCATTTTAATTCGCAGGACAGGATTAGCTAGGTTTAACAATTCACATGACTTCTTAACGGTGAAAACCATAGTTAACAAACCACGGCACTGTTGTTCCCACAGATGATCCTGGAAACATAATATTATGTAAGGGATTTGCAACCTGTTGGTAAATTGCATATACAGAACTATACATCACATACAGTAGGAATAATATATTTCTATTCGTTCGTGGGCGCTATGTCACTGCCGTGACTGACAGGGGGCCTCAGTAACATCAGCGCTGGAGTACTGGGGGATTTAACATGTTAGTAGGAGTTTTTGTTATATTACCACATGCAGGTCATAATTATTAATTTTTTTTAATTTTTAAAAAGCCATTTAACCATTTAAACCCATTTAAGTTAAAGGCATAAAGGCATCTGAACTCACCTCAAAGGATATGTGCACCTTTAAACATCTGAAATATCATTATCAGTGGAAGCCGAGAGTCAAGATTTGGTAACAAATGCAACAAGGATGCACTGACTGACTAGCATCAATGGGCATAAGTAAAAATTAGGATAATATTGGAATATACCAGAGTAGATAGACTCTGGAATGAGGTGATAATAACATTATAGAACATATTTTACTCTCGGACTATCTCAACCACTCTGGAGCAGTCCTTGCTGTCTGTGCTGCCAGGTTCTGTAACCTCCGTACAGCACTTCATTATGACTGAAAGGCAGTTCATCTCCAGGCTCTGGATGACATGAGTTCCTCCAAGGATCAGTGGGTAGATGTCCTCAACAATACTCAAGATATGAGCATAGTCTGAAAATAAAGAGACCAACAAATCTGGGCAACTTTATACCCATCAACCCAATTCAGAGAATCAATGACCTTCCAATCTTGGATATCTGGCGGGTCAAATAATAGTTCCCACGTCATCATTATTTGACTGCCTTAGGTTATGAAAGAATAGTGACATAAATCCCATCACAAGACTCTTTCAAGGTCCTGTAATTGGAATAAGTACATTTTAAATCCTTTAACAAGGATATAATGGAGGGAAGACTGGTGCCAGCAGCTGCAGAAATTCCAGCTCCAATATCATATATTACCATTGCTGCAGTTAAAATGCCCATATTAGAAGTTCACAGTACTTATGAGTTTTTTCTCCTGGGGTGTAATTATAGAGGTATAATCACATGGCTTGAAACTGTTTTTGCTAAATTGTAATATGACCGCTCAAAGGGGTATTGCCAGAATCATTAATTATCAGCTATCCACAGGATAGGTGATCGTTTTCTGATCGCTGGGGGCCCCACCACTCGGTCCTCCTTCCATCGTGAGAACAGGGGTCCCAAAAGCCGTTTCTCTTTACTGCTCGACCGCAGTGAAGAGGACATTGAATGTTGCGGCAGTCGAGCATGCGCGCTACTGCTCGATACAAAGTCTATGGCAATGATGGAAACAGCCAAGTACAGCACTTAGCTGTTTCCGCCATTCTCATAGACTTTGAATGGAGCAGTGGGCGCATGCTCAACCGCCACTCCATTCAATCTCCTCCTCACAGCAAGGGGGGGGGGTGTGCAGTGAGGAGGATTTGGGAGGTTTAAAGCGGTGGGGTCATAGTTCATGATTCTGGGAAAAGCCCTTTAAAGGCATGGTGTTGCCCTAAAAACATGTTTTTTTTTAAAAAATTAAACATTTAGTGTGTGGGTGATTAAACATTGTTCAAATTTTTTTTTTTTTTTTTGGCACGAGCCATGTAATATTATAAATTATTTCTAATTTATAATACTACCCATTTTTGGCCACTAGATGGGGCTGTTCCCAAAATTGCAGCATTGCAACATTGGGTTAAAAGCCCTCGCTCTAGTGAGCTCTCAGCATCCCCCCCTCCTTTATCCTGGCTTGTGCCTGGATAAACGAGGGGTTTGAAAGATTTAACCTGCTACACTGCGTGTCGCCATTTTTTGAGGTAACCCACAGTGTAGTAGGTTTACATATAGTAGTAAACACACACAAACACTAACATACATTGAAATCTCTTACCTGCTCCTGCCGCCGCGGCTCCCTCTGGCCCGTCCGCTCCGTTTGCTGCCGCTGTTCCATGTGCACAAGTCCGGAAGCCGCGACCGGAAGTAGTAATATTACAGTCCGGCCGCGACTTCCGGTCCACAGGAAAATGGCGCCGGACGGCGCCAATTTCGAATAGGACTGTGTGGGAGCGGCGCATGCGCAGTTCCCACACAGACGCCGTACACGGACGTGAATGGGACGGGAGCCGTTCACAGTCCCTATGGGACTGTGGCTGCCGTACTCCATGTCTGTGTGTGTCGTTAATCGACACACACAGAAATGGAACAAAAAATGGCAGCCCCCATAGGGAAGAAAAAGTGTAAAAATAAGAAAAAGTAAAACACAAACACACAAATGAATAAAAACGTTTTTATTAAAGCACTAACATCTTTAACATAAAAAATAAATTATTTGCCATGACACTGTTCCTTTAAGAAGTACAGAGGTGGCAGTCGCACCTGAGCCCTGAAGCCTAAGGGAGTCTAATAGGTCCCTCTGCCCCATATGAGGAGACCAGTGCTATAAGTTAAATATGATAGTTGGGGACCGTGTTACAGATTTTTCATTTGTACCCAGGGGCTTGAAATTACTCCTCTGCTCCTCTAGTAATTTACCAATAATAACAGGTTTCTGAAATAAAGAGGACAGGGGACAAAGGATTATCGTAATAGTTTAGTGAATTTGATCCATATCATACCTTTGTTGATGGTTATGAACAACATAACCTGCTATACTACTCAGCACCACAAAAAGTGTGCATGCTGCCACATTTGTTTAATTTTTTTTTCTTCACCAACTATGTTGGGTATACTTTTGCATACATTTTCATGGTATTTGTTTGGACCAGATTGAAAAGGAAAGCAAAAAAAAATTCTTGTTGGTAAACATTCCTTTTTCATCTTAGGCTCAGTTCACATCACATTTCAGCCTATGTTTGGCATATATGCTGGGAAAAGCTCCCGGCGTATATGCCAAACGTATCTACAGGGATCCATTCATCTGATAGAGGCCAAAAAATGTTCTTTTGGCCTCTGTTGGGCTGGTATAAGTTGGTATATCTTTTTCTTTTTTTTTTTTTGCTGTATAGAAAGTGTAGCCTACTATGCTTTCTATGCAGAGGAATCCTGACCAAAAAATATAGCGCGATTTTCATTTTTTTAACATGGAGACCTATACTCCACTGAATGCCTCTTGTAACGTTAATGGCCACGGCCGGACGTTCTGACTTAAACCACGACGGCCGTGGCCATGGATATCCTACCTGTCTGCAGTGTCGTCCTCCTGTGAGGCGCTCACTTCCAGACATCGAGACTGTCTCTGGAGGGCGTGCGCCCACGCGTGCACGGCCTTAAAGGGCCAGTGCGCGCATATTGCAGGAAGTCCGCAATCTTGCCCAGGATGCCCTGGGCTACAAAAAGGGCTCTGCCCTCTTGCTCTTTGCCAGAGCTTTGTTTGTTACCCGAAGTTTGTCGTGCTAATGGTCTCTCAGTGTCTTCCAGTTTCCCCGTATACCTTGTTCCTGTATCCCGTATCCAGTTTCCGTGTTACCCCGTTCTGTGCTATTGCCGTGTTGTGCTGTGGTCTACGCCTGTTTGTTATGCCTCACCTGACGTCTTTCCGCAGCCTGGTCCCAGACGTGCCTGCCTTTATGCTGTCTACGTTGCTGAAGTATCCTCACTGAACTATTGAACTCTGTACTTTACCTGTTTGGCCAGCTGCCATCCCGCTACGCGGTACGGCCCAGTGGGTCCACACCCCGCATCGTGACACCTATACAGTGGCATATGTCGGGGCTTTCCTTCTGAGCAGGGGTGAACCTAGCCGGTCTGCCGCCTGAGGCAAACTATAAAAAGGCGCCCCCCCCCCCCCCAAAAAAAATCTATCTGAGTTTTCTCATTCCTAGATTTACACATCAAACACGCAATATATACACTTTTTAAATAGGAAAGCATTTGATGTTTATTTGTTAGGCCCTGTTCACATGGAGTATTTTGACCAGTTTTTGGGCGCGGAAACCGCTCCGCAAAACTCGTCAAATACCGGCCGAAAATGCCTCCCGAGAAAGAAGGGACATGCCCTATCTTCGCGCGTTTACGCCTCTGACCTCCCATTGACATCAATGGGAGGCAGAGAAAGGGTATTTTGCATAGATTTTTGCCCGTAGCACTCAATGGCCGCGAGCAAAAAACGCGGTGAAAATCGCGGCAAACGACGTGCAGGAAGGACAAAATTTGCCTTGAAATCCCAAACAGAATTTTGAGGCAGAATTTTCCTCCTGCAAAAAACTCTATATATTTAAAGAATTATTCTTACTGCCAATCAGTGCAGTGCAAATAGTACAGTCTGCCCTGCACTGCCCCATATCTCTCCTCGGGCGGTAGACTGTACGACGGGAAATGCTTCCAATGTGTATGTCTGACTGAAGGCTTAAAGAGGCTCTGTCACCAGATTTTGCAACCCCTATCTGCTATTGCAGCAGATCGGTGCTGCAATGTAGATTACAGTAACGTTTTTATTTTTAAAAAACGAGCATTTTTGGCCAAGTTATGACCATTTTTGTATTTATGCAAATGAGGCTTGCAAAAGTACAACTGGGCGTGTTTAAAGTAAAAGTACAACTGGGCGTGTATTATGTGCGTACATCGGGGCGTGTTTACTACTTTTACTAGCTGGGCGTTCTGATGAGAAGTATCATCCACTTCTCTTCAGAACGCCCAGCTTCTGGCAGTGCAGATCTGTGACGTCACTCACAGGTCCTGCATCGTGTCGGCACCAGAGGCTACAAATGATTCTGCAGCAGCATCGGCGTTTGCAGGTAAGTCGATGTAGCTACTTACCTGCAAACGCTGATGCTGCTGCAGAATCAACTGTAGCCTCTGGTGCCGACACGATGCAGGACCTGTGAGTGACGTCACAGATCTGCACTGCCAGAAGCTGGGCGTTCTGAAGAGAAGTGGATGATACTTCTATACACAACGCCCAGCTAGTAAAAGTAGTAAACACGCCCCGATGTACGACATAATACACGCCCAGTTGTACTTTTACTTTTCAACACGCCCAGTTGTACTTTTACTTTTCAACACACCCACTTGGACTTTTGCAAGCCTCATTTGCATAAATACGAAAATGGTCATAACTTGGCCAAAAATGCTCGTTTTTTAAAAATAAAAATGTTACTGTAATCTACATTGCAGCGCCTATCTGCTGCAATAGCAGATAGGGGTTGCAAAATCTGATGACAGAGCCTCTTTAAACATTATGTAAACATCGCCTATGAACTAATGCATGAACCATCCATAGGAACTACAGGTGTCGCCATATGGTGCCTCAGTAAGGTTCTGTAAGCTCCACTAGAAGCAATGCCTCCTCCATAATATTAGAAGTAAAAATGAAAAATGCATGGCGCCATATAGTGCAGATCACCAGGAGTAATATTGGGAATAGGACAGAGGAAAGACAATTTTACTGACCTTCTAAGGTTGTGCAGCCACAAGCACAACTCTGTAATGGACTATAAAAGGACCATAAAATCGCTGCAGCCTGGTTCAAAATCGGTAACTAGAGTTAATTACCGCTAGGATTATTTGTGGAAGAAAGAGAAAAAATATGGTGATCCATAAACTGCGCTGCTGGTATAGAGGTGGAAGGAAGTTGGAGATATTTAAGATAGCGTATGATTTATTGCAAGAGGTTACGCGTTTTGACGCTGAACCAGCGTCATCTTACTTGGCCTAATGATGACACTGGTTCAGCGTCAAAACGCGTAGCCTTTTGCAATAAATCATATGCTAACTTAAATATCTCAAATTTCCTTCCACCTCTATACCAGCAGCGCCGTTTGTGGTTCACCATATTTTTTCTCTCTCTACCACAAAAAATCCTCCATAATATGGCATTCATTGTAGTATTCCACAATTTTCTTGGAGGCACACAGAGGTAAAGTATGGAATCATAGCAGCTATGGGTGCTGTAATACAAACCCAAACTACAGGGTTTACTTAATGTGGGCATGTGCATCTTAATACTGTAATCCTTAAATACCATTGGAGCTTTACACTGGATCTGACTCATGCACACAACTTGTGCTAAATACATTTAATGCAGGGAACTATCCATAAGACTAAACAAACAAAATATAAGAGGTGTTCTATATTTCTAACATACTCTATTCAAATGCAGATTCCAAGCACTTACCGTATGTCAAGAAGCACAGCTCAGACTTTTGTCACATATCAGTTTACATTAAAATCTTATGACAATTGCAAGTAGATGTGACTCACGCAGAACTCAGTGTATTCCTATGGACTGTTACAGTGACACTATACAATGTCTGTGCATACCCTCAGCCATAAGTGACATCAATGGACATTACATTTATACATAGATCCCTAAAGATGTATCCTGTGTCCAAAGATGACTCTTTTACAACCAAGACTTGAGGGCCACATCTACACAAAAAAGTATATTGGAAGTGAGTACAAGTTTCTTCTTTAACCATATTTTCATTTCCATGGAGACCTCATTTACCTTTCTACCTTGTATGATACACCCACATATAGGAAATTAAGAAAATCCATAAATAAAAGTCACTTTTTACCTGTAGGCAGCACTCTTTTATCTAGGGTGCTGTTGCCTACAGTGTCAAATATTCAAAAAATTTGGTAAATTCAATCATCGACTGGCACTACCCCAAAAAGTAGACAAAAATTCAGGTAAGAAAATATGTCCATTCCTTTAGATATTGCATACTTAAGCATACATAAGTCATTATTTGATACACATACCTTTAATTTAACATCACAGTGTATCGGGGTCCACATAATATTGTAGCACTCAGTACCAGCTGAGAATTTTCGGTCTAGTGTGATCTTAAGATCTGTTATAGAATCCCAAGTATAACAAAAGTCGGTCTTATTGAGCCAGCATAAGTTTTTAACAAAATTTTGTTCCATGTCAGGAAAGTTTCCTACATCTATCTCCACGTAAGTTTTGTTTTCACTCAACGTCTGTAGTATCAAAGTGTGAGTATTCCTTTCCCATATCAGTCCACTGACTGTACCTTTCAGGATCCAGTTTTTGTTAGGTTGGTCCATCACCTGCCAATAGATAATGCCAATTGTCATAATGAAGAATATTGCAACCCCGATACAGGCGACAGCTCCTTTCCATGTTTCGTTCATTTCCTTGAGCCCAACATCCCAGTTAACATCAGGGATAGAGCTGGGGTTCCTTGTACGTGTGTGAGGCATTGCAAACAATATCAAACTGATTATAGTATTACTCGTCCAATAAAATCTGTTTCTTCTTTATAGGAAAAGAACATCAAGTCGGGTAAAGCATTTTCATGTGGGATCTTTGAAAAGCCATGTCCGACCTAACACATGTTGTAATAAGTAAAGGGAAGTTATTCTAGTCTAGTTGTACTCTGTACTCTCAGCGGAAGATGAGAGCCTTGAAATAGCTACAACTGGCACTATAAGGAATCAGTTAAGAGCCGTCCCACTGCCAGATTTGTCTCAGGTGCTTGAGCAATGACGTCTACAGCATGTGGACTGGACCTAATCAATTACACAACTTGTGACCCTAAAAACCTTCTTCACATTCCAATAAAGTTTAACTTCTAGGCCCCCTGTACACGCTGCAGATTTTGCTGCAGATCTTGTGCTTGCTGAAGAAACAACCCCATTCAGATGAATGGATATGATATTCAGTTGCAGAAATATCTGCAACAAAATCTGCCACATGTGCTTAGGGCCTAAGACTTTATATTAACAAATTCATTTATTTCTTTCTTTGTATTAATTGTGCTTACTTGTCATATGTTTTTGTTCCAAAGAAAACATAATTTTTTGTAAAAATGTTTTATTAGTACTGAGATGGGATACCTGAATTTACAAGTCACAATGGCACAGATTGCTCCAAATTTATCAAAATGGCCCACGTGACATGATAAATTTGAAACAACTCACTAAGCATTCCAGACACATTTCTCTTCTGTATCTCACCTCATGGTTCGTGCACAGTTACAGCTATTTTATTATATTTGGTGCCTTTTAGCCCTACCCCTTAACACTTTTTAAAATGATTAAAGTAGATATAAAAAGTGTCTAAAACGCTTAATAAATTTTGGGAACGCCATGTATTCCATTTTTGGGCTAAATTTAATACTATAATCAGGTGCATTTTTCTTAATAAATCTCCTACGTGTATTATACAGTATTTACCCAACTTCATGCTTGTACTGTTCTGATAAGTTAATCATTTCCAACGAATGGACATGGATTGCTTGCAATGTGCCCACTTTTGCATGCCGGCACTTTAAATAGGTATTACAGTTAGGGCTCATTCACATTGCCATATTACAGTTCTGTACAACCTCTTAGTAGTACAGAACCCATACAAGCATATGGGTCCTTACTGTATCTCTATGTGCCCCCGATTTCACATGTAGGTATTCCTGGGACTTTTTTTGGCACAATCTGTATGAATTCAACAGAAAAAAAATGTGTAGCATGCTCCATTGGGTGTCGTTACATATGGCACCCGATGGAGGAGCCTGTATGGCAACACACAGAGCAGTAAAACAGGGCCCACACAAGTGAACCTCCATATGCCCCTGATTTGACGAGTAGGCATGCTTTCAGTTTTATGTCAGATTCTGTACGAAGCCAACAGAAAAAAAAATAGTGGCATGCTCCATCGGATGGCGTAATTACTTACATATGAACCCTGATAAAGCCTGTACGGTAGCAGACAGACGGCGTGCGGCTTCTTACTAGAGAGCCATACAGCCTCCTTGCACCATATTTCAGATCCATGTACAGTAAATTAGGTTCCTAAATTCAGTTGTGTGCGCGTGAGGCCTTGGGGTAGGTTCACACAGGGCAGTGTCGTTTAGTTTACAATGCGTTTTCTTTTAGCAAAGCCAGCAACGGATCGTAAAAAGAAGAAAAATATAATTAAAAAACGTACACTTGTCTTTTATGGACCAAATACCAGTTTTGTCTAAAGAAGAAAAAGCCATCAAAACTTCATTGTGTGATCGAGAGCTTATGATCACAGTGTGAGAAGCAAAAAAGAATGTGTGTCTGCTGAGTTTGCAGAAATTTCTGTAAACTGAACATCTGTTACATACATGTGAATGGAGTTATTTCTGCAGCATGTGCATAGGTTTCTGCCAGCTCCATTCAGATGTGTGGGACAGCTGCAGAAATTTCTGCAACAAATCTTTCCTCATTGCTCTGGCAGTTGAACTACTAAGAAATGTATGGTTTACTTTTTAATGACAGAATCTGCACTACCATATTGTATATTATAATCAGTATTTTTACATGTAAAGTATATATAAACCAATAAAGGGGTTTTCAGGTTTGACATGGCAATAAAATGTATAAACAGTACCCTTTTCAATACACTAGCCATTTTTATTCCTTCCAATTCCCCCGCAGCTGCTCACTGTGTTCTGCTGCTGGTCCTGGGAGTTATATTTGGGGCACAATCTACAGGGGAGGATATATGTAGGTCATTATCGACAGGGGGGCTATACGTGGGACACCATATACGGGGGAGCCATACGTGGGACACCATATACAGGGGTGCTATATGTGGGGCACTATCTACATGGGAGGCTATATGTGGGTCACTGTCTACAGGGGGGCTACATGTGGGAAACCATATACAGGGGGGCTATATGTGGGACATCATATACAGGGGGGCTATATGTGGGGCACTCTCTACAGGGGAGGCTATATGTTGGACACTACGGATGTAGCCATCTTTAACTTGACTCTGATAACTTGCTGCAGTGTGATATCACACAACAAAAGCCATTGCAAAGTCATTGAAAAAGTCAAGATAAAGGATCTTGCCTCTGTGTATTTAATGCGTTAAAAGATAAAGACGGCTACATCTGGATCTACAGGGGAGGCTATATGTGGAACACAATCTACAGGTGGGGCTATATGTGGGACACAATATACAGGGGATGCTATATGAGGGGAGCTATCTACAGGGCACTCTATGCGGGCACTATCTACAGGGGGCTCCATGGGGGCACTATCTACGGGGAGGACTGTGTGTCTAGGACACAGTGTATGGTGCTATTATAATCAGGGACACAGTGTATGGTTCTATTATAATCAGGGACACAGTGTATGGTGCTATTATAATCGGAGACACAGTATATGGTGCTATTATAATTAGAGATGAAGTGTATGGAACTATTATATTTAGGGGTACAGTGTGTGTCACAATGAGAATTTTATCTTCGTTTATCGGTGCAGAAATGTTTGAATAGTGAGTAGCTGAAGACAAACTCTGCAGAAATGGGCCGTGGCCGGGAGAAGTCATCATAGAGGTCTGGACCGGATGGAGAAGAAAAGAGAAAAAGAACAACTAGAATCTGAGATCGTCACCGGTGAGTCACTTAATATAAATGTTTATTCTGCCTCTAATCAGTACTGTAGTCACATTATGATCTGCAGCAAGATGATGGGTGGTATGATTATTTTTCTTGTGAAACAGCAACTCCCAGCATATCCTTACCATTGTTCGGTCCATGCTGGGAGCTGTAGTTTTACGCCGTACAAACCTATACGACAGAGGTTGCACTAAATTGAGCTGTATTTGTGTTGGTGCTGTATTTATGTACTGAGCTTTTTTCTGGTACTGTATATATGTACTGAGCTTGGTTCTGGAGCTGTATATATGTTCTGAGCTTGGTTCTGGTGTTGTATTTATGTGCCGAGCTTGGTTCTGGTGTTGTATTTATGTGCTGAGCTTGGTTCTGGTGTAGTATTTATATGCTAAGCTTCGTTCTGGTGCTGTATATATCCAGTGAGCTTCGTTCTGGTGTTGTATATATGTACTGAGCTTGGTTATGGTGTTGTATTTATGTGCTGGGCTTTGTTCTGGTGCTGGGAGCTGTAGTTTTACGCCGTACAAACCTATACGACAGAGGTTGCACTAAATTGAGCTGTATTTGTGTTGGTGCTGTATTTATGTACTGAGCTTTTTTCTGGTACTGTATATATGTACTGAGCTTGGTTCTGGAGCTGTATATATGTTCTGAGCTTGGTTCTGGTGTTGTATTTATGTGCCGAGCTTGGTTCTGGTGTTGTATTTATGTGCTGAGCTTGGTTCTGGTGTAGTATTTATATGCTAAGCTTCGTTCTGGTGCTGTATATATCTAGTGAGCTTCGTTCTGGTGTTGTATATATGTACTGAGCTTGGTTATGGTGTTGTATTTATGTGCTGGGCTTTGTTCTGGTGCTGTATTCATGTACTGAGCTTGGTTCTGGTACTTTATATATGTACTGAGCTTAGTTCTAGTACTGTATATACGTAGGCAGGGCCTTGAGAAAGCGTGTACGCACGTGAAACGGCCGTAGGCAATTCCACATCCTGACCGAGATCTTTTTGTAATAAAGAAATTATTTTGCCAGCTTCGGTGAGTGCCTCGATCATTCTTCTACAATGTAATGAGCTTGGTTCTGGAGCTGTAACTGTCACGGCGCGGGGTGTGGACCCACTGGGCCGTACCGCGTAGCGGGGTAGCAGCTGGCCAACAAGGTACAAAACAATGTCTATAGTTCTGAATGGGTACCTGAGGCAATGTAGACAGCAGCGGAAGCACGACTTGGCTTTCACAGCAGGGGACGCCGCGGATGCAGCGGGAAGACACGACTTGGCTTTCACAGCAGGTAACGCCGCGGATGCAGTGGGAAGACACGACTTGGCTTTCACAGCAGGTAACGATAGAACGGATACAGGGTACAGGCAGCAGGAACGGGTGACACTGGGAACTGGAAAACACTGGGAGACCTTTAGCAAGACAAACTAGGGTATACAATAATGCTCAGGCAAGGAACCAGTGGGCAGAACCCCTCTAAATAGTCCAGCAGCCATTTGGGCTGATAATTGATCTTTGACAGCTGGACGCATACTGGCCCTTTAAGGCCGTGCACGCGCGGGCACGCGTGCCCTGAGGGAAACAGCACGAGGAGCAGGAATAGAATGTCGGCGTCTGCCAGAAGGAGGAGGACGCCGAGCAGAGAGACGTCCATGGCTGGAATCGTCAGGGGGTGAGTCTGAACGGCGACCCCCGGCCATGGACGTAACAGTATATATGTACTGAGCTTTGTTCTGGTGCTGTATTTATGTACTCAGCTTTGTTCAGGTGCTGTATATATGTACTGAGCTTGGTTCTGGTGTTGTATTTATGTGCTGAGCTTGGATTCTGGTGTTGTATTTATGTGCTGAGCTTGGTTCTGTTGTATTTATATGCTAAGCTTCGTTCTGGTGCTGTATATATGTAGTGAGCTTGGTTCTGGTGTTGTATATATGTACTGAGCTTGGTTCTGTTGTTGTATTTATGTGCTGGGCTTTGTTCTGGTGCTGTATTTATGTATTGAGCTTTGTTCTGGTGCTTTATATATGTACTGAGCTTAGTTCTAGTACTGTATATATGTAATGAGCTTTGTTCTGGAGCTGTATATATGTACTGAGCTTTGTTCTGGTGCTGTATTTATGTACTGAGCTTTGTTCAGGTGCTGTATATATGTACTGAGCTTGGTTCTGGTACTGTATATATGTTATGAGCTTTGTTCTGGAGTTGCATATATGTACTGAGCTTGGTTCTGGTGCTGCATATATGTATTACAAGGCGTGGTTCTGGAGCTGTAATTATATAGAATATATTTATAATAACAAAATTACAGGGCAGATGGATATGTTTTCAATTCATTGTATATTTAATGGGAACCTGTCAGGTAGTTTTAACCCCTTGAACTGCCACCATGCTGTAATACATGACCTGACAATATTTCAAAACATTCCCCTGTGTGTTGTTTCCAGATGCAGAAGAATCTATAAAATCAACTTTTAAACCAGCGCACACTATATGCTAATTACTCATTAAAGGGTCATGGGGCGATGTCGCTATCCTCAAGTGTCACATAATCCTGCCTCAAAACCCACCTATCCATGTTTGATTGACATCCCTCTAGCTGTTATATATCACTACCAGTCGGATGCGCCATTGCCTTGTACTACTTGGGCACACACCGTACAGTGAGGTATACTCTGCCCGGCATGCCAGTACAAGGCAACGGCACATCCGCAAGAGCTGGAGAAGGCTGCTAGTGATGTAGAACAGCCAGGGGGATGTCAATCAAAATCAATTTTCACCTCAGGCAACAGAAAAGCCAGTATCGGCCCACCGTAGAGTGGTGAACACAAGCACCAACATTACAATAACTGCTGCCTTCTGGTGTTTAAAACCACATCTTTCCGAGATTTATTGCTGTGCACTCTGCAATGATGGGAAGGATCGCTGCAGAAATTAAGTATAG
Source organism: Rhinoderma darwinii (assembly GCF_050947455.1). Classification (NCBI taxonomy): domain Eukaryota; kingdom Metazoa; phylum Chordata; class Amphibia; order Anura; family Rhinodermatidae; genus Rhinoderma; species Rhinoderma darwinii. The sequence continues at coordinate 52,416,520 of NC_134695.1, forward strand.
GGCTTGTTGGCTCAGCCACAGCTAACCAGCTCTAGACTTGTTTTCTGCACGGATGCCTCGCTCATTAGCGCACATCTCTGGCGCCGCAGAGGAAAGGAGAATCAGTCCCTGCCCAGTCTGCATGTACAAATCAAGCCTAGCGCTGGTTGGCTGAGCATCAGCCTATCAGTGATGGGCTTGCTCTTTCTACTGCCCCCTGAGCACAGCTTCAGTCTGGCTGCCGGAGAGAAGGAGACTCCATCCGCTGCCAGGTATGTTGCTGATGGCTGTAGCGAAGCAGGTTTATTTATTTATCTGCTTCAGCTTTATGTAAGCTGCAAGCAGCCTCCTACAATGAGGGGGGTAGGGGGGGCATAAGTGAGTGTAAAGGACATGGGTGATGCACACAGTATCTGCAAGCAACCTGCTTGTGGGGGGGGAGGGGGTCCAGATACTGTAGATAGGAGGAGCTATAGGGTTAAAAGGGTGATGATCAGGTTATGGTTAATTTGAACCACAGATGGGAGGAGCTTTGTAAAAGGGGCGTGTCTTTGTGGGCACATGGACAGGGCTTAGTGGTGGATGGGGCATCTCAGGTATAAATGCCTATGTACTGCCAGCATCCTCCATGCCAGTGCCCAAGAATCAGCGGTCTACAAAACAAAGCAGGTTAATATAGCAATGTGAGTGAAGTGTTGGATTGATTTTTGTAGTGTGACTGGTTGGTGTAGTGTTAACTGTTCCAGTTTAGGATTTAGGGACTCGCAAAGCACCTGCTCGCCCTTTCATCAGCATTTCTGGCCTGGCTGTGTCCATTTGTAAGTATGGCCTTTTTCGGTGTTTTTGTATATGTCCCTGTGTTTTTATCGGTTCTGTTTGTGCATCTGGAACGTTCTGTTCCAGTTTAGGATTTAGGGACTCGCAAGTCTGGGGATCCTTGTCGTGGATTGCGAGCTTGCGTCCTTTTGGCCAAAATGATTACCAATACCCCAGGTATTTTTCATTACTATGTATATTCGCTTCTCTTGGACACAGCCGGGTCTTTGATGCTGGGAGAGCATGGTGTGTTGTTGTTTGGCATAGCAAGCAGGGTAGCCCGCTCTATGAATTATCAAGGCGTCACAAATAGGCTTCTACCTGGCTATACACGTTGTGCCTCATGACGTACACACTATCCCTCCATGTTTCACTCACTTGCACCCCATTATCCATTTATTTCTATTGAGGCACTTCATTTATTACTGCCCCCTATATTTCACTTATAGTATTACACTTGCACACACACTATTCATTTATTATTTCTTACTACACATCCCATGCACCACACACCACTCCCCTCAAGACTAGTGGGAGTGGCTATTATTATTTAAAGCACCTGCTCGCCCTTTCATCAGCATTTCTGGCCTGGCTGTGTCCATTTGTAAGTATGGCCTTTTTCTGTGTTTTTGTATATGTCCCTGTGTTTTTATCGGTTCTGAGTGTACGTCAATTGTATGAGTGAAATATACAATTTGTGTGAGTTTTGTGTCTTCTTCTAATATATTAGTGGTATTTGTGTGCGCGTTGTTTTCAATGTGAGTGTGAGTGGTATGTGTGGTATAGGTCTAGTGTGTAAGTGTCATGTGTGTAAGTGTTATGTGGGGTATGTGTTTAGCATTTGTGTGGTGTGTGCGCTATGTGTCTAGTGTGAGTAGTGTGTGTGGTACGTGTCTAGTATGTTAGTGGTATGTGTCTGGTGTGTGAGCGGTGTGTGGAGCAGCTGTGCCAGGTGTGAGTAGTGTGTGTTCAACACGTGTCCTTGGTGTGGGTAGGCATATGTCTTAGGTGTGAGTGGTGAGAGTGGAGGATATATCTTAGGTGGGAGTGGTGTGCGTGCACATGTGTCCTAGGTGTGAGTGGTGCTTGTGTCCTAGGTGTGAGTGATGTGCGTGCGCATGTGTCCTGGGTGTGAGTGGTGTGCGTGCGCATGTGTCCTAGGTGTGAGTGGTGTGTGTGCCTGTATATGGCTGAATATAAAATTGAAATCCTACTATTTGCTTACAATATGGTGATATTTTAGCATTGTATAATGGTATAATTTGCAATCTTTATACGTCAGTATTAGGATTTGATTAGGACTAAGTCCCTGACTCCCTGAATCCACTAAGATTCTGCATCCATTACAAGTGAACGGGCTATTTTATACCCCATTCACATGCAACGGAAATAAGTCTGCTTGAATTTTTTTCCGCTCCGCAAAAAAAAATCCTGTAGAATAATGAGCATGTTCCATACTTGTGGAAAAGCAGTGGATTCGTTGGAGTTGGAGCTATCAGGAACTATTCCTCTTTTTATTTACACCTGTTTTAATAAATCTCCCCATGTCTTGTATAGCTGAAAGGTGGTCCCATGTACGTCAGCTCAACACTGGCGGCTGCGTATGGCTGCGGTGGGCCTGTGTTCTTAAAAATACCAGGGCTGATTTTAAGTCCCAGTCCGCCCCTGGATGGGAGTGAGGGAAGATTGGTGAGACCACCCTAGCCACTGTGAACACCGTGTTTTACTCCTACCACTACGACTCCCATTCTCTCCACACTCCCCTCTGGGCTGCCGCATATCAAATTAATATTACCAACCTAACACAGGAGGAAGTACAGCTGTGTCTGAGCAAATTACATATTAACCCCTCAATGACATGCCACGTACTATTACTATTACTATTATTGGACATATTTTTGTCAGGACTCCTGGATGGTATAGAGGAGGCTTTGTTCAGGTTCACCAGGGGTCGTGGGGGAGTAGGTATGTGCAGTTAAGGATGCACATCCTCCTCATGGCGGTAATTTGTTATTAAAAGAATTGACCTACATGCCCTTCCTTAGGCGGGCTGGCATACGGGTATAACAGGAAAACAGTTTATTTTGAAAATATTTAAATAATAAATAAAGCTGTGGCCGACCCTCGTGTCAACCCACGTTTAAAAGTTTAGTTGTGTGTCGTTCAAATTACTTGTATGGTTTTATGTATAATCCACCCTAGCCTGTGGGGTGGTGTCTGTTGCTGTGGTGCTGCACTTGTGGGGGGACGTGGCCCAGAGCCAAGGAGGCTTGGCTTGGCCTGATGGCATGGGTGCTTTTGGGCCTCTGGGTTGCTCCCTCTGCAGGAGCGGTGCTGCAGTGGCGGTGACCGCCACGCGGAGGTGCAACCGATAGAGTAGGGACCCACTTTTAAGTGGTCGCCGTGAAGTGGCAAGTGGGCTTGCATACAATTTGATCAAAATGTTACAAAGAACCTCTCATTCATATTTAATAATTTTGCCTAGCCGCAATTGATCATAGTATACAGTGGATGTGCGGTCCATGTCTAGTTTCTCTCATTGATATATACTAGCCTGTACATGATATTGGTATGCGCACAGTCATAAGGAGGTAAGTGCAAATCTCCATGTCTAGTTTCTCTCATTGATATGATACAGAATCTATCCCCCTCATTTGTTTTGTTTTACTTGGTACCAGCACTCCACACTTTTGGCCCAGCTGATTTTCATTTAGGAATGACCTCATAAGTGTTCCTGCTCCTGCTTGTACTCTCAGTTGGCCACTGGGGGTGCATGGTAAGGTGAGCTTATTCCATCTGTTCACTTGTTGTGCTGCTGTGGGGTGGTCTCTGTTGCTGTGGTGCTGCACTTGTGGGGGGACGTGGCCCAGAGCCAAGGAGGCTTGGCTTGGCCTGATGGCATGGGTGCTTTTAGGCCTCTGGGTTGCTCCCTCTGCAGGAGCGGTGCTGCAGTGGCGGTGACCGCCACGTGGTGGTGCAACCGATAGAGTAGGGACCCACTTTTAAGAGGTCGCCGTGAAGTTGGCAAGTGGGCTTGCATACAATTTGATCAAAATGTTACAAAGAACCTCTCGTTCATATTTAATAATTTTGCCTAGCCGCAATTGATCATAGTATACAGTGGATGTGCGGTCCATGTCTAGTTTCTCTCATTGATATATACTAGCCTGTACATGATATTGGTATGCGCACAGTCGTAAGGAGGTAAGTGCAAATCTGGATGTTGGTAATACAGCTGATGTAAACTGTATTTTGCAAAAACATTTGATACTGTACCTCACAACAGTATTGTAATGAAGCTAAAAAGGCAGGGACTGGGGGAACATGTATGTAGATGAGTAAAGAATAGTTTAAAAAAAAAAGCTCAAAATGAACTAAAGTCAGCAGCGAGGACCACAGGGATCTGTGTTAGGGCCCAATTCTTTTTAATCTTTAATAAATTACCTTTTCATTACTGACCTTGAGGATGGAATTGAAAGTAAAGTGTCAGGTTTTGATGATACAGTACAAAACTTTGTAAAATACTTAAAACTCAGCTTGATTGTAAAATATTACAGAAAGACAATAAGCTGGCAGCCTGGTCAAGAATGTGCCAGAGGAAATTTAATGACATTTAAGGTTGATAAATGTAAAGTAATGCACCTAGTCTGCAGTAATAGTATTAATGCATATGCATTGAATTAAATAAAACTGGGGATAATAGAAAAATAGAAAGTATTTCAGTATTCTGTTTATAAATAAGCTGAACAACAATACTCAATGTCAAGCAGAAGCTGAAAAAGCAAATAAGATCTTAGGGTGTATAAAAAGAGCTAGAAAAACCTGTCACCGCAGTGTAAAATTATCCCTCCATTTTCCACATCTCGAATATGGGATTACATTTTACATTGTATAAAGGATATAGGAGAGCTGGAGAGCGTTCAAAGACTGGCGACTAGATTATTAAATGAGCTAAGAGGTCTCTCTAAGGCTGGATTCACACGAGCATGTTCGGTTCGTAATGGACGGAACGTATTTCGGCCGCAAGTCCCGGACCGAACACACTGCAGGGAGCCGGGCTCCTAGCATCATAGTTATGTACGACGCTAGGAGTCCCTGCCTCGCCCGGGACAAGTGTCCCGTACTGTAATCATGTTTTCAGTACGGGACAGTAATTCCACAGAGAGGCAGGGACTCCTAGCATCGTACAAAACTATGATGCTAGGAGCCCGGCTCCCTGCAGTGTGTTCGGTCCGGGACTTGCAGCCAAAATACGTTCTGTCCATTACGGACCAAACATGCTCGTGTGAATCCAGCCTTACAATGAGAGGCTAATAAAGTTAGGCTTGCCCAGCTGGGGAAAAAAACCCACTTTAGAGGTTATCTTATTAACACGGACCAGGGGACATTCATTATGTGTGGAGAAAAGGTGTTTCAGACATCAGTATAGGAAAGGGTTATTTAAAAAATGGTCTCAAAGGGCTTCATCAAAATAGTAGAAGTCCAAATCAAAATTTATATCATTAAGATACTCAACATTTACATTAATTCTAATTGGGTCAAAACTTGTCCATACATTCTGGCAGTGTCCAATCATCGCTGAACGTATGAGACTGTGTAGAGAAACATCCTATTGATAAGGGGATTGGTAACACTAAAGTTGGTCAATTAGGCCTGGTCTAGACTGAGATATTTTGTAGCGATGCTGTTTGAAATTAAATATCGAGTTACAGCTCCACTAGACAGCTGTAGCTCAATAGTTAAAATTAATTAGTTCTGTTACAAAAAGTCTACATATAGGCCAGGCTTTATTCATGCATTTCCAAGAGGAATACCAGAGGAATGTCACAACATAGAGTTCTAAGTATCAATAATCCAGAATTGTTATTTCATGCTTAATACAAGGATTTCCAATAACAGGCATGTCAGGATAAATGACAGCTCCGCAATAAATCCAGTGACTCACAGATAACGTCTTCTCTGATTGGAACTCTTTTTTCCCTTTTCTTCTCCATTTGGCCCAGACCACCATGACAACTTTTCCTGGTGACTGCATAGTTTGCTGTCCAGACATCATTGGCTCCTTGCTTCCCCAGCCTCTGTAGCAACACAAATAAATTCAGACCCCAGACCAGACCCCCTAGGATAATACAGACCTTAGACCAGACCCCCTAAATTAATCAGACCCCAGACAAGACCCCTTAAATTAATCATACCCAAGACCAGATCCCCTAAACTAATACAGATCCTACATAAGACCCCCTAAATGAATCAGTCCTGGTGTCTGAATCATTTAAGCGGTCTGATCTGAGATCTAATAAATTTATGGGGTCTGATATGGGTTATGACTAATCTACAGGCACTGATCTGGGGTTCCCAGACCAGACCAGGTAAGTTGATCAGACCTCAGATCAGACCAACTAAATTAATAAGACCCCCTAAATTAATTATACCCCTTATGAGATGCCCTAAATTAATTAAACCACATACCAGACCCCTTAAACTTATACAGACCTTAGACCAAACCCCTTAAATTAATCAGATTCCAGATCAGACCCCTAAACTATTGTATCTCAGATGAGACCCTTTAAATTAAATCAGACCACGGGAAAAAAAAATATTCAGGCCCCAGATCAGACACTTATAATCCCTGCTCTTCTGCTCCAGGTGCATCTTGCTCCATACTACCTCCTAATGTCGTCCAGCATCAGGATGTTTTGTGCACCATCACACACTACGTCCCAAAGCTGGATGCCGTCAGGACCCAGAATAACGTCTCCCCGAGCTGAAGATTAGAGTATAATTGAAATAGACCGCTATTTATTGGATAAATCATATATAAATAGCAGACGATTTATAGAAACATTGCAGTAGTCTAAGGGGCACCTAATTATGCCCCTATCTCCGCCTCTGCTTTAAGAATTGGACTGAATGGCTATTTCAGAACATTCTCATTAGAGGTGGATTCTGCTATTATATCTAGCATTATTAGCTGAGCATCTTCTCATCTTTTAAAAGTACACATTGGAAAGGTCTGCTTCAAAATCTGTAGTTTACGACACTTATCCTTTGAATGGTATTCAAGTGAATATTAGCAGAGCTGCAGTACTGCAGCACAGCCACCATACAGTGTACTGAGCCATCTGCTTCCGACACCAACCACTGAAAAACTTACGGTGCCCGGAGTCAGCCGGTACAGCTGATCGGTGCAGGTTCAGGTGTCGGACCCTAACAGATCATATACTGATGACCTATCCTGTCCTAACTGCAAAATCAAGCTTTCTAAATAATCTACATTAAAAATGTCCTACCATTTTGTTGTTGTGGAGTCTGTGCAGCTCCAGTACAGGCCGGACGAGGCAAAAGGCCCTAGGGTTAGGCCACCATGACCAGGGATATAGGTAGGAAAAGAGTTAAGGTAGTTTAGGAGGGGTGGTCAGGAGTCAGTGGAGGCGGAGGTTAATGGGGCGAGGCTAGAGGATATTTAAGGGGGGGCTAGGGCAGAGGGTCGCCATTACTGTAGCTGACAGCGTTTGAACTTGGTCCTGCCGTCCCTCCCTAATTTTTCTCGTTCCTTATGTGTCTTGACAAGTATGAGATTTCGCTATGTTGCTCGTTGTTTTCTGCTTTTTTTTCACAGGTATAAGGAGATCCTGAGAAGCGGTTGTTGCAGAGTCGCAGCAGTAGCTTGGTGGATTGGGGATCCTTGGAGTTGGTGGTAAATTGGTGTGGTGGGGATTCATCGTGGGTATGGTCCCTCCCTAATTTATTATTGTTTAGTGGTTTGGTCAATTTTGGCTCCTGCTGGGTGGTGTCCCGGGAAGTCGTTGCATTCTAGGTCAGCCAACTGCAGGTATGACGGTACCCCTGAGCCTGTAGGGTGACGACTGGGAGTAAAAATACGATGCAGGTGGGCTGTTTAATGTTGACAGACTTTTGTAGCTCCAAGGACTCCCCTTCCATTGTTATTCTTATATGTAAAGTGTTGTTTTTCATTATGTTTGTTTATTAATAAAATGGCTGCTGTGGCCAAATTTATCCAACCCAAGGTGTCCATGTTTTTTTTATAGGGAAGGGGTTGGTTAGGTGGTATGGCCACTAGGAGGGTAGTCTTAATATTAACATCATCCTCTAGTAGACTGAACGTACTCTACAATCCCCTGGTCATGTACATAGCTGGCTGTGCTGCTGCTTTTGACATAGATCCAACAGCACAAAGCTCAGTACTGATGTCATCTGCTCCCTCTGCTCTCACCCTCCCTTCTCTCAGTGTTAGGCCTCATTTACACGAGCGTGTGCGTTTTGCGCACGCAAAAAACGCAGCGTTTTGCGTGCGCAAAAGGCACATAACAGCTCCGTGTGTCATCAGCGTATGATGCACGGCTGCGTGATTTTCGCGCAGCCGCCATCATTATGACACTCCGTTTGGATGTTTGTAAACAGAAAAGCATGTGGTGCTTTTCTGTTTACATTCAGAGTTTGACAGCTGTTGCGCGAATCAAGCAATTCGCACGGAAGTGCTTCTGTGCGGCATGCGTGGTTTTCACGCACCCATTGACTTCAATGGGTGCGTGATGCGCGAACAGCGCACAAAGATAGGACATGTCGTGAGTTTTTTTCAGCGGACTCACGCTGAGCAAAACTCACGGACTGTCTGCATGCCCCCATAGACTAATATAGGTGCGTACGTATATCACACTCGTGTAAACGAGGCCTTAGAGATACAAGCAGTGAGGAGAGGGAAGGAGATTAAACACAGCAGAGCAAGCTATATTAGAAAGGGAGTAGAGAACCCACCACAGAATCTGCAAGAGGAGGGGGGATTACACAGGCTGTAGATAGGGAGGAGAAAATCCTCAGCACTGTGCAGGGTTGGATTCCAACAGGCTGTACTATTTTATAGTTTAGATCAGAGACTGAGTCAGTGCCAAACCCACAGTGACCATGCGTTCCAAAAGTACTGTGAGTTGCTCTGTGAGCAAAACAGACTGACAAAAAAGCGTGTAACCGCCGAGCTAAGTGCCCATCTGAGATTGTAACCACCAAGCTGTGTGCCAACACCTGTAACCGCCGAGCTGTGTACCCATTTGAGACTGCAGCCTGCCAAGCTGAGTGCCACTGTTTGTAATCATTATATATTGTGCCTCAGCTGGAATAAAGTTCTGTTTCATTGAACTGTGCTGTATCTGTCTCCATTACTGCACCATCCTTGAGTGAGGTGCCGTGTCAGAGTCAAGAGCCACACACAAAAACTGACCCTCTTACACATACAGGCAGCATCAGTATCTGTGTCAGCACAGTTAGAGGAGATCACACAGTGGCTGTACTAAAAGGTGGTTTCAGGAACGAAGCTACTGTATGCTCGTACATAAGAGATGGTGAAAGCAGCAGTTTTCAGTATTCATAGAACTCATATTCAGCATGTATTACTAGGGAGATGTCCACGTGAGAAAAGTCAAACTAGGAGCAGGTTGCAAACTACATATCAGGGGGTCTAATCAATGAAAGAGTGGAGATTGCAGCCTGAAATAGTGCAACTTTTAAACTCCAGGTAAAAAAAAAAAAATAATTTTCCATGCCAAAGGTGTCTATAGCCTTTAGGCTATGTTTACACAGGGTGAATACGCTACGTAAAAGTACACAGCGTATCCCCCTCAGGGAATTCCATCCGAAAAACCACACCAAATTGTGGTGAAGTTTTTCGGTCGAAATGTCCGCTGCGGAAAATAGCAGGTAAAAAAAAAGCCTATACTTACCCGTAGTCATGGGGACGCGTCCCTCTGACATCCTGCAGCCCGGCCTCCTGGGATGATGTTTCATCCCATGTGACCGCTGCAGCCTGTGATTGGCTGCAGCAGTCATATGGGATGAAACGTCATCCCTGTATGCCGGGCTGGATGCAGGAGCAGAGAGACCTGGGTAAGTATAATTTTTCTTTCTTTTCTGAGCTGCAATTTTTTGCAGTGGAATCACAGCTTTTCCTCTGCAAAAATCGCAACATCTGCTATTTGTTGCGTGTTTTACCTACCTATTGCACTCAATGGGAAAAATCTGCAACAGAAAAGGAGTGATTCCGAAGCAGAAATTGACATGCTGCGGATTAAAAAACCGAACTGCAGGTCAGTTTATGAACGTTTTTTGACATATTTTATACATAGCGTGTGGATGGGATTTGTATTGCGCTGCAGATTTTCCGTAATGAAATCCGCAGTGTTTATGCTACGTGTGGATATACCCTCAAGATCTCCCTTTTAATAGATATGAACTAATACTTATTTGAAGATTTTAACTCTAGTGCTGGCTGAACAATGAACATACACTGTAACATTTTTCGCAGCATAGGTTTAAGCTGCGGAAATGCAATGCAAGTACGCCACATGTGAGCGCACCGTAATAGTTAAATCCTAGTCGACGCTGCATAATGACATCACACTGCAACATCTTCATTCAGGATCATTGACTTTGATGCCAATGTGCATTAATGTGTGAGCAAAGTTTTTTGGGCTGGCATTAGAATAAATGACTAGTTTCATTTGTTTCCCGGGACACCAATGTCTTTTCTTTTTTTTTTTTCTGTTGTCTCTGGTGTACAACTTTCAGACATTCAAATACAGACGAATAGACTACAGTAGAAAATCTATTGACCATTATGTTAAAGGAAACCTGTCAGCAGGTTTGAGGCCTCAAACTTGCTGACAGGGTGATATAGGGAGGGACATTTTAAACTTTTTTCTCGATCATGCAAGTTGCATGAGCGAGAAACCGACATTTGTTTCCCTCGGCGCGGCGGACACAAGTGCCACTCTCTGCAATGAGGGACGGCTCGAATGGCCAATCAGGAGACCGTTAGAGACGTTACTCAGAACAGAGGGACGGGGCATGCAGTGCAGGAGCACTTGCACATCAAGTCCCGTCTCAGTGGCACTTGCCATCGGCACGTATGGTGAACTAAAAAGTTAGCATTTAAAATGCCCTCATTGCCCTCATTAACGCCCTGTCATCAGTTTTGAAAACTCAAAACTGCTGACCGTTTCCCTTGATAGAAAGTTACTGTATCATAAATCTAACAAACAAGCAGCCGTAATTCAGTTTTAAATTCTCTTTATTCACTGTACTGTAAATAACTGCAGAGGAATGAAGAACACGCTGGTGAGTCTATATCAGTCTAAATCTAACACCAACTTTTTGCATTATTTTGTGTCCACCCTCTGCCTTTGTTACAGCTTCTATTTTCTTCGAGAGACTTGTTTCCAGTTTGTCAAAACAATCTGCAGAAATAGGTTTCCATTAGTATCGTAAACACCTCCAAATATCAGACTTAGAAGTTGGGTCATTTTAATTTCTCCCAATCCAAGTAACCCCAAATACTTTCCGTCATGTTGGTGAGGTCTGTCCGTTTTATGTGTCCCCAAACTTACACTGATCCTCCACCGTGCATGACTGATGGATGTAGACATTTTTGGAAGTCTTTCATCTCCAAATCTCTTTTTTTGTGTCTATTTCCTTTTCTCAGTAACAGTTTGGCCTCTTCTCACAATAGGAAAATGGTCATAAACCCCTGTGAATCTTTTTCATATCTGAAGCTAGAATAGAGCTTAATTAATCAAATATCTCAAAGATAAAAGCTAAAGTTTCTTTTTATCTGATGGTGATAGTTAGTGGTGTATCGGTGCAGTAGTAAGGAGTCTCATTTTGTCTATATCCTTTAATACTTTTTGGAAACTCAATTTATTTACACTTATTTTCATTAAACTTAAAGGCTATATAAACCTTTGCAGGGCATTTTTTTTAAAATAAACAGGTCAGTCAGTGTGTTTGGTGTAACTTTATAAATAGTTTTTTATTAAAAATGTGTTTTTCTTTTTGAGATACAGCTGCTCTGTATTCTCTATACATAGCTGATGTATCTAGCGTTAAATCCTGTTCCCGTCAGGTCCGCGGAACTGACGGTTCCACCTGTAATCTATCACATCTAAGTTATGAATTTAGATTTAATAGATTACAGGTGGATCCTTTTTGGACCCGAAGTCACTGAACCTGTCAGGTCCGTTGGACTGACGGATTCAGGTAATAGCTAAAGATACAGCTGCTCTGTAAAGAGAAAACAGAGCATCTGTATCTCAAAAAGTAAAACTAATTTTTAATAAAAACTATTTATAAAGTTACACCAAACACACTGACTGACCTGTTTAATAAAAAAAAAATGCCCTGCAAAGGTGTACATAGTCTTTAAATTGTTAAATTTAATCTCCTCAAAAATATCTCTTTAGCCATTTCAGATGTAAAGTTACGAACCTCACAGGAGTAGGATTTAGCATAATAAGAATACAGAGCAGCTGTATCTCAAAAAGTAAAAATAATTTTTTCATAAAAACTATTTAGAAAGTTGCACTTATGACACTGACTGACAATTTTTATTTTAAAAATATGTTCCTTTCAAAGGTTTACATAGCCTTTAAATCAGTTTGCCATCCCTACTGTAAAAGCTCATGCCTCTGTTTGTTTTGATGTTGTAAAGGAACAGGGCCGGCTATAGGTGTGTATGGGCCATCGGACCACAGAGCTGTGGTTGTTACCAGTCTACTACACCTTTGGCTTAACAAGTATAGCGTATATATCCAGTTCATCATGAGCCCCAAAAGCCCATTTGGCCTTGGCATCCACTTAGATTGGTCATGCCAGCTCTGCCAAGGAACACCAGGGTTCCACAGATACCTTCTTGGGAAACACTGGTGTACACACTATTAACAATTAGGTCTCAAACACTGATGCTAACCCCTAAACTGAGGTAGTAGATTTCCAGTCATATTAGAAGATTTTTCTGCATGGGCATCTATAAGAAGCATCTAATAGAATTTTAGATTCTCCTGTGTAAAATCTCTGTTAAAAGAGGACAACATTTTAATAACATTACATTAGATGTCAACAATTATTAAAAATAACGGAAACCTTTTTATACAAATCTTATTAACAATATTTTATACTATTAACATATCTCACATTATTTTTCTTAACACACTTTTTCATTCCTTTCACTGATTGTGTGTTAACACTTATCTGCATGTGCACATGGGTAGAGACTGCTGTCTTGTCAGGGTAGCACATGGAGGGTGGTTTCTAGTAACTGTGCTACAATTCCTAAACTGTAAAATGATTTTTGCTGCCATTAGGGGGTGCTCACTGCATGCTGTTTTATTATTGAGTTTCCTGGGAGCTCTAAAGTTCTCATGCAGTGAGCTCCCCCTAGTGGTGGCTACTGGCAAAAATAATTGTATCAATAATATATAAAAAGCTTTGGACCATATAAATAGAATTCAATTACAGGTACAATCGCCTGCCCTTAACTCAAATAACCCCTGCACCATTCCAAACTGCCAGGAATATTCGGTGTTAACCAATTAAGCAATTGTTCATGAGAGGAGGTACCAACGAACTTGGTAACCGCCCATAGAAAATCTTGTGTTTACCCTGAAAAATAAGTTCTTCTCTTTAACTTTAATCTCTGATAACTTTGTACATTAAAACCACCTAGCCCTTCAAGGACATAACAATGATCCTTACCAAAAGGTACACACAATTGATATGTAACCTAAATAGAGAATACAAAGGAAAAGAAAAGAATAATATGCAATGCATTCATCTTAAATAGGTAAACTTAATTGTATAGTAGAAGAAATTGCAATAAGTCCCTCTGGTGTCATACTTCTAAAGTTTTTGGACCAGTTGCCAAACTAATGTCATAAAGTGTTATTTAACGGTGTTGTGGCAAACTTGTCTATCAACCTATAGACTAAACCTCACTAGTAAAGACATGTGTACATCTTCTAATCCTAGCAAACTCAAGAGTTGTGCTCAACATTCTCCCGGTAGATCAGAATTCTCCTTCATAACTTCATCAATGAGCGTTATTCACTCTGGAATATAATCCCGAAAAGAATTGAAACTTAAACTTCTACCATTCGCATTTAGAGCAGAATTGGCATAAATCTTTGGAATCTTTTCCATCAATTTGGATACATTTCTTTTCTTAAAAGTTCCTGGAGAAAGGCTCCCCTGTCTCAGTAGTTCATAGTAGAGTGTATTGAAGACCATAGCTGTTTCTTCATAACTGTCTCTCGTGGAAATTTCATAGCATGGACACTTCAAGGCCTTAGAGAGTTTTTCTCCATCATCGGTGGACACCATGCGATCATACTGGAGATCTTTCTTGTTGCCGACAATGACTATGGGGGGTTGTTCTGATGCTCCTTTTTTACTGGCTGAATGAATGTGATTTATCAAGAAACATAATCTCATGACTTCATCAAAGCTGCAACGATCTGTCACAGAATACACCACGGCAAAACCATCGCCCCATTTAATTTTTTCTTCGATCTGAAGAGAGTCTTCCTCCTTTAAAAATTAAACAAAAAAGGTTTTGCTATTCATGTAGGCAAGAGAAATTATCACATTTCCTATACCAAAGCTGACGGAGGTTAGTTCTGCATAGAGAACAAACTTAAAGAGGCTCTGTCACCAGATTTTGCAACCCCTATCTGCTATTGCAGCAGATCGGCGCTGCAATGGAGATAAGAGTAACGTTTTTATTTTTAAAAAACGAGCATCTACAGAGTAATCTACATTGCAGCGCCGATCTGCTGCAATAGCAGATAGGGGTTGCAAAATCTGGTGACAGAGCCTCTTTAAAGGCTATGTACACCTTTGAAATCGAGGTGTTTTTTTTTGAGGGGGGTTTTTTAAAAATATCTATGAGTGTTTTTTTGCAAATTTCGAAATATGTTTTACTAAAAATTGTTTTCACCTTTTGAGAAACAGCAGCTTTGAATACCGTCTACAGAGCAGTTGTATCTAGTACTGAAATCTGTATCTGTCAGGTCAGCAGCACTGACGGGTTCAGTGACAGCGCGTCCTGTGTGTCTCTGACACTCAGGATTGAGCTGTTATCAATCACATCTAAGTTCATAACTCAGATTTGATCAATAACAGGTGGATCCTGTGTCCGCTGACACTGAACCCGTCAGTGCCACTGACCTGAGGGATTTAGGTCTTAGCGCACGATACAGCTGCTCTGTAGACAGTATACAAAGCAGATGTATCTCAAAAAGTAAAAGTTATTTTTAGTAAAAAGTATTTAGAAAGTTGCACAAAATACACTGATAACAGAGTACAAGAAAGTAGAGGAAAGTGAGTAGAAAGTGTGGGCTCACATACACAAGAATATTTCATATTGTGGTGCCCTGCTGTATTTCTGTTTGCCTTGTATGTCATATGATCCATATACTGAATTGAAGTCCATGTGCCTTTGTACCTTATGTGCCTAAGGTCTTCCTCAACTTCTAACTGTGAAATACTATTCGCAAAGAGAGTTTTTTTTTTATTCAGTCCAAAATTGCCACAAGAGTTTCTCAGATGTTGAGCTTCTTCTCCTAGTTCTAGCCAGAAACATCACAACTCTGATTCAATTTAATGAAATTCCTTTACACCTGTTCTTCAGCGACTGAGGTCGGTTAAAAATGCAATCTTCCTAAATGCTATCTGGTATAGGATTTTTTTTATGATCACTCTCCATAGAAGTTAGTGTAAAATGTGTATGTAGCATCTAATGATTGTTATTCCGATCAGCTATTAAGTAGATAATAAACATTACTGTAATATGTGCTCTGTCCCTATGTGGTGATTTCCTAAAGCACTGAATAAAGAAAATAAAGTAGATTGGTTTAAAGTGCCACCTAGTGGTTTCTATTGGCATTTCACTGACTACTAGATTCCTGCCTCTCTTGACCTCACTTCCAGGGTCAGACTGGTCCACCAGAGAATCCTCCTCACTTCCAGGGTCAGACTGGTCCACCAGAGAATCCTCCTCACTTCCAGGGTCAGACTGGCCCATGATCTGGAGGCTAAAAGAGGAAAAACATCACGGTGCCACATGGTGCGGATTACCCGAGGAGGGATGAGGGAGGGAAGGTAGCAGTATTATGCTCACCTTGAGAAGTTGTACAACAGGCACCACTCTGGAAACGGCATTAAAAAAAATCCACGAAGGTGTAGCTGCAGCTAAGGTCCAATGCTCGCAACAATAATATTGTTGTCACAAAGTGTAAAGGAATATAGAGAAAAAGGTATAGGACCTCCTCAACGGCGCTGCTAATCGATGCAATGTAGGACGTCCTGCATTGCATCGATTAGCAGCGCCGTTGTGGGGGTCCTATACTTTTTTCTCTATATTCCTTTTAGCCCATGCTCTGACACAGTAAAAGACCCTAAAGGTTCAGCAGAAGACAACCTCATTTGGAGCCGACTTTGGAGCCAATCACTTACCACTAGGGTCTATATCTTATGAGATGATTCACAAATAACCTATTAGATCTTATTGATGATATGTTCTGTGTGTACAATAACAACAAGAAAGTTTATGATGTAATTAAAAGTACATGTTCTGTATTGATGGAGGGTGGGCCCTTCGGATCATTAGTCCATTGGGCATAGGAGCTCCAGTCCAACATTCCTTGTGTTTCCTTTAAAGGGGTTGTCCCAAGATTAAATATTACCCCCTAACCACAAGATAGGTGATAACATGCTGATCGCTGGGGGTCCGACCGCTGGGACCCCCGCCGATCACAAGAATGAGGGTCCCGTTCCTCCGAATGAATGGAGCGGCAGGTTGCGCATGCGCCCTGCTTCTCTATTCATTTTCTATGGCACTGCCCGAGATAGCCCAGAGGTCAGACCCCCACTGATCAGCATGTTATCACCTAGCCTGTGGCTAGGGGATAACTTTTAATCTTGGGGCAACCCATTTAATATATGGAGAATCCTGTTGGTGCCCATAGAGAACAATAGAAGAACCTTAAAATTAGTGTAGATGGTAAAATTGCATTTTATTCCTTATACCAGAGGCCTCCTGTCACATAAAGGAACATAAACATCACAATCATTTTAATACAACTGTAATTGTTCTATACGGAGACAGATTGCTGCACTTAATTTTATAATATGCATATATATATACACAATACATACATTTCAATACTTTTACAAATATAAGATGCTGAAGAAGTACAGACAAAGACATAAATTATCATTAAAATGCATCTTTCAGGGTTTTTTGTTACTAATTAATTAATTTATAGTATAGGAAACCATACACTTTTCTTAAGTTTCTGCTTATATTACCCCTGCCCCAGCACAGTAGAATTGTGTAACCCAGGAATGAGTCTTGTGTAATGCAACTGAATAAAACGAAACATGGGGTGAGTCATGTGACACCTCCCCTCCCACACACCATGTCATGTGACCCCTGTCGTTCAGTTCGAAACAGGATTACATACATGACATAAAAGACACTGGTCTACACACAGGACACATCCATTGGAAAACTGGATAAGACTAAAAGTGAAATAATGATGATGATGATTATTATTATGGTTATTGCAACAACTATTTTACTGTGTGTGTATTTATTTGTATAGCATGGCTGCCTAGGTGATGTATAACATGGCTGCCTGTCTATACAAATGTGTCCACCCCTGCCTTTGATGCAATTCATATCACAACCACTGGGTGGCCACAAAAAAAATATATAGCATAGACGTCTTGTGACAGAGTATCGTAAAATCATGTTGTTTTTTTTTTCAAAGCTAGTCATCTTGAGCCACACATCTCAGGATATGTTGAGATACGGGAAAAGGTAAGGAAGGACACAACTGTAGGTGAAATATAACAGCGGTGCCTTTCTCTATGTAATGTGTTACATGGATGTCTTATGCGTAATTAAAGTTAACTGTAAAAAAAAAAATCAACACATAAAACACACACAGGAGACAAGGAGAACAATGTAAGGCTCTGTTCACATAGTGCTTTAACTTTGCGTTCAGTGCATACGCTGTGGAAATCTCCCGGCGTATGCATAGAACGTAATGCCCTGATGTATTCAGCTGTATCCTCTGGCATGTGAGCAGAATTAAATACATGTACAATATGTTAGAAAACTGATTTTCTATTCTATATATAAATAAAAAGTAAAAAGCCGAATAATCCTTATAATGACATTACAATGAATTTGTCAGATAAGATAATACAGAAGGTTTACCTACAATCCTATGCAAAGCTGTAAATCCGCAGTCATTACAAGGGGGAGACAAATAACTGTTCATCTACAGAAGAAGGTACTTTAATTGGCGAGTCTGGAAGTGGGCATGTAAATTGTTTCTAGTCATTGCATGTGTGAGGAAAACTGTTCCAGAGGTGGCCGGTGAGAGCTGTCTGTATAAAAGCTGTGTGCAGAGGAGCAGGCAAGTGAGTACCATGTGCCAGAGCAGCCAGACACTGGGGATCTGAGCGGGGGTCAGCACCTGAATAAGGTCACCAGCCAAACCGCGGCTGATTTACAGAATGTCCAGAAGCAGCCATCGATAGAGAGTAAATTTATTTATTGCCAGAGAAAACAGCGGCTGCATCGCAGAATGGCCACAAGTGACCATCAATGCCGAAAAAAACACCTTGGTGTCCAGAGAGCATATTACAAATGGAGGTAAAGAGAGCAGCCTCTCCGACTATATTGGAAGGTCTGAGTTTTACCATTGGATTATTCTGATATTATGTTCCGTTTAGTTGAAACGAGAGTGTTCTGAAACAAACAGGGACTTGCAGTCAGCAAAAAAGATTCTCACCTCGCCCCATGGATGGTATATGGTACTACACTCCCTCTCCTCTGAGTTATTTTGTGTCTTTTATGTTTCATAGGGTCCTGTGACCCCAAAGTAGATAGACACCCAATAAATAGTACATCATTGGTTCCACATACAACAATCAAACCAGGAGAAATCAGTGTCATGCAGAGAAATGGTCCAATATAGAAACAGGGACCGCAGGAGCAGAATGACACATGGCTGCAGTATAACACTAGGGTTTGTTTGCAGTCTCTATTCATGGAAACACACAAGTCTGCATATAAGAGTTGTATACACAAAAAGTAGAATATTATTAATCAGGGCTGTGAGAGAGTCTGAGTCAGTTTAGTGTAGTGTCGGTAAAACTTTACCAACTCCGGCTTCAAAATAAAAATATTAAATATTACATTTTATTATTATTGTATTGATTTATTAAATGCATAGTGTGTTGCATACTTACTCACAGAAACTTAGAAAAGTTTTTTGTCTAGAAATTGTATTCCAATAAATATATTTTATGTTCTAAGTAGCCTGATTATTTACATGATGGTGATGAAAATTATGATGTTACTATTTTACTACAGTAAATTTGTTGTTACTAAAAACAGTTGGAGCTGGTGTCGGAGTCAGATAGTTTAGCTTAGGGCCTTGTTCACATCAGCGTTAGCTTTCCGTTCCGGGCTTCCGTCAGCGGTTTCCGTCGTGGAACCCCGCAACGGAAAGTCAAACGGAAACTTTAGCTTCCGTTTGCATCCTTATTGATATCAATGGTGACGGAAACACTGCTAATGGTTTCCGTTTGTCACCGTTTCGGCAGGTTTTCATTTTTTTCGACGGAATCAATACCGCAGTCGAGTGCGCTATTGATTCCATTGAAGAAACGGAAACCTGCCAGAACGGTGACAAACGGAAACCATTAGCAGAGTTTTCGTCACCATTGATATCAATGGTGATGCAAACGGAAGCTGTGGTTTCCGTTTGACTTTCCGTTTCGGGGTTTCACGACGGAAACCTCTGACGGAACCCCGGAACGGAAAGCAAACGCTGATGTGAACAGGCCCTTACCGACTTCACAGCCCTGCTAAGACAATTTGAAAAATAGTTTCACTTTTTATTTTGGATGCATTGGAGCAATATACGACGTCCACAGAGCCTTTAATATGTTTTCCAAAAGAGCAGGACAAGGAATATTTCCTTCAAAATATATCATACCTGACCAGCAGTGTCCAGGATTTCAAAATGAACATATTCTCCATCCATGGCAGCCGTGTGTCTATAAATCATTTCTGTGAAGACAGGAAATATTCCATACATGAAAACACATCTATTTATGTATATATATATTTATTTGTGAACACATTTTTTTCTATTCTCAGAGATTTGACATAACCAGCCGAAAAGTCAAGAACATAGACTAGTGGTTTGCCATCTGTGGCTTTCCGACTGCCAACTCCCAGCATCCCCTGTATGCAAACTCCTCTTCCCCATCGCACAGACACTGCAGCAGAGGGTTTTATGGCATTTTATATAATATTTGTACCTAGAACAACTGGACAGCGCTGTTCTCAATAAAACACTGGTGTAAGATAGTATAAAACTTACTAAAAGGTGATCTGCTCAGAAGTTGAGTGTCTATGTATTCATGCGTGTGCAGTCACCCTTTCCCCCCCCCCCCCCCTGCCCACACACACAGTCTCTCTGTAGCACTGCTCTGTCTGTGTAATATGATCCCTCAGTGAGAAGGTCTGACAACTTTCAGGCCTAATAGTTGACATGTTTTTCAGTGGGTGCAGAGCTTCAGAACAGTCACAGGCACGGTAATAGCCAGGTATAGCGGGGAAGAGGGGTATAATAAGGGAGAAATAGGTATTTTTATTTAAGATATCACAAAGTTTATTATCTTTGCATGCACTATTGATTTATAGAAAACATATAAATTATAGGTACCTCTTAACCCTTTCCCTGCCAAAGATGTATCTCATATGTCCAAAACAGGGAGGAACTTCAGTAGCAAAGGACACATGTCTTTGCTACTAAAGACTCTAGTTTAGGGTAGACCACAGTTATAGCAGCGATTCAAGTCAAGAATCTTGACCTTAAAGCAAGACCTGAATCACAGCTTTGATCCAGCCTTGGTTAGAGCAGGTTGAAGTGGGAGCTGCATATACTTGCAGCTTTCACTTCAGCCCACTCCTCTAAGGGCTCACTGCTCCAACTTGAGATAGAGGAAGATGGAGCTGCATTTATTTGCAACTCTCACTTCAGCCAATGTGGTAGAGGAGAGGGGGCCAGCAGGGGAATTGCTGGCAGCATGCAGAGAGAGGAGAAGAATATGTGATCCTCCTCCAGTCCCTGTATGGCTGTAAATGACCCCAGGGGGAAAGGTAACATAGTCATTTGTTCATGTTATCGACCCCACCCCTTTATCAATCAGAGAGAATAGTTGGTCTCTGATAGTTGGGGTCTTTTTTTCCCAAAACAGGAGTGATCACCCCTCTGCGCCCAGTTAGGGTATTTATTGACTCCAAATCCCAGAAGATTACCAGCGTCCTGATTGCAGCGTCAAATAAGTCGCACTAAGTACTCGCAACACACACACACACACATCAGTAAAGATTACATATTTTACACTGTCCCTATCTTGTCCCGATCTTTAGTGTTCATTCACTGACCGTTCCTCTAGCGATACCCATTACACGCTAGAGTCATAGCAATAACGATTATCACTAGAGAGGAATGTCCAATATATTTATGATAGGTGGAAAATATTTCTGTCAGTCAAAGTACAAATTTTCCCCCACTGACTGTCATGATAAATTATCATGTTCAACTAGTTTGCGATTATTGTTTAGGATTAGTTACTTAGGGTCAGTGCGTGTTTTTTATGTGATTTTTACAGATGGTTTTGTTGCCGTTTTCCACAATTTTTTTGTAATAGTTTTTGTTATATAAAAATGTAATTGAATTCTGCTTTTTCTGTACATCCCTTTTACCATGAATCAATCATGCAACCTTAGATTACCGACAGAACTGAAAAAGTTCAGTTATTCATTGTATTTGTTGGGAGTGAATAGAGGGTGTAGTTTCAAAAGAAAAAAAAAATTTTTTCCTTAAAAGATGAATATTTAATTTATTCTGAAATCTATGTGTATTTGTGAAATATTTTATTAGAGGACTGATCCAACAGTCAAAAGTGTTCACTCAATAAATGGGAGGGGGTGACGGTTTTGATTGTGTCACTGTATCTCTCTATTAGAACAATAACACTTAAAACAAATTGTTATGTCAAAGTATCTACATTTGGAAATAGAACAAACAAACAAATGCATCTTCTATGGGATATACAGTGACTGATTCCAGAGACTGCAGACCATCTGCTTTCACTTGTGGGTGCTGGATAGTTGTACATTGTATTACATATCCTTTGGTTGTACAATAATAATTGGAATAAATCAAACATTATCAATTGCCACAACGGCATCCTGTATCTGCAGCACTACCAAATAGTTAAAGCTACAGCCATAATAAATTAAAATATGGGACTGCATTTAGGCATTTATGGCATATCAAAAAGAACTCTCGACTATGAGAAAAATGGTCTCTCTCATGTGCGAGTATTTCTCCATTGAAGTCTATGAAGCTTACAAAAACAGCCAAGCAAGCAAGCTTGGAGACCTTTGTTGTCTCGATAGGTGGGGATTCTGTGGATACTCCACAAATATCTAAGATGACTAAGCCCCCTTAAAGAATATAGGCACTTTTGCAACACATTTTTATTGCTCCACTGATGTAGAACAGCTTTGTAATTTACTTACTGTTAAAATTTGGTTGTTGTATCCATGCAAATTCTGTGTGAAGTTACTGCCACTAGGTGTCTCCCTTACTGTAATCTGATGCCCACCCCCTGTTGTCAAGCACTCGATACAGAGCGGAGGAGACGGACTGCAGAAGGTGGGGGTGTCTCTTCACTGCCTGCCATAACCGTTTATGGAATGGGAAGGGGTGAGTCGGAGGAGGAGGGAGCAGAGAGAGAGAGAGTGAGTCAGCAAACACACACGCTGCATGTAAGTCTATGGAGAGGTGAGCAGGAGAAGAAAGCAGGAGAAGAGTGAGAAAGACACCGGTTGCTGGAAAGATTTCTATCGCGCCCCAGTGCTGGATTCTCAGCTACGCTGTTCATTACTGCTATATATTTCCCTCCCTGCTCCTGCAGCTTCTATATGTGATAGATAGAGATAGGAAAGCAGGGTTCTTCTCTTCTATGTGTGCAGTGTATAGAAAACATGATAGCTGAGAATTAGAGAGAGAACATGGAAAGGGGAAAACTGCTAAATAATGCAGAAAACAAGACATATAATGGTCAGAAATAGTACTATTACTCATCTACACACATATGACAGCTTATTCTGAAAATCTCCTGAAAAGTTAAGTACGCTTTAAGTAAATAAATATCCAACCATTCTGTGTTCTAAGTTCCTATTATAGACTACAGACAAACACTGGGTAGTCTGTTCCTGCAGCCAGGAGTGTAGCTATAGGTGGTGCAGTGGTAGCAGTCACACATATCCCTGGTGCTTGAGGGGGTCCAGTGTCTCTTTTGCCATATAAGAAGACATCAGTATTATAAATGGTACGTGGTATCTGGGGGCCCTGAAACTTTAAGTTATAAGCCATATGTAACTCTTTTCATCTGCTCTCTCATGTTCTCTGTAGGTTAGCAAGAAGAGGAGGAAGAGGCAGTAAATCTGCAGTAGATCAGACTACACACATACCTTATTTGTAGTCTGTAACTATGGAGACAAATAGGTTTGAATAGGAGCTGTAGACACAAAATGGTTGGATGTTTTTAATCAAGACTATTTGCAAAGCTGCTTTATTTTTTAATTTTTAGATTTATTGGAGAAACGCCCACATAACCTCCAAAAAACAGTTACTTTGGAGCACATTTGCATAAGTCCAGCTTTCTTTAATATCCGGTTCATCGGACAATTTAGCAAAAATTGGGATGGTTGGGAAGAAGCAATTCCATTTTAATCTAAATATTAAAGGGTATTCCAGTTTTAGCAAATAAAAATTCTTTTTTTATACAATGAAAAGTTAAAAAATAAAGGTTCCTATTAAATTCCAGCAAGTAGAGATCATGTCAACCACGAGGAATTGAACACAACACAAAATGATACATTTGCCATTGATAATGAACAATTTGTTGGAGTACGATACAACGCACTTATTAAGAGGCCAACGTCTCTTGATAAATGTGTCACCTCTTAGGGTATGTTCACACGGCAACGCCAAGTACGTCTGAAATTACGGAGCTGTTTTCAGGCGAAAACAGCTCCTGAATTTCAGACGTTTTGACAAGTGCACGCGTTTTTCGCGGCGTCCATTACGGACGTAATTGGAGCTGTTTTTCAATGGAGTCAATTAAAAACGGCTTCAATTACGGCTCCAATTATGTCCCAAGAAGTGACATGCACTTCTTTGAGGTCGGCGTCTTTTTGCACGCCGTCTTTTGACGGTTTGGAGCAGTTTTTCGGCCATAATTCGAGGTGTAAAATGCCTGAATTACGTCCATAAATAGGGCTTGTGAACATACCCTTACAGCTGAACGCCTCTTGATAAATGTGTCACCTCTTACAGCTGGCCGTGCGTATCTGTCAGGCCATGGTGGCCCCGTTCCTTATGTTAAGCAATGCCCCTTTTTTCAAAAAGAAAACTCGATATAGAAAAGTTGATAAATTCTTCTCAAAGTATATTGGTAAAATTGTATAACTTTTCATTATACAATGAATAAACTTTATTTACTAAAAACTTAATATGCCTTTAAGGAATTACAATTTATGTACTTTTATGCAAAAAAAACCATCCAGACCACAGTTACCTTTTAACTCTAAATTCTTGTTTTCTCAGAATTCATAATGCACCCAAATAAACAGATTAAGTAGAACTAACTCAGAGGACTTTTTTTTTTACCATATAAGGCACACTAAATGAACGATGGAGTGGATTTTAAGGCCTGAAAAAGCTTAAAATCACATGAGTGCCCTGGATTTTCAGTTCAAAACAATTGGAGACCTAGTTACAAATGCAATTAAGAGACCAGTAAGCTGCTCATCTAAGGCTCTCCCTGTGAAAAAAACAACTTGCAAGATTGATGCATAGAATAATCTATATGTAATAGTCATCTCTAAAGTCTTTTCTGATTCATGTTTTAGATAGATCAGCATATGGTGAATTATTCATTCATATATTCCATGGGCGTCATAGAGGGGGTTCCCCAATTCAGGTCCCACTTTCTATAATCCAGAGCAGGGAGCCCCTAACAACCAGCGAATCTCGTGGATCAGTCTATATTTTACTACACTGGCCAGTTAAATTACATAACCATGGGAGGTTTCGTCTGGCTACACATTTTGTCTGCATGGCAGATGTAATACATAGCCGGGTCAACTCCACTAGAGATCGCACTTACTCAGCGGCTCTTCACCGTGACTAATAGAGGAGAGACAAGAGTGGAGGTCTACCTCACATGACATCCATATGCCCTAATAGGATGGATGGCATATTACATATAATGAGATGTGGGCAAACAGGACATTTTTTTGAAGATTAGCACCCACTCCACCCACGTTGTTCTGATGAGACAACCCGTAAGAGTTAGGTGGGCCATAAGAAAGCTACTGGCCATAATACTCCCTATTCGACATATTATATATACAAATTTCAATGTTAAGATCTACTAAATGGGAGGGGAAGCGGCTGCCAGATAACTCTGGTGCCGCTGGTCTGAGGGCGAAAACATAAGAATTGGTAAAAAAAAATCTAACATGGTCAATTAATTCTTCCCTTCAAGAACAGATGCAACCCTCATAAATATTAGATAGTTGGCGGATCCATCCAAAAATAAAAGGATTCACATGTACAGATGTAGCCGTATTTATCTTGACTTTTAATGCATTAAATACACAGAGGCAAGATCCTTTATATTGGATTTTTTAATGACTTTTCAATGGGTTTTGCTGTGTGATATCACACTGCAGCAAGTTATCAGAGTCAAGTTAAAGATGGCTACATCCGAAAATGGCATGATACAGATGTAGCCATCTTTATCTTGACTTTTAATGAATTAAATACACACTGGCAAGAAACTTTAACTTTACTTTTTCAATGTGTAATATCACGCTGCAGCAATTATCAGAGTCAAGATAAACTTGGCTACAACTGTAAGCTAAGCTGACTGTAGTTGCACAGATACTTGTTGAAAATCTGTATGTCGAAGGTAACAAAATTATAATTTCCAAGAACCAATGGAAATCTGTTCTATGTTTAACAAAAATCTGTTAGGCAAAATGTTTTTGTTTTATTATGATGGAAACTATTTTTTCCATTAATAAACCTTTTCCAATCTTGGAAAAATCTTTGTTGATTATTATTACACCAAATGGGAAAAACTTTAATAACAACCAATCAGGTTTTATTCCAATGAGCCCCTAAAAAATAAAAGCTTCAATGCAGGGGTAGTTTACAAACAGAAGAGCGTCCCTAGGCAAGAACATGTTTCTGTCGCAATCCACCAGTATTTGTGAGCTATGAAATTCATTAGCTCTATCCAATAGACAGAAGGAAGCTGCTGACAGTGATCCCCCTTACCTACTTACCAACTGTACAGGTTACACATGTGATATATCCGCCCCGGCTCAAACGTGATTAATTGCTATTGGGCAAATGCTCCACCTCTCAGACTTCTTGATAAATCATCCCCATTGGGTAAAATGTTATTCAGCAGAGAATTTTCTGACGATGGAAAAGTTTTAATAATGGGGGAAATCCTTCTTATCGTAACAAATATACATTTTAATATTAGTGTTTTTTTATTATTTTATAATAATTATGTGCCTTGTGATCATTTATTCTGCTTATTTCTGTTTACGTTAAGGTTGATCTCCAACAAAATGCTACGTTTTCTCCAAAGATATATTTCATGAATGAGCCTTCTCCTTTAAAGAGGCTCTGTCACCACATTATAAGTGCCCTATCTCTGACATAATGTTAATATTATATTAAAAGCAATATATAGAAAAAAAAATCATGACACCTTCCCTTTAAGTCCCACACAAACGTTACCGAAGTGTCGGGATTGAGAATAGACATCGCGTCCTGGCTGGAGGTGATGTCTATTCACTCTCAAGACACTTCAGTAACGTTAATGTGTAAGTAAGTGACGCTGTGCTGTGTGTGAGTACACGAATGGAGAGAAGTGTATGACGCTGATTGGTCACTGATTGGTCAGCTTCATACACTCCTCTGTATAACGCCCACTTGGTCAAAAAGTAAAAACACGTCCAGTTGTCTATTAAGAAAGTCGTTAGCATAAATTTCAAATAGGTCATAACTTGGTCAAAAATTGATAGTTTTTCTAAATAAAACCCACTGCTGTTATCTACATTACAGCGCCGATCACACTATGTAAGAGATAGGGCCCTTGTAATGTGGTCACAGAGCCACTTTAAGTCTTTTTACTGTGGATCCCTGTGCGGGAAATCCTGCAGCTCCAGTGCTCCTGACTAGAACTGGGTGACAAAACACGCCCCATCAACACTTTGTAAGGCTGGTGTGATTGGCTGCAGCCATCACATGGGTTGAAACGTCATCCCAGGGGGCCGACCTGGACGAAGAAGCACCGAATTCTGGGTAAGTATAAGATTTTTATTTTTTTGAGTTGTGGTCTTTGCATCAGAATCACAGCTTTTCCGCCGCAAAAATTGCAATTAGCAGCGATTACGCAAATACAATTGAGATGATGCTGATTAAAAATCGCACCACAGGTCAATTTCTGAGTGTTTTTTTCCCTGTCATTATCTACGCAACGTGTGGATGAGATTTGTCCAAATCTCATCCACTCTAGTGCTACTGTATTATTCTTGGTATCTACGCTACATGTGAACTTACCCTAAGAGGATTCATAACTGCTTTTGGGTAGAATTGTATTATAAAATTTATGCAGAGGACTAAATGTATGGTCTATAGCTGTTTATACAGCATTGTATTTCTTATGATGTTGCTTCTTTTTGTGCTTTTCCAGTTATACTATTTTTTTAAAATTTTTTATTGCCCACGATGCTGCATCCCTGGACTAATCAACTCAAGGGTGTACATAGAAGAGAGGAGGTCATAAGGCAAAAGTTAAAATGCCCAACCCCCTGCTCCTGGGTTATTCTACAACTCTCCTGTCCCATCTAAGGACAAGAGGCTAACCACTGGTGTGCGGCCAGTTCATTCCCCCCTTGTTTGCTAATGTTGTAATGTCCATGGAGGGGGTGCCTTAACAGGTAAACACTGCCAATGAGGAACGGGATGGGGCTATGCTGAGACAGATGATAGATAGATAGATAGATAGATAGATAGATAGA